>NC_087524.1:22613815-22913815 GCF_963921805.1 Phalacrocorax carbo
AATTAGGCAATCTCCAGCTCCCCAGGCGTGCGCTGGGCTCGCGGGCAAAGTACTGCTGAAACCCGCCTCAGCGGCGTGGGAGGGCGTTTTTTCCTTTCCGATACATTCTCCCTCACAGCATCTGCCCAGCTATGCAGGCTCCGTGCCACAGGGCTTGCTCTGGGAGAGGCAGGCGGCGGCCGGGCAGGCCCGCCCGAGGCAGGCGAGGGCTCTGCTGCCGCGCCACAACGCGCCGACGGTGCCACGTTTGCAGCAGAAGTATTTTATTGACCCTAACGCCGGGCACCGGCGGGATAGTGGCTGCCTGCGACAGCCAGCTTCAGCTGCGTTCTGGGAAGGGCAGCTCCGGAGGCAGCGGAGGAGCTCAGTTTCCATGAGCATCGAGTCCTCGCCCTCTGGACTTCAACCACAGGAGCAGCTTTTCGTAGCGAAGGCTGGGGCGCTCGGGGCGGGCTGGTCCCGCGAAGCCCCTCCACGCAGGTCGAGCGCTGGCTGCTGGAGCGGCGCGTTCCCACGCAGCCGCACCGGGGCGAAGGGCTGCTGAGCCACCCGTCCTCATTCTTCATTCTTTCCCATCACTAACAAGTCAGAAGACAATTTTTGGTTTTGTTTTTGTTTTTTTTTCTCTTTTATGAAATAAAATCAGTAGCTTTCATCTGAATTTTGCACACGAGTAGTAAATCCAATTACTCCCCATTGTTGCAAGCAGGGCTGACACCTTCTCGGTTATTTTCTTTCCTGCCCTCCCCTCTCTTAGTAGCCCCGTGCCTGTGTATTTCTGCAAAATTAGTAATTTGTATAAAAATGCATTTCCTCTAGCAAATACTTTGGCTTTACGGTTTCTGGTTTTGCAATGCAACGAATATCCTCACTGCAGACCTGTTGTTTCCTTTGTAATTCTTAAAAGGGAGGAAAACAGTTAAGTATTTGTAAAGCCTTATCCTTTCTTTTCAGAAGGGGGAAATAAATGAAGTGGGTTTCATTTCGCAAGGTTTTTTTTCAGTTATTCCCCGCGGCAAAATCTTGAAGCAGCAGCAGCAGAGTCAGGTTGTATCAAGCATGAACAGTATCATACATAGCGCTCCCTCTCTCTCTTTTTCTTACGTTTCGACATTTGAAATCATCCCAGCAAAAGTCCTCTTAATTTTATATGTTGCATTAATTTCAAGTCAAACGCCTGCATTATGGCGAGAGTCTGCTGAGTCAGGCGTATGTACATTTTTTTTCTACTTTTATCATTATTCCTTTATGGTTTCACAAAAATTGGGTCTTATTATAATTCAACCGCCCTGACTGATACCGTGCAATTTGGCACCGAGTCCTTCTTTATAGTTCTCTCCAAATTCACCTCTTCGTACAAGTGGGTGTCTTTCATTATGGCTGACATTAATACTGAATGAACTAACAGCTGCTTCTTGCTAATGAGCCAGAGCAAAAAGAAATCTCTCTCGGTGGCTGCAGTTTCAAGCTTGGCAGCTTGCCTGCCGAAATCTCTTAGAAGGAATCTGGCTCACTAGAAGCAGGGGGTCTGAAATGCACTTAGCTTTGTGTCGAGCTGCAGTAACATTCCATGCACCGACAGTACGTTTCCAGGTGGGAAAAGCAGGAATACGTGTTCATTTCGTGTACTTTCTACAGTAGAAGTTAGCTGTAGTACTGCAGCTCTGCGTGGTCACGGCATAAGCATCCCAGTGCCTGAAGGTTCCTAATATTCTCCCCGTATCCTATGTGCGATGTCGTAACACAATCAAGAACCAGCAGATGAAGGAAAAAAATTAATTTACGTATGAAAGAAGACCCTCACCACATGGACCTGAGCAGAAAGACCGGCCGGACAGTGCTGCCGACGGCATCCGTGTGCCTCAGACCAGGGCCAGGTACCCGGGGCAGACCCGGCCCGGGAGTCCATGGGCAGTGTGCCACCGGGGCAAGCGCTGGGGGCTGAATTCTGCCCGCCACCTCGGAGGGGGACCCCATGCAAGCACAGCCCATGGCCAGAGGCACCTGGGGATAACGGTGAGCTGAGGAATTGCACAGGGTAGATTTTAGGCTTCTGTTAAATCCCGCTGAGATCCGTACCAATAGCCCGTGGCCCTCAGGTGAGCACATACTAATTTACACTGACGTCGGCTGACGTATTTAAGTGCGCCATGTCAAAACCCCCTTTGCTCTCCTTGAAATGCCATTTTCAGGAGGGTGAGGGGACACTGAACGTGACGGTAACCCCAGAAGGTCACCGTCAGATCAAAGACGTGGAATTGTTAACCAGCTCAGGATACTCTACCACATATAATGGTAGAGATCAATATAATTAATTAACATAAAAATAGCTAGCAATTACAGCTTTATGTGTGCTTATATATATATGCATACACACAAGGCTTTACTGCGAGTGATATTTTTTCGAGGGTTTGGGGTTTTTGTTCCCAAACAATACATTTGGAAGAGCCCCTAATTTGCAGAGCTTTTATTACAGTTGAACCACCAAAGCATAGACTTCCCCACTTAAATGAAACACGTCTACATCCTTTCCCCATTTTTTGTGCACTTCGCTTTATCTTACCCAAAGTTTGGCCAGCCTTTTTGGGAAACATCACGTGGAATGACCATTTTGAGCTAGAACAGTGACGCGGAGCGAGTCCAGGTGCTGAGGGTAGAGCATGGCCAACCTCCCTTTCCCAGGGGACACAGAGCGATGCCAGGCAAGGGCAGAGCAGGCGGCACTGCAGCTCCCGGGAGCTTTACCTTTACTCTGCCAATCATAAGAAGCTTTCTTGACTGGAGATGGGTAGTTTTTTAATAATTTCACTAAGATAAACTGTGCATGTATTGACGGTCTCTCCAGCCTTTGAAATTCCGATTACCAGCAGCAGCGCGTTCCAATACAGCTCTATATTAGAGGTCAGATTTAACGTTAAGGTTAGAGCTAACCAGGTTTATATGGACAACCGAAACTAAACCCAGATGAAACACCGACTCGGCTATTTTAAATAAATGAACGCGTTGAAAGAGGGTCCCATCCCATAGTTGACAGCGTTCGGCTGAACCCCAGCGATACCATTTGTAGGACATCCAAAATAAAAGCAAGGGGCTGCAGCCCTGAAGCCTGAGGGGACCTGAGCAGCGAGCGGTTGCGAGGCAGGCTCACCACCATGAAATAGCACTTTCTGACATTGATCTGAAAAATATGAGAAAAACCCAGTCAACGCTTTCTTTTTCAAGAGCATAACTGCAAAGTTTCTGACAAGTTCGGTGTTTTTTGCAGCATTACAATTTTCCTTTAACTAGAGAAACATGTCCCCAGGAACATTTTCCTGTCTAAAGCAAACTAAAGATGTCAAGTGAAGCTTAGAATATTCTTCTGGAGCACAGTGGTTTAATTTCTGACTCGTTTTCATGACTTACATTGACTATTCAACAACTAAGAGATACACGGCTTGAGTTTATTGTTGCTTCAAATCAATTTGGTGACATCACTTAATGAGAGATTCCAGCGAGGAGGTTTTTAGGGACAGTGGAAGAGTTTGGTGAAATATTTTTTTCCTACAAAAAATGGAATTATAAATTAGAATGGCTTAGTTACTGTGTCGCAAAGGACCTTTGAAATATTGTTTCTTTTTAAAGCTCAGAAGTTTATAAAATTTGTCAGATAACTTTGAAATGCAAAGTGTAGCAGGTTTTATTTTTCCATTTTGGTGAAATAAAGCATCATGGAATCAGTTTTTCTTATTTAAATACCATGGGGCAATGTGAGCCGGTGCACCCTGAATGCAAAGTGGAGAAACACTTAGAACAATTAGCACAAAAAACATCTGCATCTCTTGTTAACCACAGGGACTGTCTGGCAAACATGATTTTTTTTTTTAAAAAAAAAGTTAATTGGAATTCATTAAAATAACTTTGCCTCAAAGTAAACATAAAAGACATTTCTGAGGTTCCTATTTTCATGTTTACCTAGTCAGAGTCCATCTGGTTTAGGCTATTCTGAGCAATCGCTATTCTGAGTAAGAGGCTGGACTTTTAGAGAAATCCTTGCTGGAAGCCGCCGGCTGTCCGGAAAGGCAGACCTTGCCTGATCCCAGGTCGTTGCTACGATCCAAGGCGACACCGCTGCGTCACATGAGAAATTCCCCATTTTGAGACCACATGAGCACATTTCTTCGGGAAAAAGCACTTCGATGTTCATCCAAATCAGTCACGCATCAAAGATGCTTTTATAATAGGAGGATTATTAATGTTTGAGGCAGCCGATAACCCCCCCACAGAAACGCCTGAATCATTTACAAGTTCGTTTTGGCTGGAGATATTTGAGGTACGTTAATTGTCAATGGGCACGTAAGGAGCAAATGGGCAGAAACGGTGAGTTACAGCGTGTAACGTATTTAGGAAACCCCTTCCAGCTTATTGCAGTGAATCTCTGGCAGCTCTGGCAGACCCTGATGACTTCTTACAGGGACTGGAATTAGTCACCGCATGGAGAACTAGATGGAATCAAACATAGCGCTTAATACTCGATGATCACGGTTACAAAGGCCATTAAGGAGGTACCGCCTATGACTATAAAATAAAAAAATTAATCCCCTTCCTTTAGAGATGTAAGATGAAGAGGTCCCTTCTCCTACGTGGCATTTCAGCGTAACACCTTCCCGGGGGCGACTGCCTTGCCCTCTCCAGGCTTTGGAAAGCACGGAGAATCGCGCACGCGGGAGGATGAGGCTGGAGGAACTGCTGGTGATGTGAACAAGGTATTGCCAGCGAGGCTCCCGCTGAGGGCGCCCGCCCGATGTCCCGGCGGGAAGCTGGGCTGGGGCAGCCAGGGCGGTGCTGGAGCGGTCCCCGAAGCGCGGTGGTTCACCCGTCTCACGTCAGGGCTGCACCGGGACGGGGCCCCGCATTCGCCGCTGCTTCCACCTGGCTGCCCTGGTCTTCGCTGTGCGTCCTTCAAAACCCCAGCGAGGGCCACGCCAACGCACAAATAACGCAGGTGGGATGGCTCCGTCCCAGCGAGCGCTGGCGAATGAGCCCCCCGAGCCTGCTGTTCCCCTGCCTCCGAATGTTAGGACAAAATTAGCCAAAGAGGCCTGCTTTGAGAGGTGAGCCAGCAGCACGGATAGCCAACGTGGAGCCTTGTATTTTAATCGCTCAGTTACAACGTGCTTTGGGAAGGCATACCCGTACAGTAATTCTGAATCCCGCACCTGAAGGATGACAGAGCAAGGGAAAGATAAAAGTATTAAACTTACATTCTGCATCCCTGCGAAAGCATCTTGTCCCCGTGCCCTGAAGAATAACCTCAATGGGGTCACTTGGTCGTCGTGTCCCTGGAAGGGTTAAAAGAAAAGAACAGTGTAAGAAAACATTGAAGCAAAAAAAAATAATTCATAGTTTAATGTCAATGTACCAAAGCCCGGAGTTTACCCTGTGTTGGTACTAATAGCACAGCGCCGCTTCCCCAGGTAACGTCCCGTGGGAGCCGTAGCGAAATGGCCTCATTTCAACGGGTCACGCCGCAGCTCCCGTTTTGCTGCGGGCTTTCCACCCCCCCGGCACGAAGCGGCCCCGCGGCAGTCAGCGCACCCTCCCGGCACGCTCTGCTCCGGCTCTGCCTCCATCCACCGTGCAAAATGCCTCTCACGCCGCCTGCAAGCACCGCGGCTTCCCACCACGCTAACAATGAAGATGCACTTTCGGTAATCGTTTCCCATTATCGTCACTAGGATGCAAGCCTGCAATATTCCTTGGATTGCAATCTCGATAATGGTCAAAATATGCCATCCACAGCTTTCCATCAAGGAGCACAAAGCATTTATGTGGAGCGGTGTTCACAAAAAAAGTGCTGAAAAGTGACAAAATATTAGTTCTAATTCCTTTCAGAATGACACATTATTACAAGGGTATTAGCTGAGGTTTCCAATTTTTCTAGTTCCTCTGATTTAGGAAACCAATGTAAAGATTTCTAGACACTGCATATGAATAATTTAGCAATCGCTCAATTCGTCTTTGAAAGACTTCCCGTCTTCACCAGGACCGAGCAAACGCGGCGGCCACCTTGACACATCACACCACAAAAAGTAAATGAGTAAATTTATAGTTAAAAGACAGATTAATGCCCAATAAATCTCAGACTATGGATTGGTAGGTCTCGGAGCTGCAAACCCCGAGTATGTATGAGATGCAAACTTTTCATGACTGATAGGTGGAAAGACTATATTACAGGGTTGGGAGGCTTCCTATTACTGCTGATTTAGGCTGCGAATCCAATGGAAACTGCTTAACACCGGGCACTTTAAAAATCAGAAGATGTCATTATGAGTTTAAATAAAGATTTAGAGCCCACATTTACTTTCTTATCTCCGCAAGTGTTGACATTTATGAATAAGAATTTTGAAATGAAAGTGTATCATTTGGAAAAGGGCGTATCAAGGGAGGACCTCGCAGCCAAGAAGCCATAAAGTCAAGAGCAAGACCGGGGTGAATGGAGACATTCGTTCACATGGAAGCATTTTAAGAGACACTTTCTCATGAGAAATGAGGATAGGAAGGGAGCGGGAAGGGAATTCACACGCAAGCAGGCTGGCGGCATTCATCCTGAGCCATATTCGCTGGTAGCAATGGGATCACTGACATTCAGAGAGGCAAATCTGAGCCGGTAAATCAACTTTTTTGTTCCAGCAAAACTTTTCTGGTGTGATGATTCAACACTTCCCAGTGAAACTCTGTTCACTAGAAGCCTTTGGAATAGATTTAGTACCGTGTCATTAGAGGGCTCTAATTCAGTGGAAGAGGATACGTTTGAAACATCACCTTGGATTTGCACCTGGTTGTTATTGCCTGAACTCAGAGGTAGCCAAGGTTCTCAGAAAATCTGCCTCGGGAGAGGTCTGGGAATGCAGCTGTGTCTGTAAACAAGCGAACCCAGACACTTCCCCAATGCGGAGAGAGTAACAGCCCTTTAAATTCACCAGTGCATCTTACCTGTTATTAATTTTACAATAGGAGGAAATGTAGAAGTAAAACCCTTGCTTTAAGATTAATGCTTGTGAGCTCGGTGCTAAGTATTATTTACCCATAAATAAAATTATACTGTAGTCATTGAGTCTACAATGGCTAGACATTACTGCTTTCCCTGCAGCCAAAATGTAATTCTGCAGAAGCACTCCCACAAGCAGGATGGCTGTCTGCTCCTACCAAATGCTCCCTGGGAAGCGACTAGAGATATTTCACTGAAAGAACTCTGCAGAATTAGTTTTGACTTGTTACCGCGAAGAAAACCATATAAACTTTTTTTTCCTTTTTTAAGAGATGGGTGTCCTGTCAATTCTGCTCCCATCCCCAGGTGAAAGGCAGACCTGCACCCCTGCATCACCTCCCGACTTGTCCAACCTTCGTGCTTTGGCACAGCAACGCCGACTGTTCCCAGGCATCCTCCGCGCGTGCACCTTCGCCTCCCCCTGAATCCTTTGCATCCTTAATCCTCACATCTCCTCCAGGTAGCCAGAGCCTCCATGCTTTGAGATGCCCTACGGGTCTGCACCCACTTACACACTCTTGCATTATAAACCGTACTCCTGTCACGATGCAGGTATTTTTCACGCTTATCTTCTCGCTCTCGCGCTCTGCACGTGGCTCCAGCCCTAAGCAGCCTTTGAGCTTGGCTTGGGGAAGCCAGATCTCTTACCCCGTGAATTTGCATCACAATTTCTCTTCCAGTTCATGACTTTTCGTGCAGCTGTTCGGCTACGGCTGTGCTGGGCGCTTGATGCCAAGTCCAGAATGGCACAACAAAGGGAGATGTGCCTTCGGGAGCCTGTGCCCAAAGCAGTACCGCCGCATGCTTACAGGTGCTCTCCCTGCCATCACCACCTGCTTGGAAGCTCTTGCTTATCAGTCTGCTAGGGGACAAGAGGGCAAACAGCCATCCTTACTCCGCTGGACTCTGCAACATCTGCCATCAGTGCTTTTAGGGCTTGGGGGGGCAGAAGAGGCCCCTCACCTGGGATGGTGCCTCTTTCCTTCCATTGCTTTTGCCACCGCAGCAGGACCCTCGCCCCGCGCATTGTCGCCGGATGATCGACCCAGAGCCACATCATGCCAGCCAAGGAGCCTGGGACGTTGCCTCCAGCCCTGGTCCAAAGCGGGCGGCGGCCACGGCATCGGGTGCCCCGGACGGACTCCCTGCCCCAAAGAGAGAAGCCCCCAGACGTAGAGATGTCTCCAGAGACCAAGCACCACCATCGGCCAAACCACCTCTGCTCCAACTGGAAAACGCATTTCTTTGGTGTTGCCATCTTTGCTCTTAATATCCAGCTACTCGCCTATATTTTTTTCATTTTCAAATCTTAACATTCCGCACAGGCCCCAGGCTCACTCCTGCCAGGAAAAGGCATGAGGCAACTATTTGTTCTGACTTCCTTACTCATAGAGGAAAAAGCTGGGGCAGGGGGCAAGTCTCTTTTACTGACTGTCACAGACCAAGAGTTACATCAGCAAGATCCACCCGTGGTCTGGCTTCCCCCGTTAGGAACGCTGAAAACATGGATTCTTTGAATTTAAACACATATACCTTTATCCTTTGGTCTCTCGAAGCCACTTACGCAAGGCTTCTCATCCCATACAGTCCCTCCGGAGAGCTGAGTCTTCTCTGTTCGGTCGGCTGTTAACACTCACCTTTGATTTTAACGGGAGAAGGTGGGATGCATCAAAGCCTCTCCAGGAAAGGCAAGGGCAGACATCAGGATGTCAGCATCTGCTCAGGATGGCAGCACCTCAAGGTGCTTATCGCTTTCTGCGCGCTCCATGCAGACACCTCTCACGAGAGCGCGCTTGCCCGGCTCCGCTTCCCTGCGGCGCGCCAGGGTCCCGCTCCAGGCGGGTCCGAGACGCCCCTCGCTGCCTTCGCCCGTCGGGGCAGCGCAGCCCAGCCAGCAGGTTGCCCTCTCCCTGCCACCCCCGCAGCAGCCTTTGGTGTGAACCTTGCACAAAAGGAGTTTATCAAGAAAAATGCTCTCTTGTCCCTGGGAACTGGGGGATGCGCTCGGGGGCCTGACAGCCACTCCCTAAACGAAACAGCTGTAATTTTAACTTTGTATTTAAACTGCTTTAATTGAGTCTTTTGCAAGTCTAAAATTTGTTTTTAAATAAAACGTTGAATACATCCGCAGCTGAGAATATTTGGCTGCCAATGGTTACACAGACTATTGAAGGAAGGTTTTTTTAAAAATAACAGCTTTTTCGGATTTCAACAGCAAAAGTAAACATATGCTTTTAACCGTGTTCACCTGCAGTGACACCTGCTTGCAGCAGATTAAAACTCTCAACCATATATTTGAAATAAAATCCAACGTGGCAAAGAGAATTACCCCTCCTGCTGAAACCAAGCGCCGTAAAACCAGTTTTAAAGACACGAGCGCAGAGGTCTGGGGCTGGAAAAGGCAGCGGCGGGAGGAGAGCAGGCAGGTGCCAAAGGAGACACGGGCAGAGCCACCACCAAGGGCTTCTGGAAGAGGATCGGTGACCAAACGCGAGGCACGGCCGCGACGCTCCCTCCGCAGGACCCCAGTCCCAGTAAAGGCATATGTGAGCTGGAAGAGGCTGCGACGGAACCGCCTGCCTTGTGCTGTGACTTAGTTGTGCGACAACCCGACGACGAGAGGAAAACTCCTCCCGTTATATTACAATAGTTCAGAGCAGAGACGCAGCAACAAGGATAAACACATATTCGGTAAGAAAAAAATAGAACATCCGTTTCCTTATCATTTTAAAAAGTGGCTGCTAAAACAAAAACGCCCCTTACAGGAAGCACGGACCTTTCCTTCTTAAAAACCTTGCGCCGTTAAAAAACTGATTGGACAACGAAGGGAGAGCAATGGACAGAGAAACCGTAAATGTTTGTTTTTCCCATTTGCTCATTTGGAGAAACAAAACAGGTGGATGCAGAACGCTCTTCCCAGGCCGGTCCAAAGCTCTGCTCACCCTCTCAGCAGGGAACGCGGCTATCAGTAACGCACCTTGCCGTTGCGGGGAAGGGAAAGAGGCTCG
Organism: Phalacrocorax carbo; assembly: GCF_963921805.1. Taxonomy (NCBI): domain Eukaryota; kingdom Metazoa; phylum Chordata; class Aves; order Suliformes; family Phalacrocoracidae; genus Phalacrocorax; species Phalacrocorax carbo. The sequence goes on from NC_087524.1 coordinate 22,623,854, forward strand.
TCCTTCCTAACAGGCCTGGGAACGTTAAGAATGTGCATTTTCAGGGAATTTGTAGAGAATGTCTTCATTTCTTTCTTTCCTCTGAAAAGTTCAAAGGTTTCAGCCAACTCCTGCTGTGTTTTTGTTGGCTGTAACATTTTCGTACTGACAGCAGCGCAGACTGCAGACGTTGACAAACCTCCTCCTTCATTATTTTGTACAAATGTCTTAACGTAGCACAAGGCGTTTTAAAATCTACTTAGAGGAAACTCCTGAGAAAGCCATTGCTTCGCCATAAATCTCTAATTGCAGGTTTCCTTCCCCTCCAGATGGAAGACAGCAAAGCCCAAGATCTTGAGAAGATCAAGCTTTGCGTTGTGTTTAATCTGGTCACCTCTCGGACCTGCTTCTTTTGAAAGAGGCTGAATGTGGCATATTCAAAGATAATATTTAAGATTTTTCAGGACTACCACTTCATGGTCAGGAGCTCCCATAATGCATCCTTGCCATCTGGAGTTGTTATTAGTTAGTTACTAGCAGTGTCACTCTAATGATATATTATTCGGTAATGAAAGCCCAGCTGGCTGCACACGTTTTGAAGAGTCAGGCTCTGCAAAACAGTGCTGAGAAATTGTCCCTACAGAGAGTAAGGATGGAGCGAGATGGATTCCCACAGGGGACTGGGGCGGTCATCAGCAGTGAGAGGAGGGAAGATCTCTTTTCGGTACCCGGGGACCAGCCTGCCTGAGCATCGCCGTTCCAGTCACGAGAGGTGTTGGGCTGGACCCCAGGGGCCACGCGGTGCCCTCCAGTCACTCACAGGGTTCGGTGCACAGCGGCAGGCTAGAGCTAGTCCGAAGCATCTTTCCCTCCCTCTCAGAAATCCCTCCTGTTGTTCTTTGGAAGATCCATAAGCAAATCTCTGCATTCTCAAAGCCTCCCCTTATACAATCTTTGTCCAGAGAGGATTCGCTGTCATGGTGGAAGCCACAGGCAGCCCTTTGGGGTGGGGTCGGACAACGAGAGGACTGTAAAGGGTGCGTTTGGTCCAGACCAACGAGGCACAGACGACACAAACGGCTTTTCCTGCCTCAGCCAGGCGTCCTGGCATTTACCTCCAACTCTTCACACCAAATTCTCACATGCTGAGACGAAAAACGGACAATGTTTAGGAGGATGGACAAGAGAAGCTACTTGGTGCTGCAGCTGTACAGAGAAGAGATACTCCGTAGGCCAGACCTGCTCTGCATGTGCTTTCCTGCCCCCTCCCCATCTGTTAACGATTTTCTTCCTCACAGCACTTGATTTTAATTTTTGTCTAGGAGTTCTGCTTGGCCCATAAGCAAAACTCAGATCCATGACACGGGAAGACAGATTTACCCCCAAGCCATGCTGAGACAAATGGTGACTCTCTTTTAACTCTGCGTCTGCTTGCCCTGTTGTTCCTGTGGCGTTCGGGTAGAGAGAGCAGTAAATCTACTTTAGCAGTGACTTGCTACATCTATGGAGTTTATAAATCACCAGAGGAACAGCCCTGCCCTGCATTATTAAAGATATGTTATTATACTTTATTTCTGAGCCACAGATAAACTCCAGCACGCAGCCAGGAGCCATACGTCTTATTTGCCCGATGTAAGAGTTTCTGGTAAGAAAAAGTTGTATTAAAATATCCTCTTAAGAAATTTTATGTAATATGAAGATGCAGTAGCAGCTAACACAACAGACTATGAAAGGTTTTCTCCATATGACCTTTGGAAGCAACAGATGAAGATGCTGAGAGGTGAATCCCACCCTCTCTTTGCCTCTTCTCCCTTTAAAGTCACAGGAGAGGTTCATGGAGGAGGAATCACAGCACTGCAAAGCATCTTCAGCAGAAATCTTGCAAGCTCATTGGTGCAGTATTGCCATAAAATTAACAGAAGTCAGAGGGAAAAAACTCTGTACCTCCTTAAGCACCCTGGTCTTTACAGCAGAATGAATGGTCCCCTTCGGGAACGGAGGGCTGAGATGTGTCAGGCCACTCGCTTGGGATTTAGGGAGCAAAAGAGACCCACCAGAAGGCTGCCACCAGCCACGTCACGGAGGAGGACCAGCTTCCCGCCCGGGAGGAAGCACAACCCTTCGCAGCAGCGGGGTTCGCCTTGCCTTGCCTGCCTGCAGCAGCGACGCCTGTGTCTGCGGCGGCCGCTGCCCCGTGCACCTGCTGGGCAGCGCGACGGGACCTCCCGGCGCCTCCTCGGGGTGGGTGACCCACTCCTAGCAGAGCTGCTGCTCTCTGGCAGCGCCACGGGGAGCCCAAATGAGGAGCTAAAGCGCCAAGCCTGCCGCGTAGACCCCTGCGACCAGTAACTCCGTAAGCGGTCTGTCTCCATTTGCTGCTGAAGGCACACATCTGAACAAGCGCCTCCGTTTGTTTTGCAAACACCAGCTCTTGTTATCCTGACAAGAACTGCAGAGCAGAGGAGAAAAAAAATATCTGTTTCCACTGTGTGCTTTCAATACCATTTTGTGTAGCATCATGTTTCCTCTTTGTACTCGTTCACTTCGTTTCCCCAGCGCGGGTAATACAGCAAAAGGGGGAAAACACTTTTAACTGTCAGCACGTGCTCATAAAGCTGTGAAAATTGGCAGTGGGACAAAGGGCCAAGTTTAATGCTTTAAATTAACATCAGCTCATTTTTAAAGCGTGACTAGAATGGCAGGCACTCTGCCAACCTTCCCTTGGAGATGGGCTTACCGAGGGCAAGCGTGCAACTGCAGGACGGGGGGCTGCCGGCACTGCCCTGCCTGCCCCGCTGCAGGGAAACCCACCCCCCTGCAAACCCATCCGCTGCAAACCCACCTCCCTGCAAACCCACCCCCCCGCAAACCCACCCCCCCCCGCAAACCCATCCGCTGCAAACCCATCCGCTGCAAACCCACCTCCCTGCAAACCCACCTCCCTGCAAACCCACCCCCCCGCAAACCCACCCCCCCCGCAAACCCATCCGCTGCAAACCCACCTCCCTGCAAACCCATCCGCTGCAAACCCACTGCCCCTGCAAACCCACCCCCACTGCAGGGAGACCCACCCCCCCACAAAGGCCGCGCACCGAAGGCTGGAAATCCTCTGCCACCACGAGTCACAGCGATAAACTTGCAACCAGAAGGGAAAAAAGCGCTCAGAGTTCCTAGATTTCCAACGGCCGTGTAAGCATCCGTTGGTTAGAAAATTTGAAAATTTACGGTTTTCTTCTGTTATGGTGTTTAACAAGCCTCGGCGATGGGGTTTGCTCACACTCAGACTCAGAATTTATGCTGGGATTTTAAATACGTTGCACGGCATACAATTTAAAGTAGTTACTTCATTTATTCTGTGTTACCTTAAGGCTTTATCACTGTTGGCCCATTTTTTCATCCCATCTCTCATTTGCCAGTGACAGCAGATAGAATCATTAAATCTGCAATATGCAAGGATGGCTTCCAGCGGCAGCACTTAGCAGCTCTGTCTTTGCCCATATGCCCAAAGACTTGTTCAAAACCAGAATTTTTGAGTAATTTATGACTGTTCTTACCGTGATACAGATGGCTTATTGATCCGTTTAATCTAAGTACCTGTGGTTTTGCAGAAGAAAATACTACCCTTTTTTTATACTGCTTATTTATGTACTCTTTTTCTAGAACGAGAATGCGCTGCCTATTATCTTAATTGACTGATTTTTTAACAAGTTTTGGTCTAGTTAGAACAAAACCAATTTCAGAAAGCTTGATCGGCTTGAAGTTTGCTCATCCTCCTCATCTCAGGACATCTGTTGCATCTTCCCTCCCTCGCCTAGAGGTGGCCCAGAAAGCCACCCAGAAGGCCATCTCCTATGACACTCAGCTATTTGAATTTCAGGCAATGAAAAGTGCCGACACTTGCACGAGGTACTCTCTGCTTCCAGCAAAAGTCACAATATTTAGATGTAAGTTGCCAGTCTCGTTATCTCAGAGAATTTTTTTCTCCTGCCGCTGGAGCCAGTTGCGGTGCTACCGCTGCCGAGGAGAGAGCAAAGTCCAAAGGAGACAGTCATATGTCTTTTAATCTTCTTTTTTTTTTTTTTCCTAATTATGATGAATCAAAATGAACCCACAGCTTTGCTGTTCCGCAAAGGAGTGCCTAGTATGCATTCTCAAAAAAGCTCTTTCTCTGTAATGAGGAGCAGAGAATAACCAGCCATTTCCATGAACAGAATCAACCCGCATTAAAAACGAAAAGAAGAAGTGAAGACTGTATTATTCTTCAGAAAGAATTCACAGCTTTCACCCATAAAGCATCGCGACTGGTGCATCAGGGTAGTCAGGCACCAGCAGCCAAAGGAAATCAAAAGTTACATGGGAATCTGCTTGGATAAAGCAAACTGCACTAGATCCTACATCCACCCCTTCAGCTGTGCCTCAGAGCTCTCGGCATTTCAGTTAACGTACGCTACAGGTACCACAGGGCCTTTATGGCCTTGGTAGCACTCAAGACCTCTCGGGAGGTCTTCTTGGAGGAGCGTTTATTTTATATCACATCTTCATCACCTGTGTCCCTTTTCTCTCAGAGCTTGTTTCGGCCAGACAACAGGAGGACGCTCCCCGCAGGTCCCCGCATTCCCTAAATTCTCTAGGAGCTAGAAAATACCTCTCCGCAGGGTGAGGCCCCTGCTGCAGGGACCCTGCTTGGTGCCCAGGGAGAGGCACTTCTTGCACAGCCTGGGAGCGCAGGGACAGGAGGTGGGTGTCCCATGGGCACCCCAGGGGCTCTGGGACCCCCAGGGTGACCCGCACATGGGGGTGCACCAGCTATTTTCTTGAAGTCAGAGCCCACAGGCTGCGTTCAGGGTAATAGAGTTCACACAGAGGAGAGAAGAAAGTTTCAATCATTTCTTTTAGAAAACAGCAGCACAATCACAATGCTAGGACTGAAAAAAACAACCAGAGCTGTTATTTCCCACTCGATGAGTGTGTTCTTCTGCAGCTGCTACATATAATAAAGAAACTGGTGCTATTCCTACTTTAATCTAACTTTTCCTGCATCTGCAATTATTCTGCTTCTTTTTTTTTTTTTATGTTCTAACGCATGTATTTTTAGATTTACACAGCGGCCTGGCTAGCTCTTGGACAAGGCTGTGGGTGCACCTTGCCCCACACCTCCCGGGGCGGCGGGAGCAGCCAGGCTGGCACAAAGGCCCTGCTCCCGACTGACCCCCTCGGTCCCTTTTTTGGGGGCTGTGAGGAACGCGCACCCATAACTTCATCTTTGCGGTGAACCCAACGCCTTCCCCAGTGTCGTGGTTCAGCCCCAGTCGGCAACTAAACACCCGGCAGCCGCTCGCTCGCTGCCCCCACCGCTGTGGGACAGGGAAGAGACTCGGAAGGGCAAAAGCAAAAGGAAAAAACTTGTGGGTTGAGATAAGAACAGTTTAATTTAATTATTAAAATAAAACAATAAAATAAATAATTATCTTGGTATTATAAAATAATAAAATAAAACAATTATAATAATAATGATTATAAGAACAATAATGATAATATAATAAAAAGGAAAAGGGAAAAAGGGGAAAAACCCAGAAACACAAGCGACACAGCCGCTCACCACCCGCCGACCGACGCTGCCCGTCCCCGAGCCGCGATCGCTGCCTCCCTCCCCCCGCCAGCCCCTCCCAGTAACACACTGGGCATGACGTGACATGATATGGAATATCCCTCTGGCCAGTGTGAACCCGCTCTCCTGGCCGTGCCCCCTCCCCTCCCGGCTCCTCGTGCCCCCGGCGGCGCCTGGGGAGCTGGGAAAGCCCTAACCAGTACCAGCGCTGCCCAGCAGCGGCCAAACCTCGGTGTGGTATCGGCGTTGTGTTCCTACTCAGCCCCGAGCCCGGCACCGGGCCCGCTGCGGGGAAGGACATTCACTCTGCCCCAGCTAACACCATGGCACCCAGCTAGCGGCACTCAGGGAACATCATCCTCAGTAGCTCCCAAGAGTGGGCCAGGCTTTCCTTGATTTGCTCCTGATTTATATCAGCATCAGGAAGGGATCACACCTGGAGCCTTTACATCACTAGAAGATTTTTTTTTTCCCCAAATAAGCATACTTTAGGGAAGGTTTTGTCTGCTCTCAGGAGCGATTACCCTTCCTTTAGAATCATGTGTCTCAAAAATAGCAATCTCAGCGTCAGCTTTAGCATCGAATGAAGTGAGAACAAAACCTCATGGAAAGACAGAAATGCACCAGCGGGGAAAGAGCCCCCCCGAGACAGATACTGAACATTTTCTTAGCAAAATCTTGACCAACTTGCCTGAGCTGGTACCTGGCAGTTCTTTACAGACACACACTTAGGCGTCGTTATTTCAGAGTCAATGGCCTAACAAGCCAGCCCCCAGACAGGTTTTCTGTATGAGGAAAAATTATCCACAGTTGCTACATATAAAGTGAGACTAATTTACTTTCCCTTAATTAATCATCTTCATTTCCTCCCTCTTTAGCCTTATCCAATGAGGTGTAAATTGCAGGGGCAGATGTACTTTTCTGGGCTGAATTCCAAACTAAATGTTCTTCAAAAAGTGAGGAGGCACTTAGCAAAGTATTTTAGTGCTTCACTGTCATTAGGCACGTTATAGTCACCTCATTCTGAAGGCTTTGGCTACGTTATTTAACCCGCGTTCTTTCTGGTCTGGTTATGGCTGATTTTGCACCCTGAGAGCAAAGACCCGAGCTCAGCAAAGAACGAACCTTGTTCTGTCAGAGCATCAGTGGGTCGGGAAAGCGAACCGAGGTAGCCTGGTGTCTCCCCGCGCCTTCTGCTACACACCTTTCGGAGGGGGCTTGCTCTGAGGTTCCTTTATGCCCCAAACTTCACTACTTCCAGGACATCCAGGCAGGTCCGGTTCTTGGTGGCTTCCTCGGCACCGAGGAGCTCAGTGAGGTCCTCAGACAGACACCAAACTTGGTTCCTATCCAAAAAAACCACACCACCGTCATTTTGAGATCTTATTTTTGGTATTTGCCAGATTATTGCAGCGACTAACGTACGACCAAGCCGTTGATGTATTACCAGCGTGATAAGCGAAAGAAAACGGTAAGGAGCGTTTGAATTTCCATGATACAGCGTTTGCTTGATTCCCGACACCACCACAAAAGCTCAGTTTGGATTTCCCTCGTGCTCTGCGTGCCAGTGCGCTCTCCTGCACTGCAGGCATAACTCGCAGCGCCAGGATAAAGGTATTTTTGGTTTTCATTCCCTGAATGTCGACAAGCCAGAGCCCTCGTTTACAGAGCTGGACTATGGGCAAACACACTCTAATTTCTGAGACTCCATTTGTAACCACGCTCTCCGGGCGTGCGAGTCTGCACGTTTTCCCACATCATTACTACGGCAGCGTTCGATCATACAGAGAAGCTCTAGGTACGTAAAAACTTCGGCGCAAGGCTGAAAAAGTAGTCCTGTAGGGATCCTTCCGTGGTGCGTAACAGCTTCATCACAGACTCTGGCTTCCAATTAGCAAACCTCGCACTGAGAACGTTCATATATTTTCATTAATTGCAAAATATGCTTACCGTGAAAGGCACAGAGCCGGGTAAATATTTGGAGCCCGAGGATTTAAGAGAGGCCCATCTTGCTGGAAACACCGGTATATCAGCGCTACCAAAATCAATGCCATATATTTGAATTAAACATATATTAATCCATCTATAAAGGACTGGAGCTATCCAGTCAATTTTCTGATTGTAAATATAGCTTTTGCTAATATAGTAAAAATAAACCATTTCTCTTTCAACCGTAACTCTGGTGATGAAACCTGTTACAAGCACAGCTACCGTACCGTAATTATTCATCAAACTGACAGAATAAAGACCCATTTTATCCATCTTACATTTCATCTGAAAACATTTAGGCGGTTTGCAAGCAACAGGCTCACATACAGACTCGGGACATTGCTCATAATATTGGCAATAAATAAATACTGGCAATTCTGGAGGTGAAGACAGCGTCTTCTGCTTGCGCTGTACATTATCCACTACCCCCGGTTATGGGGCGGGGTCTGCGTGTTAATATTAACTAATTCATCTTTTAAACGTATACCCCAGCCTTACAGATTAGGCGGGCGAGAAGCTCAAACTCTGCCATGTTTTAGTTTTACAAAGCTCCCTCCAACTGAGAGTTTTACTCCCTCAAGTGAGTTTTCAAGTGCCGCGCAGGGGTGTAACCAGCCCGGCCTCGGCGTGATGGGGAGCTGGGGGTTGCCCACGGGGGCAAGACGTCTGCTGCCCCAAGGGGCACTGGGTCGAGCCAAAAATGAGCTGTAGCTGCACGAAGGGGAATATCACAGCAGAGAAATAAGGGATTGCGCCTACGGGCACATCTTTTGGCTTGTTTGCAACTTAGGAACCTAAATCATTCCGTGGGAATCTTAGTTCTGACGTTAGGCAGCAGGGCTGTGCTTTCCCTGCGGGTGAGGGCCGTAGCCTGGCTTTGATTCCCTGATCTGCTGGAAATCAGCAATCTGTTAAAAGTGTAATGTACAGCTGTAGTTTCTCTTTTATACGCCTGCCATAGCGCTCTGCATACAGGCAGGCAACTATCCCCTGAGATCACACACCTTTCCTAAGCTAGATGTGACGCCACCGATAACTTTCCTGTACGAGTGGCATGGCGGGGAATTCCTGCACCCTTCACTTAAAGAGAAACCCTGAGGACAAGCAGGTTAATCGTTACGGAACGGTCACGCACAATCACGACGGGCTCCAACTCAAAATACTTCGCATGTGACAAGGCCACACGGCAACTTTGGCTTCCGAATTGCACGGACCGACAAGGCTCGAGGCGTCTTTGCTGAGCGCAGGGAAGCCGAGCCCAGTACAGCAAGAAGGAGCGGTTTGGCTCCCTGTCATTCTGGTACCTGCAGGAACGAAGAGCCAAGAGGTTTTGCAGGGAATGGCTGTGACGGCTGGTGCCCCAGGAAACCAGCAAGCTACATCGCTCCGCATCTATCTGCAGAGTTCACCCCATGGGTCCTTTAGGCCAACCCTTCCGTTATAAAATCATCCTTCTCAGTAACTGCAAAAGCCATTAAAAACAAGCGGAGGCCGCCACTTAACGCAAGCCTTATTTTTATTTGCATCATATTATAAAGGCAATTTTCATTTATATTCCTTTGAATTGTAATGGTACGGGCTTGGGTGGTCTGCAGGCAGATGACATGCTTTTCGTGGCTATACGTTATAATCATTGCAGTTTGTATTCAGGAAACGGCTGATGAACTTGAAGCATTTGGACGTAAGGAGGCTGGGACGGACACTCAGCCCGTGGTCACATTTTCCTCATTCGTTTTGTACGATCCGCGGCAGCCAGCGTCCCTCCCCTGTGCAGTTAGCACAGATGCATTAGGTGACAGGTTTTGCCTTTTACTAAAGCCGAGTCCTGTGGTTTCCTGAGGTATCTGTCGTTTTTAGAAGCAGCTGCAAATCCGCTCTGCGCGACAGCGTTTCTGTTCTGTGATTTACCCACGCCTGAACAAACTTTTACTAATATTATCAACTTGCGTATACTATTAAAATTGTAACACAGAGGCTTCCTATAAGAACTAATCATTATTTCCCCAAACTTTATGTATTTTAAGGGGTATCCGACACCATGGTGATCCCTGCCCTGACTGTCAATTGGCTACAGTAGCAGCAAATGCTGTTCACGTAAAATTGGTGCCAGAAATCTCCTGAAGACACCCTGAGTTATTCCACACATATATCACAGAACAAAATAATGGAAGAGCATTTTCAGAATCGCTATAGTAGGGTTTTAATATTGTAGTGGAAATCCAGATATATTGCTATTAGACCGACTTTAAATGTCAGTCCTAAAACAAGCACAAAAATTCTGTGAGACCACGCAGCAAAGCTGTCTGATAACTTGTAGAGCCATATGTTTTATAGCAGCTTTTTGTCAGATCACCTGGGCTGGCAATAGTCTGGAAGGTAAGTTCTCCTTCAGCTTCGTGGCTTTTACAGACCTAGAGATTTACAAAGCGTCACTTCTTGAATTTATCACTGTGCGGAATTGAATATTTCCTTTATGTAATTCAGAGCAAGGGAAAAAAAAATTCGTATTTCAGACAACAGTAGAGGACGTTTTTCTGTTTAAACATTTCTAACCCATTTTCAAATTTAACCGTTCATCTCAGCGCAATCATTTCTTTAGCAGAGAATTTAGTTTTTGGAGCTCTTTCCGAAGCCTCCCCAGGCTCACACCCCGGCGCGGTTCGTCCTGTGCGTCGACGGGCCCAGGTCGTACCCGGGCTTTCCCCAGTGGGAAACTCCGTGGCGTGGGTGGGGAGCGGGGCGGGACGAAGGGTTAGGGCGCGACTGCACGGCACGCGCGTCCTTGGGCAAAACTCCCCGCGCACGCGTGTGCGTGTGAGTGCACACGTGAGGATGCGTGCCCGCGCCCGCGGGGAGCGCCCGCGCTGTATCCCCTGCGTTGCAGCTGCTTCGGTCTGACGCTGTCGGGAGACTGACCCAAGGATCCGGGGTTTCCAGTACACATTAATACCCGGGACCGCAGGTAACAGTAATGATAATAATAATATCAAGTTAAAAGCAACGCTCTGGAGAGCTGCGCTCCTGAAAATATTATGTAGCTTAACCCTAAGACTAATCCCTGTGCAAAACTGCACTGCTGATTTGCACCTGAGCGTGTAACACGTCCTCGGGTTTCTGTAAGGAAATGTTAAAATCTCCCTATACACAGGCATTACGGTATCGATCCCTGCAGCCAGAAGTGGGTGGATATAAAATCAAAGCCACCCAGAGTATTGAGCTCTGTCTTTATGAGGCACATAAAGAAACCGCGGCAGTGTTATCCCTCCATCAGATAACTCTGATGCGGCTGCGAGGGGCTCCAGAGCTCCCGGCCCTGCCCAGCCCCACGAAACCCCATTAGGCGGAAAGGGGACGGGGCCGCCGAGCGGCTCGCTGGGCTGGCCCTGCCTGCTCGGCCGCTGCCTCTGCCGCCGTGGCAGACGCCCGGCTGACGCGCCGGGGCGCGGGAGCGAGAACCGGAGGCTGGCGCGCGCCCTGCCCGCCGCAGGACACCTCGGCGGCGCGTGCGCGGGGGCTCCCCGCAGCTCCCGCCGCAGGGCGGGCACCCCTCCGCGGCAGCGCTTCGAGGGGAAGCAGCGGCGGCGGCAGCGCGCGGGGGTTTAGCTGGGCATTTACACAGTTATGAACACGTTTGCCACTCCTTTGCTTGATCCCAGGTGTGAAGTCGCTTGCATTTGACATTTCCAACCATAACCGCAGTATATACCCTTATAGTTCACTTTTTTTTTTTAAAAAAAATAAATATCCACACACCTGTTACACCTGAATTTGTCCAGACCTGGCAGGTGCAGGGAGTAAAGCAATCGTCCATCTGCTGAGGCTTCGCGGGGAGAGCTGAAGGAGAAGTAAGTGGGCACAGCCGGAGGGAATCAGTGTTTTACAGCCTGTCATCGCTTCCCACGCTCCCTGCTTCTCAGTGCCGCCGTGAAAAAGAAAACAGCGAGAAGAGAGGAGTCCTCTGTCGCTCGAGTCCTCTGGAAGACCTTTCCGAACACACCATCATTGCAAAAACAGTTTTCACATCATCAAGTATATTTCCAGAAAGAGCGTTTCTTAAATCTGCACACGGACATATTTTCTACGGTTCCACATACGGTAAATAGGCAGATACACTTGAGGCAACACCCTTAAAAATAATTTCAAAAGTAGATTTATGCATATGCATTCCAGATTTTGAAACAAATCAGTCCTGGGGTGCTGAGCATGAGGCCCTGGGGTTCAGAGGGAAGAGAGTCGTTCTGATCCCCGAGGTACCGGCGCTGTCCCTGCCTGCCTCGGGCATTCATCCGTGGAGTCAGTTTTTTTCCCAGGTAACTGACCCAGCCCAAACCAGCTGAAATGCACGGGAGGGTGAGGAAAGCAAGGGGTTAGATTAGAAACAAAATAGAAACAAAATGCAAAAGAAGGTTTTCACATTTACCAAGGTGTAATAAAGCACACAAGCAAATACAAATGTGCCTTACGGCAGTAAGTAGGAATAAGTTTAAGATAAGCAGAGTGCAGAGGGTGCCCAGGCACTCTGCGTAAGCCCTGGTGCGCCCCTCTCCACATCAGCACAGGACCCTGTCTTAATCTGTTAAAGAACTAATTCCATGTTATCACTTTTTTTTGTTTTAGGGTGAAGATTTTCCGTGACCCTTGCTCCGTCCGCAAGGCCTGCGCGCAGGCTTTACAAAGCCCCACCAGATTCAGTGTCTCCCGAGCACCCGCCCCGTCCCCAGGGCGCACCGCGCGCAGCCCCAGCTTCCAGCACGCCGGGAAAACACGGGCTGAGCATCTTTCGCTCACGTTGCGCCTGTCCCACCTCAGGCCGACACTAACGGCTGCCTTTCACCCAGATTCCATGAGCGACATCTGTACCAGACAGCTGGAGAACTTAAACAGATAATTACCTCAGCATGCATCACGGTGCATTTGTTACTAAGGTATTGATTAATTATATTTAAAGGATACCAAATGACATTGAAAACTTCAACGGCTTTGCTACCAACACGGACAAAAAATAAACTATAACCCAACCAAACCACCTACGTGCCTGTTCTTAGCATGCATTGTAGAGTTTAGACTGTAAAAATGGCATTTTTTTAAAAAAAAGTGTTGTTTTAATGTTATTTGAAATACTGAATTAGAGGCGCTGGAATAAGATTTTCATTTGCTGAATTGCAGCACTACTACGGTAAGTGATTTGTTTACAAAATAAGGACTTCCTGAGGCTTTGATTTCTCCTGTTGCGTGGAGAACGTGGAGCCGAGCCGCCGCTGATGGCGAAAAATACTGCCCCAGCACATCGCGAGTCCCTGCTAATGTGACCACGAACGCCTCCAGACCCGCGTTCTTGCTCCGCAGAGGCTGTCCCTTCACCGCAGGCACAGCCCAGGACACAAACACAAATACAGTTAGTTGGCATAACTGTACTTCCCAGCAATATTCCAAACTTCCATTGCCCGCATCGGATTTGAAACCCGAGGTTTTTCACCCCGGCCTTGCTATTTCCCTTATCAGCCCTCTCACCCTTCCGAGGATTCCATTCTCCGCGTGCTCACGGGGGGCACTGTTTAAATGCATTGCAATCCTTACCCGACGGCCGTCAGCTCTCCCTGTCTCCTGCCACATGCGGACAACAGCCGAAGGAGGAAGGAAAGCGGGCTCTCACCAACCTGGGCTTGCAGCTGAACCCGCTCCTACGGGACAATCACGGTTATCCAGTGAGTAACCTTTCCCTGGTCGCCTCTGAAGAGAAGTTAAGAACTACACGGCAATGAAAGTGCCTTCGGATGAATGCTCCGTCACCTCCCTCTGCTCCGGTAACTCCCGCGCCGAGCAGATTACCATTCCTGGCTCCGAATTCCCGGCGGCAGCTCTTTAGCGGCATTGCGCCAAAGCCAGTTCGAGCCACTCCGCTGACCTCGGCGCTGATTTATAGCAAAACCACCATAACCTGTCACTGCAGGCCTGCGCTTTGCCGGGGCGAAGAGGAACGGGCACAGGGACGATCTCAGCAGCCTGAGGAGAAGGGGAAGGCGAGGCGTCGCTTTGACTCACTTGCTGAGAAGGGCAGCCGGTAACAGGCTGGGTACAAAACATCGAGCTCTCGGGGCTTTTCAAAGTATTGTGGGTTTGAGAGTATTACTGCGCCTGCGCTGAGCTCTCAAAAGAAATGCTCCGCTCGGGGAGACCCCTCAGTGCGCTCTTCCAGGAATTACGTTGTTTTCGAGACCCAAAACTAGTCGTTTAGACGCGGTCGCTTAAGGCACGAGAGTTTAAAGATGCTGGCAGGCGTTTTGCTTGACGGCCCACTGAATGCCACCTCGGCCCGTCCCACCCATATCCCTCTGCCCACTGTCGGTACCTCCGTCTCAAACTTCGCAGGGTGAGCACGTTGAAATTTTTTTCCAAGGAGCCACGACAAGCAGAGACTTTAGTTTAATCTCAGGTGGAAGCTGTTGGCAGAACGCGCTGGGTCGTTTCTCTCCTTCCTCTGTTGAGGAACGTGTTGTTTACCAAGGGCAGCAGAGGCGCCAGGCGCGCCAGCCCACCCGCACGCCGTCCAGCCTGGCCAGCCGCTCGTCTTGGCTGCTGTTGAAGCTCAGCGTTGTCACCACCGACAATATCACCCGAGATGTGACCCGACGCTACAGCGCATCGCTCCGATAACGGCTCCAGCACCCGCTCAGCAGCGGCTGTTCCTCAGCAGAGGGGCAGCTCCCAGCGACACCTGCTAAGGCCGCGTAACACCAGAGATACGCGCCTGCAGTAAGAATCAGAATATCATCTTTTCTGGTTTGCTTTGCTTCCCCGCCCTCCCCTTTACCATTTGATGTTGTTATTAGTACACCAGCAGGAATAACTCATTATAGATGCAGGGCCTCGGGGACTGTTATGAATATCAAACATCTAAAACAAAGTGAATGAGTCCTTCAGAGCTCGTCTCCAAATCGGCATAACGTCATTAATAATTAAAATGCACTGTGACCTATATAAATCATAAGATCATACTTCCTTTAAATACTACTTGTCACATACCAGGCTCGTCTGATACTCTATAGGGTTTGAGCGCTCAGCCGGCCCGCAGCGGTCTTTCAGGTGTGATTAAATCTGAACGTCATTAAAGAAGAAACATCCTCGAGCAACCCGAGCATCCCCGTCGCTCGGGCCAGCGTGGTTCACACCGCCACTAGACCTGACCGCTGGTCAGATCTGGCGTTGTTTTTCTATGACTCTGTTTGGCCAGGAGATGAAAACCAAATGATTTTCAATAAACCTTTTATGCTTATTGGGAGGTGGCCGGACCACGGTGTGTTCGGGCTTTGGTAATAAACATAATAGCTGTGCTTTCTTTCACCAGCGCTCGGGCTCGGCCGAGCGGCTCAGGGCACTTGAGGGCTACACCTCAAGCGTCTCTTTTCAGCAACCACAGCTAGAACCGCAGTGAAGTGCGTCTTTGCTGACACAAGCCAGATGTTGCTTGTCTTATATCAGAATTGGAAAATGTATATAGTAATGACTCGAAACGCACGAGCCCCACAGCGAGAGGAGGAGGAGGAGGAGGGCAAACCGGCCCCCGCCACGGCTGGGCGGTGCACGGACAGGCAGGCAGTGCCAAAGGCAGCGCACGTGGGAAACCAGAGCAATTGCACAGCCTGGCATCGGCGGCTGGAGACAAATTGGTTAGGATTAAAACACATTTTAGGTCTCTCTTCTCCGCAGCGCCCATCGCTTGGCCCTGTGCGGGGAGACGCTGTCGAACGCAATACAGAGCGGCAACAGAAGTGAGGCAAGTTCCTGAAATCAACAAGAGAGGCTGTTCTCATAGCGATTTGCCATCAGGAGAGAAAGCATGAAATAGCAGAAAATCACGAGGCAGACTGTTCTCATACAATCTGCAGCTCAAGGGGTTCAGAGCATGTGGATAACCACACGAGCTTTTTGGGTCCTGTATGAAAAACAAATCAAAGCTCGGAGAAGCAGCCGGCTGAAGTGTTATCGCAAAGCCTTTCCCTATTGAAACGTGTTTGTTTTCGAGTTCCTGACGCTCACTGGGAGTCGGCAGGGATGGGCTGCACTGAGCCCCGATCAGAGGCTCGCCTCCGCTGCCGAGCTCCCACGAGCTGCCCCGACGCCTACGAGCAGCTCTGCCCACGCGCGGCTTATCCTACGCAGGGATCCGCCTTGATGTTATCAGTTCGGGAGACTTTGAGGAGGAATTCCTCGTTCAAAATAGGAGGTTAATTTCAGAGAATTGAAAAGGAACTTTCATTGATTAAAAACAAGAGGAAAGGAACGCGAAGTGTAATTAACATCGCAGCTGAGAGCTGGGGATGGCTCTGCCCAGGCTGGGAGCAGTGGGGAAGGAGAAGGCGTGTCAGAGCTTTCCACGTGAAGCCACGGGCTTGTACTTTTGACTACAGAAGTCTTATAAATCTTATTACCTCTGAAAACGGATGACCCTTGCAGGCACCGATGGCACGAGGAGGAGCCTGGTGGCCTCTCCCGCCAGCGCCGGCCGTACCCGCGGCGCGGGCGGGCAGCGGCTGCTGCCGACTCTGCCCGAGGCGCCGCCAGTGGCAGCAGCCAGGGCTCCTCGCCCTCCCCGTCCGCGTGTTTCCCAGCAAAAACCCACAGCCTCTTGCAGGACACTCTGCTGGGGTGGGGGAGCTCTGCTAGCAAGGCATCACTGCAAAACCTCCCCCGAAAGATCCCGAATTTTTAAAGGCAAGAAAGAAATAGACACAAAAGTGGATAAAGTTTAAAAAAATCATTAGATTTCATACACTCTGGCACGGTTCTGATTGAGCGTACCTTAAGTGGGGTTAAATCCTCAGCTTCTGCAGCAGGTTAATTATCCAAGGCAGAATATTTTCCTCTCCCAGGATGAATAACCCATATGGACTGAATCAGTAACCGAATTTTTTTTAAAATTCCTCATGTTTTCCAGAGTAAAAGCAACATTTTCTTCCATGTTCTTCTAGTCTTTCTATGGGATTGCTGAAAATTAAATTTAGTAGGAATATAGTCAGGATCTGTCAAGGTATTTATGCACCTAACACTTCTTTAATTAACTGGATTCAAGCACAGAGAGGTCTAACTTCACAGTTAAGTGACGTGTTTATTAGCAAAGGAAAAAAAACCCCTGTTATTCCTGTGCCTTCTCCTACGTGTGGTTTTCCAGCACTCCGCGTACAGGGATTGGGGATGTCTGTTATGTTTAGGTAAGCTTCTAAATCTAAGTTATTACCCTTACCAGAACTGGGGCAACGTTTGAAAATTTAACCAGAAGTATTTGTTTGCGTAAGAACCCGCTCTGACTTCAGGGAAGTCCTGTGCTTTGTACATCCACTTTCTGTGCATCCTTTAGTCAGTGAGTTTCCTCCTGGATATTTGAAGAAGCAAATCCCTGTGGCGTATTTTTAGGAATATATTTCAGAGGAGATACTAAAACAGAAGAGTTTTTGCAACGAAACTTCACTGTAAGACCGACAATGCAACTATTCATTGGAAGCCTGGAACAACTCAGCCCGTGCCACAGAATAATTCAACAAACTGCTTAATCCAAGGCACAGGCAGAGGAAACCCCTCCCCGTGCTCACAAGCACAAGAGATCCCTTTCGTTTGATGTAACCCGCGCTGAGGCGTGGGGCTACCTGTGCGACCGAGCCCTCCTCCTCCCCCGGGACAAGGAGCAGAGCCAAAACGGGCAGCAAATTCTCCTTAAAACCAAGAACGTACCTTGCTTATCGCCGCGGGAATGTGACAGGGTCCTACGTCTGCTAGAAAGAAATGCTGCTTTTTCTGAAGTACGCAGGCTGACTCACCTAAAAAGTTCATTTTCCTTTCAGGTATAACTTATTTTTAGAGGAATTACCCAGTTGAAGCGTTGGTGATATGTACGACACCGATAATTCTTTTAAGTTCAGAACAAAGTATTTTGGAATTCTCGCCACAAATATTATATTTTACTACTTTTAAGATAATAGTCTGAAAATCATGCTTAAAAACTGTAAGCAAAATTGAAGATTAGAAGAATTAAAAGCTACTTGCAATGCAACGTTAGCAAAATCTGCTAACACGAAGCATAGCTTCCTTCATAATTTCCAGGCTATAAAAATGGTCTAAGGAAATGTGGCTCTAAAGACCAGTTTTAAGGCCTCCTGTCCTCCCACTCCCCCTGATGGCTATGATCACTCACGTGTTATATTCTCCTCTTTAGGTGCGGCATCTGCATCTTCTGTTACAGGCGGTGTTAGATATATCTAATTTACATCCTTTAGAGAAAGCCAGGGAGCGCCTAAGTGGTAGTCTCACACCTCTGATTGATGTAGCTATTGCTTCTTTGGTGATGAGACATCGTATAATCCTCTAAACTGACTGAATTTCTCCTGAAACACTCTAAAAAATGCATTACTCGAGTCTAGCTCTCCAGGAAAAAGCGATTATTAGAAAAGCGCACGCCTGCGGAGCGCAATACCCATTGAGGTGCTCCCCAGTAAAGAGACCTTGCTCTAACTTGCTTGTTGGTTTAGGCCCTGCGTTAAGCTCGGGCTCTGTGCCGGGTGCTGGAGGCGTGCGGGGGAACAGCCTGCTCTCCTGCGCGCGTTCCCGTCGGCGTTAGCAGGAGCCCGCGCCCGCGGCGGCAGAACGCACCCGTGAGCAGGGGCTGGCGGCAGGTGCTGAGTCCTGGGGAAGAGGAATATTGTTCAATAAATAATTTAGCACCAGGAGGGCTTACCTAGATGAAGTTATACACATCGCCACATCTGCTCCCCGTCGGCAGCAGGCGCACCTTCCCGGAGCCCTTGTCCCGGCGCACGTCTCCCAGGCCCGCGGCAAGCGGCTTGGGACGCAGACCCGACTTTTCGTTTCCAAGCGAGAAACCCGTCAGCCGAAGAGGCGGCGGCAGGGCCGGCGGCGCAGCCTCGCGGGGCGCGGGAGCCCCAGCCTGGCGGTCGCGCCCCGGCGGGCCGCGGGCACCCGCAGCTCGACCTGCTCAGCAAACGACAACTGCATTTGATGAGGTGTTCGGCAGCTGAAGGTTGCTTGGTTTTTTCTCCTCTTCTTTCTCGCGCTTCTTTGAGCATCCGACAGACTGAAATGCACAAATGATCTAACTTCAAAGTAAGAAGGGAAGAAAAAAAGAGAGGAGAAACCCAAAGCTTTGCGCGGTCTTTGCGCGAGTCTCTGCAGGTGAGGAGCAATGTCCAGGAACAGTCAGGCATGGAAGCCTGGGATCCAATGACTTAAAATCAATGTCTTCTTAGAATGATATTAAACATTTTTACCAATAATAACCTAGGGAGGAATTAGCAAATTACCACCGCTCAAGTTTGGCGACGACACCGAGGCTGAAGCGAAGCAAGCCCGGCTCTTCCCTGAGGCTGAGCACAAACCGCGCGTTCCACCGCGCCCGGTTACGCACGACGCGCGTGTTAACGACTACTAAAGATGGCACCGACAGGATGGAGAGTTTCGGATGGAGAAACAAGCCCCAGGTTGGGACAAGTTCCTGCTCCGGGGCTGCATAAGGACGGGAGGGGTGGGGTTGAAAAAGAAAAGAAACTGCAGAAGAGAGCGGGAGTTTTGCTGTACGGTGCTGTGCTCTGAGCGTGGCCCGTGCAGCTGACTCGGTTAATGCACTTGCAGTGAAAAGCCTCCGTACATCCCCCGCCTGTGTTACGTTTCCTATTAATAGTATCTGAGGCCTCGCTTTGACTTTCAAACATTTCAGACGCAAATAATAGAAAAATTCCAATTAAAAAGGATAATCTCCTGTCAGAAGGAGAACAGTAAGCACAGTGAATAATTTAAAAGCTTTGGGGATATAAAGACTTATTATATTTCCCAACAAGCCAGAGCTTTGATTAACGGTTAAAAATAGAAAATAGGGATGGAATTAAGTTGTAAAAGATCCCCCCCAAATAATCATTTTTATACTGTTAATATAGTTTGAAATGTTTATTGTATGAAACAACCTGCTTGTCTCATTTTTCCTATTAAAATAGATTGATCGTAATTCATTTCTGAATAAACTCATTTGGAATTAATTTCGAAATTCAGGACAAAAATTGCAAAACCAGCAGGGTTTTGTGATATTAAATACCGCACTTCAAAATCTTAAAAATTAGAAATGGAAGTTTTCTGGTCATAAAAATGTCTCGTAGACTTGGCCTGGCGACGTTGCCCACCACAGCACTGAGCGGAAGCGCATCGGCTCGGCGGGCACCGTGATGCGGGCGCGCGCAGAGCTGCTCCCCACAGCACAGCAAATACCTTCGTATATAGCGACCTGCGCTCCTTGACTTGTAAGTAAAAGCAAAATCGGCAAAAACCAAAATCACAGCCTTTATTTTAATCTCCTGAGCGGCCAAAGGCATCCGTAGAACTCGGCAGTCCCTTCGTCAGAGCTGCCATACCGTGGTCTACCCATTTGGCGCCAACGCCGCGGTATTTTCAAAATGAAGATAATGCCTTAGCGCTTCTGCGGGGTCTCGCCTTAGCAATGCCCTGTTTATACCTAACATCGTTCTTCGGTAGCGGGTGACCCCGCACCCGTTAGGCTACGCACGCTGCACCCCGGGGCGGGGCGGGGCGGGGGGTGCTGCGTATCTGAGTTGACACAGCTTACCAGCGCGGCGGTACTCGGCTCGTGTTCTGGCGGAAAGTCCGTCCTGGGCGGGTCAGGAGACTCATCGGCTCAGGGGCGCCGAGCGAAAGGCAAGCTCTTCTCACCTAAGGCGTTCTCGCTTCTAACACGCCCTTAAGGGTGCTGTGACAGAATATACAAAAAACCTCTTTGTTTAAAGATAATTTCACATTTGTTGCTATTTGTGGGATGTGATTAGGAATTAGATCTGAGGGTGCTGGGAAAAAAAATACCCTGTTGACAAGCGACCTCAGGTTTTGTTAGAAAGTTAGAAAACGGCCAACCTGCAAAATCCCAGCAAGTATTGCCTAAAACCGGCCGGAAAATTAAATGTGGCAAAAAGGGTGAGGGCAGCAAGAGACCAACAGAGATTTGTGAAAAAACGATGCTTGAGAGAGCTGTGGGAGGAAGCAACCCTCCTCCTCCTCCTCGCTTCGTGCGTGCCAGCACCGAGCCCTGCTCCACCCACGTCCCACCAGCAGGACCCGGGGAGCAGCTGCGCCCACGTCCCCAGCGCTCCTCCCTCCGGCTCGAGGGGCCAGGGGGGAGATGCTGCGATGAAGATTATTCCTTCTGCAGCAAGGGTGGCCTTCCTCCCGCCCGGCCCGGGCCTCGCGCCGCTGCCCTGCCACCAGCAGCCGCGCTTCTCACGCACGAGCACTGCAAGGCTTCCACCGCCGCGGCACGGTGGGCTTTCGGTGTCCCTTCGGAGTTCGGAGAAGGCAAATGGAAGAAGGATGCACCTGAAGAGGGTTTTGCTAGAAACTGCTGGGTATTGGAAACTTTTTGTTGTCATAAGCAGCAGTTGGTGCACAAAGCGCTTCATCCGGAACAACTTTTGGGCACCAAGATTGATTTTTCCAGAAAAATCAGCTGCCCGCATCACTTCTTCAGCATCACATGGGAAACACCAAGAGACTCAGCTCGCAGACTCGCTGCGTCCCGCTCGCCGTGCCGCCGGCTCTGAAAGGCGTAACCAGCCCTCCAGGAGGGACTGCCTCCAGCAGCAACATCCCCTCGCACGGCAGATCCCACGGGCACATCCCAGCAAAGCCGTGTCTGCCGTGCGGGGAGCTCTGGCCGTGCCCCAGGCGGCGAGACGGGCCATGCCCGCTGCCAGCCCCCTCCGCCTTTGCGGAGGTCCCCGTGCGCAGCAGCCCTGCAGGGCTCCTCCGTGCCGCGGCACCGAGCCCGCACGCACAGCGCATCGCTCCCTCCACGGACGGCACCTCCTCGTCCCAGACAACTAAATCTTACAGATCTTGCAATCGAGGCTGGCACCGTGTCGGCCCACACGAGCAGCACAGTGCCTAGAGGGAGCTGCCGGCGCTCTCCAACCATTACACCAGCCTTCCACAGCAGCCTTTCAACATACCCATTACCGGCATCGCTTCTACAAAGCTCTGTGAACCCCCGCGCTGGCACCGCTTTGTTTTCAGGTTATTCGATGACTTACAAGGGACGCCTCAGGAGGTGGGTGAGTGCCTGGCAGAGCTTACGGCAGGAGACAAGCAGCGAAGGGCCCCAGCTGCTCCCCCCAAGGGCGAGCGCCGAGCCGCCCCGCAGCAGCAGCCCCTGGGGAGCAGACGTGCGCCCCGGCCGCTCGGGGCCGTCAGGATGCAGCACTGCCGCTCCAGGAGGGATTCAGGTTGCCCTTGGCTTTGCTGAGGCCATCCTCCCCTCGGAGTACACGCAGGTATCTTCATTTAGATGCTTTAAGCTCTCAACATCTTCTGCCCTTAACAAAGAGATGGTGGAGAGGCTTTTGTTGGCTTCCCCCCCACCTCTGGAATAAGGGTTGCAGGGAGGCTATTCGCCAGAGAAAGGTCCTGTTTTCCTGGAAAGCGAAGTCCATCCCCAGGTGCCATTTAATTAGGGCAGCCAAAGTACAACAGGCATACCTGGGCGAGATGATGTATGGAGCTCTTCCAGTTTTGGGAGTAATGCTACAAGCGTAGCGCTTCCATTTTCACAATATTTTCTACACATATTTTTCATTAGTGCTGGCTAGACGCCAGTTCCCAAGGATTTGCAGTTTTGCAATAATTGGGTATGTGATTCTGGAAGTGATAAGACTTAAAATTCATAGGCCTTGCCTAAACACATACATACATCGATTGTGCTATCTATTTGGGTTTAATCAAATGAGATAATACCGCTATTCAGTAAGAAAATTGTGTGTGTTATCTTACTGTAGCATGTAGTTTTGTTGCAATGCCATACTTAAACAACAGTGTTAAAGAAACGGAGAAAACTTAATACAGCTGAACTTGCACATCACAAGATAAAATGGGTGTCTTTTTGTCAGCGACCCAGAAGGCATCACACCTTCTCCCAGCTGCGTTCCCTTCCCCCTCTTCTCATCGCTGGTTTCCTCTGCGCTCAGCGGCTGCATTTTCAGGCTGCTGAGGAGTCCCACGCCACGCGGACGCTGCTCCACGTTTGCCCAGCGCCTCGCAGCCCGGGAGCTGGAAGCTGCTGTAGGTCACGCGATTGCAGGGCAAATGCCCCGACGCGGAGACGCTGCCGCAGGTCTGCTGTGGCCCTCTGTGCTTCGCCCTGCCCCGCACGCTGCTCTCGGGAAGCGGAGGTGCGCTGCCAGCTCTCTGAAGTCCTACTGCTGTGCCAGGCTGGGTGAGTCGTACAGGTAGGAATAGGCATCCCTGCGCCGTGACGGCTAGGCTGAAGCTCTAAATCTTTTGAGATTCGTCTAGCGTTAGTCATCTCTTATTCATAAAAATAAAAAATGTATTGCAGCGTCAGCGCCGCGCCTCTGCCCTCTCCCCTGGGCGCCTGCGAAGGCAGCGCGGGCACCGCTGCCCCTTCCATCGGCACCATGGGTCACCGGCCAGTAACCGTGGCACACCCCACAGCCCCTCGGGTTTTGGTTGTATTTCGGTGCCCCACCTATTGATTCGCATCCGTTGCAAAACTGCTGTCGGAAAGTCTCAGGCTGTGGGAACGTCGCTCCTCCCTCTGTCCCCACAGACCAGAGCGGGGCTGGCCTCACCCCACCGCAGCAGAGGAAAAGCCTGCGGTTCGAGCAGCTGTAACCCGCTTCGAACGAAGCCCGCGACAAAGCACCGATCCGCCCCGGGAGCGCGCGGCTGCGTTCGCTGACAGCCGGCGTGCAGAGGCGGGATGCCAGCCCGAGCTCCAGAGGCGACCCCAGGCAGCACCTCTCTGCTCCGCGTCCAGACACCGGCGCGTGGCTCGGTGCACGACACGCGCCCGAGGTGCAAATCTGTCTTCCTTAAAGCTAACGGCAAAAAGGCTGCCGGTTTCGTCCCTCGCTACACCAAAGGTCTGATCAGAATTAAGCCATGCAAAGCGTAACTGACCGCTCACTGGAAAAAACGTTATTGCAAAGTCCTGCTTTATTCAGCTGGTAACTTCTTGTTCTTTTAAATGCATAGTAGCGTTTAACGCTCGCGCTGTGCTTTCCTTCCCTCCCGTTCCTTGTGAATGGGGTGACAAGTGACACGGAGCCGCCCCGAGCCGGGAGCCTGGCTTGTTTGCTGCTTTTCAAGAGCTTTGTTTTCATGAATCCACCCTTGTGGAAAGATTCCGGTTTCAACATTCAGAACACACTCATAAGAGCTGCAAAGTATTATTTGTGATTAATCTTTGTATACTCTAATAGATGAATTTCGCTTCATCATACCTCTCTATGTCCCCTATTATATCCTGTGTCACCGCGGCGTCGCGGTGCTTCCCGGTGGTGTACAAATCATGGTGTTAAGTCCTTGAGCAAAGACCCAGAGGTCACACGGAAAATAGCTTCACACCGTGTAATAGGTTTGTTTTTCCAGGCGCTGCCGGCGGGCTGCGCTGCGAAAGGCGGGCGGGTGGGTGGGCGCTCCTCCGCTCGGAAAGGGGTCTCGGCGACGGGGGCCACGCTTGTGATGAATCAGCGCTCTCAGCCGCAAATCCCCACACTGCAAAAGGGATGGCTTTTTCAAACTGCCACGTTCCTTTGCTAAGGGCAGAGCCGCACCTGGTGTGTTGAACAAGCCTCTGCCGGAGCCTCGTGCCAAGCTGGGCTGTCCCTTTAGCAAAAGCCTCAAACTCAGAGCCGTGGAGGACCAAAGCCTGCCCGAAACTAGAGCAGTTCATTGTTGGTTAAACGTGAACGATGGAACGCTATACTCCTGCCTGAGGACGGTCATAAACTTCCTCTTCACAGCCTGATTACTATGGTATTACAGGTGCAACTAATTTTTCACTGCCTGAGCTGCTGCGAATCCAAAATTTATATTCACGTATTCAAAGATTTTATGGGCAAGAAAGCTTTTTTAATTCTTCTCCTCCTTCCCCCAGCCCCCCTTGGGAATTGCCTTGCTCTGCACAGCAACAAATAAGCATATTCAGGATGCATTTTTCACGTGAAGGTCCCCAAGCAGGTGTGCTCAGGCCCCGTGTGTTCCAGCGGCAGAGCCGTTACCGGCGAGGCCATCGGCACGGGGGGAGGAGGGGGTCACGCTCCCAGGGAATCTGCCTGCCCTGCCTTTTCTTAAAGGTCTGGGGGACTTAAGCGGATACTCAAAATCTCGTGTGCAACCAGACATCTTAAAGAAAGGCAGTTATTGTGCACGTCCCTCAGCATCCGTACACGTGCGCCTTTATCTGTGATCCACGCAGCTGCTGAATGCACGGGGAGAAAATCTGCGGGCGGCCTCTCAGGGCAGCATCAGGGTGCGACGCTGGTGCTACGTCCAGGGGATGTACGGAGGACCACACGTCCGTCTGCTATCAGAGAACATTGCTCGGAAAAGCTGCTAACACAGCCTGTTTTCTGCTCAAGCGAGCAAAATATCCTCCTAGGAGAAGTTTGTGAGCTTGAAAATAGCAAATTTTTATGCATGATGTAATTCACTTGAAGCTTCACTGAGCTGAAATTGCCTGACCTTTTGATCTTCTGCAAACAAACGAACAGCCCCAAGGAACCTTGAAAGCGCTGCACCCTCAGTGGAGGAGGACAGGCCTCCTGAAGGAACTGAGGAATTAAAGATATTTTTTTTTTTTTTTTCATTTTAAGGGACCAAGACTTGGCAAAATTAGGTAGTAGCATATATTTTAAAAGTTGATTAAAAAAAAACCCCAAAATATATTTGTACAAAGGCTCAAAGAGTTGTTATCTTTGCAAACACTGCCTACCACGGCACTGCCGCTGGGGCTTGCTCAGCTCCTCCCAAGGCCTGCATCATTGTCACCCAGAATGCTGTTTCTGCAAAACGTTGAGGATGTATTTCAAGCCCCAAGAGGGAGCCAAGTCTTGATGGATAGGCTTTGAAAAGTCATTAAGGTAAGGTATAGAAAGATAGAGCTATTCTGAACCAAAAAGTACATGAGTGGCGTGGTCACTGATCCAACTGTCAGGGCAGTGACAGAGAGCCCGGTGGGCTTTCCGACGGAGTAGCTACAGCAGCGCACGCTGAACGACTGCGTGAAGTGCTATAATTGGTTGGATATGTCCCAAATGGCAAACCCCCTCCGTTCCGCGAGGCAGCAACGCGTATGAACTTTGTTCAGCTATTAATCAAGATGTGAGGGGGTTTTTTTTTTTGTTCTTTGCCTTCACATGCACTTTCATAAGCCATCTAACACAACATAATTCTGCTTCCAGAGTGATGATGTGAGAGGATCTCTCTTCTTCCCAGGGGATTTCTTTGAAGAAGTAGCTGTTGTGCAAGTGCCCTACCTCTCCTCCAGAGTGAGGAGGATTTTGTAGAATTCTTGAGATTAAAGTTGTGGGGCCTTTTCACCAAGCTTCTCATTTATCTCCAGAAAGTGCTAAAATTTGGATAGTGCAAAGGTTCTTCCCAAATCAAAATACGGGATAGGGTTGTCAGTCATTAGCAGGGGTCAGGCTCTTTGAGAACCAGTGGTTTCCACCTTCTGCTACGAATTTCAGAAAATTACGGAATTGTGAAATAGTATTAATAGCCTAATTGTTTAAAAGGTAAATTGGAGAACAACAGCTACGCATAAAACCATGACCGGGGGAAACCAGACCTCCGGCCCCGAGTAAGCCAAGCCAGACAACAACGAAGCAGCACCTGCACAGCTTCTTGCCTTTGGTTCCTGACGGTGAAAGCAGATGGGCTTTGCCCCAGCAACGCTTCTCACCAAACCCCCAGTGCTGCAGTTACTGGGACTGGGTAGGGGAATGACCCTGCAAAGGAGCTGACTTCCCTCCTTCCCTCGAAATGCACTCATGTATTCAAACCAGGGACGGCTCTTACCTCGCGATGACGGTCCGTCCCCGCCAGATCATTACAGCTCTCGGAAGAACCATGTGGGTCTCCTCCTCTCGCTCCACGCCGGCATCCCCACCCGCCGGAGGGGTGCACCCCGCCGGGACCCCGCGTCGGCACCCCTGCCGGTGCAGGCACGCTGCGGGATCCCTGAGCCTTCGTGATTCAGGCGCCGCTGTGATTTCTCACGCATTCCCCAAACACAGATTGCTGCAGCAGTCGGTTGTGAACGTACTTGCTAATGAAACACTGACATCCACACCAGGAGGGTCAGCTGTCAAAGTCACGTTGGCTTCGTGGCCCAGGTGGAGACTGCATGAAAATAAACAGAACAGCAAAATCAGTGCTTTTTAAATATTAGAACACCCTGGTTCCAATTTCTCCCCATGACGAATACCCCTGCCAGCCCTGCCCAGTGCTCCCAGCGAGGCGGGGGGTGCAGCCACCACTGCGCCATCTCCTTTCCAATAGCATTAAGCAAAGGCACCCCCGGAGAGCAAACCCCGTAGGCCAATTCGCCTGACCCGTTCCCCATACCTCCCTCAGGGCCTTCCGGCAGGGGCTTCCAAGGCACACATAAGCATCTCCACCCTCTCATGACGCGCAACCGGGATCAGGCCCGAGCACCTGCTGGAAGCGTCGGCCGCCTCGCTCCGCGTGGCCAGGACCTGCAGGGCCACGCAGAGCAGAGCGGCGTGCCCGTGCGCCGGGGCCTGCCCCCAGCCCCGAAGAGCCGCCCCACAGCCCCCGGGAGCCCCCGAGCCCCCCAGCCGCCCTTCGCCGCTCGCTTCGGCACCGAGCCCTTCGCGAAAGCTGTTCCGCTCTTGGTTCAGGGGCGGCAGCGCGGCGTGGCACGGCACGATGGAGCCCAGCCCGCGGGGCTCCCCGGTCCTCGCTCCTCCCACGCTCACCCAGTGCGGACCGGGTCAGGATACACTCGGCACCTACCCGCAGCCCTGCACCCCCGGTGCTGCCCGGCACAGCGGGGGCCACTCCGCGGGACGTCAAGGAGGAGAAATATTTAAGCTGCTTGGCTTTGGCAGGATGTTCTTCTTGGTTTATCTCCCAGCGAGACCCAGAGCTGGGGAGGGAGAAAGTAGAAAACTCCCACTGGAGCTGTGTCAGGCTCTGCTCTTCCCAGGAGAGGATTTAACCTTTGCAAGTCCAGCGTGGATTTGTGTTTGCAGGGCAGAATAAGTATTTGATTTTTCAGCTGTATTTAACATATAAATAAAACATAACATATAAAGAGAATAAGTACACTCAGTAAAATATCTCTCAGGACTGTAGCACTGTACTGTGCTCATCAGCTATAATCCTGCTGGGAACCGGGGCACGGGGGGAGTCCGTGCCTCAGTAACGCATTTATGAGTCAAAAAAGGAAAAAAAAATCCAGAGTCAGTGAAAGAATACAAGTTCTTTTTAAACAAACACTCCATTTCAGTCAGAATGCAGCTTTTTGTTCTTCCGAGTTCATGTGCTGCTGTAAATCACACGCTCCTTCCTTTCAGCATCCCCAACGTTAATTATCAGCAAAAGAAGCGGGAATGCTTGTGTCAGGCAACGCAGGAGATCACCTTCTTCTAATACCGTTATCCACAGCAACGTATAAATGTTCTTTTTGGACACGCGAAGGCACTTTATGCTGTTTTACGGCCTCCCAGGAGGAGGGCAGAGGGGGGCCGGGGGCTGCTGAGGACCCCCTGCCGCAGGGCTGGGCACGGCTGGAAACGGCCCCGGGCGCCCGCGTCCCGCCGCTGCTCCGGCTCCTGCCCTGCGGCACCCCCCGCCCGCACGGCTCCGCACTTTATTACTACCATAGAAACTTAAATTTCTCTTTCTACGCAGAGCAGCTTGTGTAAAACCTACGCGGAAGAGCTATGGCTGTACAACACAAAGGTAGGCAAAAGTTTTTATAGATGTTATCTGTTCTAATAGAAATACATCCTTTCCCTCCTGAAGCTTTTTTCCCATCCCTTCTTTCCCCCAGACACAACAGGCTTAAACAAAGAGTCAATCCAAGCAGCTGGATGACAGGCCTGAAAACTCAAATAAATGATATTTTTTTTCCCTTATTTAATAAAACAGGCTGTTTTGGATGGAGGTAAAATTTGCTAAAGTCTCAGGTAAACAATTCAGAGACCAGCACACAGAAGCTGAAGGGGAAACAACACGACTTACAGATCTGTTTAACCAATTCTGAATAAAGTGCCCTTTGAAAAACACTCTGAGAATTGTCAATAAAGCTTTTGAAAGTATTTCTGACTTAACTCTCAACTGCAGAGAGTTACGATTGTTGCACCTGCTGGTGACTTTCCCCTCCGTGATGAGGTTTACAAGAAACATCTCCAATATTACAATAACGGTTTGAAAAAGTTTCACCTGACGGGAGAGAGGGGGAAGGCGCTTTCTGAAATAATTCTATTTGTTGCAGCTAAATTCCGTGTCCCACGGCACGGTTGGTTTAGGATTGGCCTCCCCAAAAAAAAGCGTCTGCACATTTAGCATAACAAATGCAGGCGTTTATCACAGCAGTTCTTTCTTCCCATGCCACACTGAATTACTGTTGCTGCTCAGTAGCAGAGGCACGCAGAGAATCAAAAGAAGTCGGAGGCGGCAGATGGAGAAGGAGCCACCAGGCTGCACCCCAGCGGGTACCGGCACCCGCAGCCACCGCCGCGCGTTTGGGCTCTGCTGGGCAATGCCCGCACAGAGTCCCCAGCCCTGCTCCCCTCCAGCGCCCCTGACTTTGTGCCAATTATTCACCTTTCTTGCTTCTGTTTTTCTCTCTATGAAGCAGACTCGGAACAACTCCCCTGCTTTGTTTGCAGCACCGCGTCAAGGACCGGCTCCTGCCTGGGAGGCGTTCTCAGGTGACGGGAATAATATAGGGCGACTCATTTCTCATCAAAACCAGGGCTTTGTCCTGATTATCATAAGTATTTATTTTTGTTCTTTACATAAAACATTTATCAAACCTTTTGCTGTCCCACTGGGTTGTGCTTACTGGGTCCTTTTCTCTTCCCTAAGCTCCCCCGATGTCTGCCAGGCGAGGGGCACTGCTCACCCTTACAGATGTCGGCTGGTTGAAGGCATCAGCTTGAGCTTTTCCAAGGAGTTAAGCTGCTCCCTGCCCTCGATGAGCTCCTCGCTTCCCTTCCTTGGGGGGATGCAGGGGGCACCCGCAGGCACCCGATCCGCAGCAGCATTCGCTCTTTCCAGAGGTGCGCGCTGCACGTCCCCGCCTCAGCCACCCCACGTCGCATTTCTAGCCGGGCAACTTATCAGAGGATTAAAACCCCGCTCTGTTAATTTTAATGCAGTTCTACTTTTTATAAAGTCATTTCATGAAAATAAAACAAACACCTTCATTCCCATTCAGAAGCATAGCTGTGCTGCACAGCTTAACTCCATCTCATCCACAGGCTGTGCACTCCCAGAAGAAAAATCAAGCCATGTAGTCATCGCGCAGTGTTTTGAGTATTTCAGTACTTAGATCACAATTAAAAGTTATATCGTAGAGGCACTGAGATCAAATGATGTCTAGAAGTCTTTGCCATAAGGGTATTGGTGTGACCAGGAGCAGCATCGTCCTAATGCTCCTCCCAACGCATTTACCCACCCAGGTACCGACCCCGCCTGGTCCCACCACCCCGTGCATGCAAACAAGGGGACACGTTACACCCAGGAGTCTCAGGAATGTTTGTGACTGGTGTCAGCAAATCACTTGACAACCTCTAAAGGGGTGGTATTTCCTATTCTCAGGCGATGGGTTTGCTGGGAGGGAACAGCCAGGGTCTCCCTGAAGCCCGGGTGGGTGGTTGGCTGCGCGTGCTGCCGCTGCTTGGGTCGCGCACGCACCTGAACAGGATGTTTCTGTAATGGAGAAGAGGGGTAACAAACAGCAACTGGACTTAAATGTAGTTTCATGACCCCTTAAGGTAATGAGGGATCAGCATCCCGTGGATTCGTTTGGGAAAACACCACAGAATCGTGCCCGCTGCCAGCTTTGCCGCTGCGGTTAATCACTGGGTAAGAGCCTGCTTGTGCTGGCAAATATATAGCTCCGGACCTGACCTCGCCCACTGACTTCAGTGAAAATTTAGCACTGTTAGACAGATGCATTTGCTACTTAAGCATACTTTTGCTTTTAAAAACACAGCGTTCCTACAACACACAGCGACAGTACTTTTACAGTCAGCAGCCCGGCCTCACCTGGGAACTCAAAGAACCACGTTGGGTTACCCACGAAACGTGAGGAACTGAAGCGGGACTGGGAAGCTGTGAGATGTTTCTATTTTTATCCTTCAAACCTTTCTCACCCCTTTATGGTACTCACAAATGGCTGAGAAAGGCAGAAAAACAGCTGGCCTACATAGCTGCAGGGGAACGATGGAGGTTATGCGTGCCTGCTCCCGAAAACCTATTTCAAGTTTCTTATCTGATATCTAAACCTTATCGGTGCCTTTTTTCCTTCTTTGAAGGTATTCCAGATATAAAAGGAAATGGAAATGAAATTGAAAAAATTACAGGTTTGTCTAGTCAGAACTAGGAAGTACTTGAAGTGCAATTCTGGTTGTTTCTGCAAGATCCGGTTTCGTATTTTGAAATGGAAAGTGTTGGGAAAGCTGGCTGTTAACCTGCGCCCGCATTCCGGCCATCGGGATCACCCAGCACTTCCTTTAAATTGAAACTGGCAAACAGAGTAAAGCTTAAACTACATAAAAGGAATTAATGCCTTTCAAAAACGTCCAGGAAGCAGCTCCCCACCTCCGAGAGCAGCAACGAACCTCGCAGCTTCCCTCCCATCCGACAGCAGCTACTGGGATAGCGGGAACGCCAAGACTCTTCCAACCCAGGGGCAGCCAGACTCCCCCAAGAGAAACCTTCAGGTCCAAACACCCATCTTCATCTTTATCAAAATAACTGATGAAATCTCTGTTAGTGCTGGTTACGGAGTCTGGCTCTTCTCCTCATTAAAGTCATTGATTAAAAAACACACAAAAAAAGAGCATTTCTAAAATGAAGACAAATAGACCCAGCCCCCACATGTTTTCAGGCATGGAGGAATGAGAACAAAATTCATTTCCAGTTCTTAGGTACCTGAAACAAACCAAACCCCATCACACACTGGAGAAATCTGATGGTTAATTCCTGCCTGATGGCTCCCAGCGTGCAGGGCCTGGCCCTTGCCCGCGTGTGCTCAGCCGCAGACCTGCTGCAGCCGGGACCTACCCACGTGTGCCAGGCTGCGACCGCTTCGACCACAGGGCACGAGTTAGCTGTGTTATCCATTGCCTCTTCTTCATCGTGATCCCACGTGCTCAAGGATGAGCCTTGGACTACATCAGCCCGTGCTCAAAGCTGAGAAATAGATGTAAGGCTGCTGCCACCCAAGATTTTGGGGCTTCATACCAGAAGTTCACACTAATCATAAAAAATGGGGTCCTAACTAAGGCTTAGTGGAACAAAACTGCCCCAGAACAAACGAAATGGCCCCAACCAGTCACGGCACGAAGCAGAGCACGACGCACAACAGCTTCTCCAGGCAAGCAGTATGGAAGGGACGGGTCCAGCACCGTTTCTGGAGAACATCGGGCAATCCCATCAGGGCTAGTCCATCCCAAAGCAGGACTGGTTCAAAGAAAAAGCAAGTCATCTAGACACCCAGAGCTGTTTTACCACAACACACTCTCTTAAAAAGGAAAAGCAAAATAGGAATGTTAAATCAGTGTTTTGCGAATGCCGCTCTCCTACCGTTGCCTCTGGCATGTCAGACCCGTAGAGGAAATTTCCTCATTCTACCTGGATGGACCAAGAGGGAGGAGAGCTGGAGAGAGCGAGCAAAACTGGTCTGAAACCATAAGAGAAGAAATCACAGGGAAAGCAAATACACAGACAATTTTTCCCTCCTCCTTACAATCGTTCTCCTTTCCCCACACCCTGCCAAAGGAACATGTACACAGAGCTTCTAAAAATTAGCCAAGACATTTTGGTGCTTATTACTGGATTCTCCTCACAGTCATTTAAATTATAAACAGCACTATTGATGCTGAACCTGAAGTGCTAAAATTATTACAAGCAATACATGCCCAGCTCTGAAATGCTGAAGTTTATTTAAATCATTGCTTTTAGAAATAGGACGCCTTGTCCTAATAGATCTATACTGGCCACATTGTGAAGAGAGTTACAGATATTTTTGTACATTTTATGTGCAGGTAAACTAAAATTATCATTATACCGATTCCGTAGCAACCGCTCTACTAAGGACCAGTAAACCAAGAAGTCTACAAACGAGAATGGGAGAAACAAAAAATGACAATTCGGATGTTATCTGCCATCTCCTATTGTCCTATTTTAACTTGCTAAACTTCTTTTTAAACAGGAGGAATCAGTAACACGTTTATTTTCCAGTCACCAAAGCATTAAGCAACATATTGCCAGCCCTGCTTTGGCGACCGGCCACGGAGATGCAGCATCACACCCCCCGCAGGGCTTGGGCCTTGGCGCGGTGTCAAGGCTCGCTCTTCCATTCCAGAAAGCGCTCTGCTGGGCTTCACCCTGCCCTCCGCTAATGCTTCCCTCTCACAGCTCCAGGACAGATTTCCCCTCAAGTACCTGGACAACGAAGCAGTTCAGCTCTGATCTATAAATATTTAATATTTTATTTCAGAGCTGGGCTTTCTCCAAAGCAGCATCTGCTGTCTTTGGGGGTTTGCAGCTAGTGCATATGCATACACGGGGATGTCAACCCTCACATTTCTACAGAACTGAAGGTAAAGAAAAAAACAAATGTTCACGGATTTTTATACGTGAGATTAGCATTTCTCTGAGCTTTAAACCCTGCACACTTTAATGAATGCCAGAGCTGAGAATTACCCAGCAAAGTCTCTCTTCTGGGCTTCCTTCACACGTGCAGTTCTGTATTTGTGCTTCCACAGTGCACAGACCTATGGCTACGGCCTCGTTTCTCTCCCGTTACACAGAAATAGGTGTTAGTCTTTGCCTTGGCACCAGGTCTTGCGCCTCAGGCCCAGCAGAATCTGAGCAAGCTTTTCAGGGGCTGGCAAGGGGCTTTGCAGGGCTCTCCGGGAGCGGGCGAAAGCGGGGTGGGGAGAGAGCTAGGCTCACTTCAACAGCCAGAGATGAAGAGGGGGTGACGTTTCCCAGGGCTAATACGCTCCTGGAATAAATGGAGTGGCTTAGCAGAGCTGATCACGCACGTTAACCCCACCGCTAGCTAACAGGGTAGCTAGTCCAGAGAGTAAAAGATAAGGTGCTCCTACCTGAGGTTGCATCCAGGACTATTTCACTCCAGAGGTTCAGCTTCCAGTGACAGTCACAGAAATGCCATACGAGAGATCTCCTGTTACATCAAGCAGTTTTGTCTTTTTTTTTTTTTTTTTTTTAAAAAAAAGACATTATTCAGTTTAACGCATTGTGAAATAACGTCCCTGGTTCACACATACCCGTTAGTGCCTGAGCAGCTGCAAGGCATACCGGCCCCACAGGCAACGCAGAGGGGAAGCGAGAACATGACACTTAAGATATTATTTTTAAAAGTCATTTTCTAATTCTTCAGTAGAACTCGCCCCAGTTTGGGTCCTCTGTGTGCCAGGCAGGAGGCTTTTATAACCTGTATTGCTAGAAGACCAAAGTAGGAGCATAACACATTGGGTAACGGTGGAAAGCGACATATTCAACCTAGAGAACTTTATTTTGAGTTCTATTAATTTACCCAATATGATAGTTTTAAGGACTAAATTAAAACTTACCTTTAACCAACAAATCTAACCACGCTAATGCTCTTTAAGACGGCCCTGGCTACACGAAAGCTGAGCTACCTGGGAAAACAGACACAATTGCTGCAACCTGCAAAAAGCTGTTTTTTTTCATGCTGCTGCATCTTCCCTTTTTCAGCCTTATTTCTATGCTTAATTACGCAACCTCGAGAGTTATCCAGAAATAGAAAAAGGATCAGATGAATTTAGAGACACTAAGGTTTTTTTTTTTCATAGTGTCCTGCTTTTTGCCTCACAACCGTATTCAGATGCGGAAAAAGTAAATAATGGAATATTTTTTTAATTCTACACATGCCACACAGTCAACTGCAACTACAAAGCTTCAAACTGCATTTGTTATCTGCTTTTAAGTCTTCTCTGGCAATGATTTTGTTGAAATAGTTTGATTTTACTATATTATACCAATACTAGACTGGTAGAAATTTCAAACTTCTTGCACAGAAAGAGCTACAAATACACTAACAACAAGCATAAGG
Organism: Phalacrocorax carbo; assembly: GCF_963921805.1. Lineage (NCBI taxonomy): Eukaryota > Metazoa > Chordata > Aves > Suliformes > Phalacrocoracidae > Phalacrocorax > Phalacrocorax carbo. The sequence continues at coordinate 22,658,602 of NC_087524.1, forward strand.
GAATTTAAACTCAACGTCTACGCTATTTTTCTGTGGTGTTTTTTTTTAAAAAAAACATCTATTAACAGCCTGATGCTGCCTCTTTAATGCACAGTTTGCATTTTACGTGGAACACAGCTGAACGTTTCGAGAGAAGAGGGGAACACTAGGGCGAGCAGCTCGCAGGCGCTGCCCTCCCACGCTGTACGTGCCGATGGCCGACCCACGCGCCCAGACACGGGAGACGCCGGGCGAGCGGCCGCCCACGCCGCGGCTGGATGGATCCGGGGGCTGCCCCCCGGTCGGGCTCCCGGCAGGCTTTCGAGCGGCTTTGTCCACCCAAACGCCCTTTTCCCTTGACTCCGTCCCCCGGCAGAGCCCGTGCCCGCTCGCTGTGACGGGGGGCTGCGTGCGCAGTGCGGGGACGCGGGGAGCCGCCGCTCGCTGCGGGGCTCTGCTCCCGGAGCCCAGCCCGGGGGCGCACAGGAACGGCAGAGACCTGCAGCACACGGTGTCACCCTAACTCGGCACATTAGTCAGCAATGAATTCCGCTTCACCGCTTTCCCAAAGATAAGTTAGAAAAAATTCAATAAGACTTGCGTTAAGCTAATTCCACGTTGCAGTACAAACAAAGTCTGGAACAGCCTAATCCTCTTACACCAGGGAACGGGCTCCTAAAGTAGTTATTTAATACGATTAAATACCGCAGGTCATAAAAATTAATTTATAAAACTGTCATGGTTTAATAAACGACGTATCTACAGAGCGGGCCAAATTTCCTCTCTGTGGAGGGGGCAGAGCCGAGTCCAAACCCTGCCCCAGCACATGATGTGCGGTGCTCGTGCAGCACAAGCCTGATCTCGACTCAGGAAAGCCACTTGCGTGGGTAACTGTGTAAATCACATTTCAACTGCTCATGTTGGACAATTTCCCAGACACTTGAACTTACAGGACTTTAACGTGAACCGCAGCGTTCGTTCCTACAGTGCTTATAAATCCCTCCTTCAGCGGAGCAGGGGGAAACTCCGTAGGGAAACCTGCTCGGGAGGCATCCCCCTGCTCAGAGAGCACAGGTCTGCTTATTCTGCAAGGGAAAGGCAACCAGCTCCCTGATTTTAAGTGCAAAACAGGAGTCTGATAGCTCTGCATACTTGCACAGTTGCAGCGATAAAGACAGTGTCTTAACTACCCTCGCTTAACGGTCCTCCCGTACTGTATCCTAGAGGGACCTGCCATTGGCACCCGCAGTTACAAATTCAGAGCAGGTGCTATAAATACCTCTTTCCCTCCACACCAGAGTAAGATAAACTAGAAGAAAAAAGGTTTCATCTGGAAAAATGCAGGGCACACAGGAAGGTCAAGGCCTGCTAGAAGCTAGGGGAAAAAAAAACTATCACATTTTTGCTCATGTGATATGCAGAGGTATTAAGAATAAAAACTTTTATAGCTCAGGAAGTGGTGGGAAAGGGCAAAGCAGTGCGTTAAGGGCTGGCATAAGGCTGGGAGGAAGCAACAGAAGGAAACCGGGAAGGAAAACAGGGCTATTTGGGGGGAGAGCAAGACAGAAATAAGCCGTGTAGAGGTTGAGGCACAGCACACTGGATTTCCTCTCCCAGGGAATTAAGATTAAAAATAAAATAAAAAAAAAATAAATCTATCGGAAGGGAGAAACTGAGACTTGCAGACGTGTTTAAGGAAAGAAAAAAAACAGAACAAAAAATTCAGAACAAAATCCGCATTGGGTCACAGAGGTCAGTAATTTAGCAAGTTAATAAACTCAGCTAGAATGGGGAAGATCCAGTTTTACGTCTCTGCTCTGAAGCAAGAAGAGTCACGGCTGTTTTGCACCCCTCAACCAGTAATCACAGATCCTAATTTTGATCAGAAACTCTATTCTGAAACGCCGGGGCTGTAACGCAGTCGGTGTTGCCCCACAGCCAGCGTGCTGCCCGGAGACGCCGCGGCGTGGGCGTGCGAGTATTCTGTCTGTGCACACACGGACCAGGAAACAACCTGCTCCTGGGAAAGCTCCAAACCAGGTTTCATACCAAGGCAGAAAAAAAAAGGACAAAAAAAGCCGTCTGTGCTTGCCGTCTGCTGCACAGACGAGCAGGGCGGGTGGTGAAACGTGCTGGGGAGGCATCGCAGCACAAAACCTTTGAAGTTACCAACTCCCAGCTACCCTAAGGGACCGGGGCAGGGAGGGAGAGGGATTAGATGACAGAGAAATTAGTGATTAGCGGAGGACTTGCGATCAGTGCAGCGATGCGTGGGGGGCGCTGGGAGGGGGTGGAGGCGCGGCGTCCCGCCGGTGCCTCCCGGGGGTGAGGAGGAGGCTCGCCACTGCTCCAGGATGAGGACGTGCGGGTTCCCCATCTGCTCGCTGAGATCCCTACGGCTCCAACGCTCCCCTGTCGCGCGGAGAGACCACTGGGAAGCTATTCTGGGTCTACGGGAGCGGGCACAGCGCTGAGACCTCTCCTTTTCATGCGAAACATGCGATTAAAATTGTTTAAAATATTATTTTAAAAATTCTTTTTCGGTGTGCGCTTCCTGAACTTGCTTCCATTCCAGTTTGTTCCATCAAGAAGTAGGAAATGGAAACCTTGGACTTCATGAGGCTTTTTCTGTTCCTTTCCCAAGCCCTGCTTAAACCTGTCATTGCCTTTCCCCGACTCACCAGATTTTGCTCCTGAATGCTGAGAGAGATCAGTACCGGGAAAGAGAGGATGAGGACACACTTCAGCGCTCTTCTCCCTTGTGAAAACTTCAGACACTTCATTGAACTCTCTGGATTCAGAAAGAATAAAGCTGTTTCTTAGGTTAAAAAAAAAAAAAAAAAGGAAGAAATACAAAAAGGATTTAAAAAAAACACCATTAAAAAAAAAGCCATGCCAATAATAATGCTGTGTGTATTTGGAGATGCAGGGATTTCTCTGAATAGCCTGAGACGCCTTCCCCACCTGCGGCTACCGAGCGCCGTTGGCGGGGGGAACCGGCAGCCGCCCAGCCAGCAGCGCTCTGGGTGCGGGTTTGTCCCATTTCTTACCACTGACATTTTTTTAAAGCAATATTTCAACAAGAGAAAAAATACTTATATCACCTCAGGGAAAAGCAAGCCTGCAGTGAAATAAATATCTCTTTTGTATCAAAGCGATTCACAATTCCTTTGATAAATCTTATCGCTGCGGAGTTTTTCTGCATTGAAACAACCCCATGAAGGGCTGAAAGAATCATCTAAATGCATCTCAACAATTCTGTTTATTTTGTATTCAATGGTGCATCGCACAAGCCAGCGTAGCATTTCCATTAGTCTTTAAAAATAGTATTAAAGGACGTTTCAGTCTATTTAAATTATGTCTATTTTCATTTAAATTAGTTGCTAAATAACAAGTTCCATACCATCGTTATGCTGTAGTGCGTAACTGCTAGAAATACGTTTCAAACAAAACAAATTAAGGAACCTGGAAATTGCTACAGCAGAGCAAGGACATATTTTTAGGCAAAAATAAACCGAGAACAATGGCAAGTCATCAAAAATACGATAATAAACCCGCTCATATTTAGTGTGCAAAAGGAATGGTTCATACGGAATACCTCATTTTACTCTTATGAGGTTTTTATTTATAAAACAATGCATAAAATTTCAGTTTCCTTACTTAACTGGAAAAGGACTAATTGCCTTTTCGGTGGCCTATTTTATCACACCCAGCAGTTCTCGGGGTTTCGAGCCGTCTCGGAGCGAGACAGCTGGAGCACATTCCGCAGCACCATCCATCACCCTGGCGCGGCTGCCGTTCCCCGCAGAAACCAGGGCTTCGCCCACCTGCAAAACCAGGACTCAAATTAACACAACGGTGGGTTTTATCCAGAGTTTCAAGGACAGGACGGACAGCTCTTCCAGCGGGCACGTCATCATTCGGGGCAACCACGAAGGTGTCGGATTTTCAGCAGCCCGAGTGGAATAAAATGCCGATTTGCTGCTGAACGGTGTTATTCCTCAAGGAAGACACTGAAACAGCGTGAGCGCGCCAGGAGCCCGCGGGAAGCAAACTCTGGGCACTTAATAACAGCGAGACCACCTAACGGAGCGCTCACCTAGGGCTGTCTTCCCAGAGGTGGCACGGGCCGACGACGGGAGGTTTGGGGTCTCTTCCCAAAGGCGCTGGGCAGCACCGGGCTCCCCGCCGCAGGCTGGCACCGGCGGGGCAGCGCGGGGAGCCAGACCCGGCTGGGAGGGCTCAGAGCGGCCGCCTCCTGCCCCCTGCGCCCCCCCGGCTGAGCAAGGGGGGCTGTAACAGATGCAGAACACGTGCGTCGAGCCCGGCACTGACGGCGTTTATCCACTGTACTGCCTCCGCACGCTCCTCCCCAGCGAACACAAGCGCTAGGGTTGACCCCCATAAGAGTAAGCGCTCGGAGGAAGAAAACGTGACTCTGTCGACTTATCAAAGTCTTCCTTAAACTAAAAACAATCCTTGTATTACACATTATGAAATTATACGTTATCAAACTACATCGAAACACTATTAGAGAAGAAACGCCTTGTGTAAGATACAGCGAACCAAATAACCGGACCGAAAAACGCATGTGCAAGTGTGTCCGGAGTTTCACAGGTTTGCAGCGCGAGCTGGGCGCCTCCTCTCCCAGCGCTGCCATAAGCCCATTACGATATTGGCTACTACAACGTTTTGATTTTTAATCACTGCCAAAATAATTTAGCTCCCCATAGTTTGCAGCAAGTTACGGCTAGGTCTTAATTAGCTGCGTGCTACGCGTTGCTTGGATATGGATTATTATTTCCCAAACAGGATCTGGAATATTTTATTTTTGTACCTACCGGTCTTGATCATACACAACCATTTGCATTCTCAGAAAGCCAAACCGCCCTGCCTTCTAACTCATATAAACCCAGAAAAAGCATCCCCCTACTCCCTCTGTCTTAGGAACTGAATTTTCGCTAAATATCTCCCGATTAGCGCTTTTTTCCTTTTTTTTCAATAGAATTCCATTTTAGCGCGCCAAAGCACGTTAGTAAAGACAAAGAAGAAAAGTCAGAGTAACACTGAATGTAAAAGCATCCGCATACTGTCACAGTAAGTACAAAATACATGAAACGGGAACAGGAATCAAAGCGCACGCGCGTATTTTGACTTGACAATTAATAAAAACCAACTCACATGCTTCGCTCTTGAGTGACTGTAAAGCAGCCCGTCCCCTGCGGCACTGCCTCCCCTTCCCGCGGGCGGCTGTTCCACCCCGGCCCGCAGCCTGGGGATGCCAGCTCCGAGGCCCGCGTGGCGGAGGGCTGGCCCGTGCCCCACGGCAGCGCGAACGCGCTCACGCTGCCACTCCTTGCAAGCAATATGAAGAAACTCCTCGTTAAATAGAAAAAATGTAACCCTAAGTTTGGAATGTTTTCTAAAACCAGAAAGATTTTTGTGTTTTCACTGATATGTTTCCAAAGGAATAAATACATCTTCTGTAAATGGAAAATCTACAAAGTTTTCTCAATATAGGAAATTTGCATGTATAAATTTACCCTCTAGAAGATTCCTAGCTTCAACTACATGTAAGGGAATAATTTAGTGTATACATTTGCTACTCAGGCCACGCAACAAACCCCATGCATTGAATTCAACAGTGCTATATAAAAAAAAAAAAAACAAACTACTGAGTAATCAAGAACGTACTTAACCTTTCTCTAAGCCACACAGGAAAAAGTTAGCGTGAAATATGTGACAATCCCCTAAAAACATAACTAAAGGGCAAGTGGCGAGGTGTGCTGTAAAAACACACTCAGCACTGAGAAAACAAAAAACTGACAAACCAAAAGAAAAATCTAGAGTCACGCTCCGTAACGGCTGACGTACGCTCGCAATAAAACGCGATGTACAATGCAAACCTCCCTGGAAATAAAAGGCAACGTAATTTCAACAATACACAGGCACAGCGGGCCTGAGAGCCAGAAAACTCCTGTGAGCTGAAGAAAAAAATACATAAAGATTTTTTTAAACCTAAAATCAAACAAAAACTCAAAATTAATACTGAGATATCTTCCGTTACATTTATGCAACTGCAAACAGGGAAAGGAAAAAACCAAGACGATTCAGTTCTTTGGATTTGCTTTCACTTGACATTAAAAATTGACCGAAGTAGCTGGGAAGCATGCAGTCATCCAGGGCACGCTGCGGAGGGGAAAGGCAACTCGTGACTCGAATCGGGGGGCAAGTACCAATGCTTCTGAGGAGTGGGGAACCTGTGTTATCATGTCGGTTCCTTTAAAATATAAAATTATCACGCTTATCTTTCTCTTTCTGAAAAGGCAGCTCAGCTCTAAGCCTTGGAAAGAGCAGGCTGGTTACAAAAGAATCAGCTCAGCATCTCGGGACAACAGGGAAGCAGTTGAAATGGAACGGTGCGCTGCGTGACACGGTATTGCAGGGGACTGCAAACCTGCTGGCGGCTCAGCACCTAACCAACACCCTGGGTGACCCAAGAATCGGATCAATTCGCACAGTTCTTTAGCCAGAGCAGCCACCGGCGTGGGACCAGCTTGGACCGTATCCCAAAGAAGGGGAAGAGCCGCCCACGTGCCGGGCACCAGCTGAAGGCGGCGGCTGGGCTGGAGCCAGCAGGGCAAGGCCTGATGGAGAGGAAGGGCAGCTCTTTCCAGCCTTACGCTGCTCCGACTACGGGCGGCGGGTGGCTTCCTTGTGTTGGATAAAATAATCTTCCCCATCTTCACTTCAACGCAGAGATGAACATCAGCTTAAATCCTTGACTCCAGTCAAGCCACCGAGTTATTGATAGGGTTTCAGGGAAAGAATAATTGGGAGCGGGAGCGTGGCAGAAGACGCCCTGAAGGTAGAAAGTTGTGAGAAACAGCTGCCTGCTGCAGAAGCAGCAAAGATCTCGTTACCTGCTCAGTCTGCAGCAAACAGAGCCTGCGAGCTCGCGCCGCAGAGACGAGGGTCTGCCGGAGAGCGCGCGATCCTCATTGCCATGCGCGGGCACGGCCCGGGAGCTCCTCTTTCTCTGAAAAAGGAGCCTCTACTGCTTCCCAAATATCAGAGAATAAAAAGTTAATGTCATCTGAGAACGCACAAAGGTTTCTTAGCTGTAAGAGGTATTCTGCTAAAGAGAGCCCCCCGTACGCAGGTACCTGCTGCGGCCACCCACTGCCACCGACTCTGGCCTCGGCTGGCAGCCCGAGCTTCGTCGTCTGCTGAAGCATGAGGCTGAGCTGAATCAGGCTTGGGAGGATTTTTTTTTGTGCAGATCTGAACTTAGCTTGATGAGTTATGGAAGCTTAGATAGAAACATATATGTATGTACCGGGATTCTTGCAGAAACCTCAGAAGTTTTAGTTTCTCAAAGACAACCTGGAGCCAAGTGCAGGTTTTCCCCACACAAAGTCCTGAAGGCTTTTGCCAGCAATTTGGTGCTATCCTTGCATGAAGTTGTAAATAAAAAAAAAAAAGTAGTAATATTCAGAATTTAAACTCCTAAAAATCAGACTTTGAATCTACATTTAGAAAATTAAATAGTTTGTCTGAGCTTCAGAAGTCCCAAATGGTGAATAATTTCTGTCAACTTCTGTGCGTCTTTTGAGGAAGGGGAGAACTAAAACATTCATATATATTTGCAAAATGAAATACAGATTTACTTCAAAGGATCCATGCTACAGCATGGTTTGAGGTGGGCACTTCAATCTAATTATTGCTTTTGCTTCTACAATGAGCCAGCAAGCTCAGGGATCTCGTGTATTTAAAGCCTGAGCTGGTACGTTTCATCCATTAAAACTGCCCCGCAGTCAGGGCTGCGCAGCTTCTGGACTCCTCTCCGGCAGACCCGGAGGGTCAGTGGGGCCGCCGGGCTCCGCGCTCCCCGCTGCCGGGGACCGGAGCCCGGCGCTGCAGCAAGCGTGACCGAGCAGGAGCCTACAAAGCTCAGGGACCACACGGACATCGTCCCGCGAGGCCGTGCCGGCAAGCTGGCCGCACAATTAACAGAAGGTCCTACAACGTCAAGGCCTTTTATAAAAGATGGTGAAAACAACGTGAAGAAATGAGACCTGTATTTGGTTCAAAAGGGCAGCTCTCTTTAGTTTTGCATCAACAGCCCTGGGGGGCTCCGAGGGGGTCATTTCCATCGGAAAACTGCCACGAAAAGGTCACACACGTTACCAGTTTCCAGCTTTGCAGGCACTCCCCGAGCATAAATACAGACCCTGCCAGGGCAAATAAATAAGTTAATAACGTGGCTGGGTATCACTGGGTCAAACGCTAACAGCAGCATTGCCTTTTCCCTCCTCCGTTATCACCAGCCCAAAATACTGTGTTACCAGGAGAACTCGCTGGCGAAGTGAGGGGCTTTACAGAACAGCCCAGCAAACACTTTTGTGCCTCAAACAGCACAGGGAGGGTTTCTGGGGTTTCTCCCAACAGCCAGGAACCTGGAGTCTTGATCCACGACAGAGCTATCAGGGGCTTTGATACAATTAAATAAGGCTTTGGGCTCTGAGCATTTAAATAGCACATCCCATTTCTGAGAAACCAGAACATACAGAGTAAGTTATACAGAGTTTGGAAACGGGATTTGAAAGTTAAAGTTTGAGCTATTGATTGTTGGCATGGCAGTGAAATAATATGACTGCAGCAATACAGGAATATTTGCATTAGAATGCAAATTACATACACAGATGCAAGGATATGCTCCAAATTAAAAAGGAAAAAAAAAGCCAGGAAGAAATGTAACCTCTCACTCCTCACATTTCCAGGCCAAAAGGTATCAAAATACCCAAAATGTAGCTCTGCTGCCCAAGGTTACGTATTTAGTCCTCCGTGCTCCCACAAACCACTATCTGGAACTGGGTGGGGAGCTGGTCTTTCCCCACATTTTCTGTGTTCCATCATTTCACATACCTGACCCCACTTCTCCTCCTGATTCCCCAGGAGCTGCTGACGCTCCTGATTGCTCAGGCTGTTCTACATCTCCGCCAAAACGGCAAGCGTGGCCTGCTGCCGCGTGCGGAGGTGTGATGCGAATCACGGTTTTCTTTAAACGTAAAGCATCTGCAGTTTGTCCTTTACTCGTAAGTTAAAATTCTCAGGCAGACACAAACTTCAGCACGTGGATCCAGTATCCTTGTTTAGATCCTTGTCTCTTCTTAACTTAGTGTCTTGTGCTTTTAGTCCATTTATAGGTGAAGAAATCAGGCGATTCAACAAGTGTTTTAACAGTTCTGCCACGTTTAACTGTACTTTGTGATATTTAAGCAAACTATGAGAGAGGTACGAAAAGCAATAGAATCCACAGATGAAAACTGTCAGGAATTCTACTGCTTAAACAAAAAAAGGACAATAATTCTACGCCTATGGCATAATTTCAATTACAGTAAAACACGGTGACTATAAAACCAAAAGCCAGCGGTGTTACTGCACTTAGTTGTATATCAACCATCATAAAAAACGCTGCCCGCTCCCAGTGCAGCGCTGGAGCGGAGTTAGCGTTCAAACGCTAACCTCCCAACCCTATCGCTGGGAAGAAATTTAATAGAAAACTTGAATCTCTAAAAGTATTAACATTGTGACACAAAAAGGCAGGAAATTTAAAGTCGGCGCTCACTGAGCTGCTAAATTACTACTCATTCTTTCATGGAAAAGACCACCAATGTCTCATCTTACTTAAGCAACACTGAAGTCAGCAGCAATCCCTCACACCTTGATTGAGTCAAATATTCGAGCATACGCTTGTTTACTCCAGGTAAAAAAAAACAACTTACTTTCTTCTTGTGTTATTTAGTGAATCAGAGCCTCTGTGTTTGCTTGGAACTGGCTTGATTCTGATAAGAATCTTCCTTATCTTTGCAGCACAAATTTTGCAAGGCTCTTCAAGGAGTATCATGGGAGTATGCTAAGGCTGAAAAGCAAATCATTACAAGAAAGGTCAGTTTGAGCAGATCACCAGTAAGCAAGAACACAAGCATCAAAAACTTTGGGGTTTGATTGCTGGCGTTGCTGTTTGACTGCATTTTCTACCTTTGCCGGCTTTCTTGTACATTCACGTAAAATTCAAGACAGGTGCATTCCCTTTAAATGATTGGATGTAGATGCAAACTTATTTGCACAGAGATCCCTAATTCCAGTTATTCTTTATTATTTTCTGCATTTGGGAGGCGGGGACACAGCACCAGACCACGCTGCACCGACGCGGCGCGCCCGCTTTCCAGAGCAACACAGCTTAACATCGTCACGTTTTTGCTGGTCGTTTCCTTCAATATCACCTGATTTTTGTGTTGAGAGAATGCGATCCCCGTTTTCCAAACCAAAGCGATGGCCTCGGCGATGGGAGATGAGCAGAGCTGGTTTCGTGATGGTAACTCTGGCAAGCCCAAGCAATCAGTGACCCTTTACGCCCTGATCTTTTCACTCATCTCTAGCAGAAATCCCTTAAAAAATGTGCCAGCTCTGCGTCAGCCACAGTGACCCGAATAAGCAGAGCGCCGACGGCGCCAGTCTGCCCACGCGCATGCAAAACCTACGTGCTCCACTTACCTTCTAACGACTGGTTAAGAAAAACCTCTGCAAAATAAGGGAAGGTACAAAAGCTCAAAGAATTCCTCTTAATGAGAAAGGCGTATAAAATTAAGTCAATATAAGGGAGATAAATAGTTTGTAAGATGGAAGATAATTCCAAGCGCTACTATAACATTCCACAGGGCAACCTCGGAGTAACTCCGGGTGCGAGTACTGCTACACAGTAATAAAATACACACCGTATAATCCCTTGGAGACTTGCAAAGACCCAACAAGAAAAAGGAAAACGGTAAGATTAGATCTTTCCCTAAAGCAGTTCAACCGATATGAAAACCAAAACTGAATAGCCTAGGCAAAGAATGGAAACACACAGCAGAAATCAGGAAAATAAACGCCAAAACTGATCAGCTTGTTGTTAATAACCACAGAAAACGAGCAAACTCCTTTGGAAATTCCATCTGCCACTGAGTGTCTGTCCGTACACACTGGACTCGCAGGCAGGAAGGAAATATTCTGGCACACGTTGAGGGAAGCGGCATTTCCTAGCGCTGCCAGAGCATTCCGCTCTTTGTCAGGATTTTTCTAAGCGGTGGATTTTTCTAACGGCTCTTCTTCGCAGCCCAGTGAGCCGGTCGGGAGAGGCAGCTGGGGATGAAGTCTCAGTCCGCCTGAACAATTAAAATAAATACGGTCTTCACCTTCATTCCTTGCAGCATTTGAATGGCGTCACCTCCTAGGGCAAACCCGGCACACACCAAATTGCATCTCACAAAAATCCTTTTTTTTTTTTTTTGTAATAAGAAAAGGCTTTAGAGACAAACAGCAGAGGAAAAAATACCAAGATAGGGGTCAAATCTCCATCTGGCCTAAATCTGTGTGACTATTTTGATTTCATCTGATCCATGTGGATTTGGGCCAGCTGAGGATCCGACCTTTCAACCACAAGCCGCCAACCGACTTCCTACGTGAAAGGGCATTTCATCGCGGGGTCTCCGGAGGCAGCGGTCAGCACAGACCTCCGAGCCCCGGACCTCCTCGGGGTAACGGCATAAAAATTATTCTTATTCTAAGCTACTTCAGTTTACATTGACACACACTAAAAGGTTTAAACTAGAACAGTCTGTACAATGACAAAGAAATAGGTGGGTTTTTTTAAAAAAAAAATCAAAGTCTGGTATTTGCATGTCCACTTTGAGGTACTTCTCTTCTGATAAGCCTTTTAATTTCTCAGCCTTTCAAATTTTATCTCTACAGATTTCTTCCAAACCTTGAAAAGCAACAATTAAAATTCACTCATTAAAATCAACATTAACTATGAAAACAAACAGAAAAGGTCAGGGACGGAATTTGGGCAGACTGTCGAGAGAGCAGGTGAGGAGACGCCTTGAGAGGAGACTTCACTTTAGCTAGATAATGCATCCAGTTCTTGAGTTTGGTATAAATGGAACCACGTTGAACTCAAAGTCTGGCAATGGGTGGTTTGGGTTTTTTTTTTTTATTAAGTAGTTGTCCCTTTATACAATCCTTTTCATTTCTTTCCTGTTAAAAGGCAGATTTAGGCTGGTTTGCTGCCATGCCAGCACTGCATGGGAGAAGCACAGAAAACCAGAAAGGAAAACCCAGAAAAAGTCACCAGTAAAACCAGCACTGACCTCCTGCGCTAGTGGCCGTTTCTGGTCTGCTCTCCCTGGGCATCATTTGGGGATGAAACTCTCTGAGCAGAGCAGAGGCGCACACAGCTGGCCTATCATCAGAGCCAGTGCTGCACCGTCACCTTCCTCACCACAAACGCCACGTCACAGCGTCGGTACCCCGGTGGCGCCGGCCGGGCCAAGCTCCGTGGCAGACAGGTGCGCGCCCTCCCATGAACGCGCTCCGGCAGCGGCAGCGGAAAGAGCCCAGAGGCTGGCGGGACGAAAACACAGACCTCAGCCTTCAGCCTCTGTCGCCTTTCGCCTGGGAAACACCACTCCGTTAGTATTTCTTACTTAAAAAGGGGATCTAGTGGCTCTTGATTACAAGCCTTTCCTAGTCTAAACTATTTCCTTTGCAAGCGCCAAACAAAATCCTGAGCGGAGCAGCGGCTGAAGGAGCCGGTCTCAGCAGGGCGCTGGGCTCCGAGACCCGCCGCCGCACGAACTGGCCTTTCAGTAGGCAAGGGTTAAGCATCTGCTGCCCTTCCTGAAGCAACATACAACAAATGCACATGTTCGTGCTGAAATAAGCGATGTTGCCTTCGCAGTTATACTTCCAGGAGAGGCATAACATGTAATATTTTGCCACAGCTATTGCGACCCAGAAAACTACTCATAAATCACGGCATCTGAAATCAGCACATGAAAACAGTGGCTCAGTGGACAGGTATACGGCAAATCTACTTCTTAGAGCAAGGTTAAAATAAATCCAGTATTTTCCAGTGATGCGATACATTATACTGACAAGATAGCTGAAAATACCATAAATAAAATGGATTTTATCATCTCCTATCAGTCTCTTGTGGATAATATAGTTTATTTCAGGAATACCTCCTCCAGCATCAAATATAATTCAGCAGTAAAATGGACTTTAGTTGCTCACAGCAAGCAACACGGCAAGGAGATGCTACGCTGCACTTGTACTAATGAATTACTCGATCTATAGGCTCTCTGTGCATTAAGGAAGGGCAGCTCACAGCCCAGTCCCCATCTCAGTCCCCCGTATAATAAACTGCGACAGCAGAACAACAGAAGCTATTTCTTTAATGCGTGCAGCCATTCATTTTCAAAGATGACTAAAAAGAAATAATCTTGTTTATCTTTTCAACAGAAATTACTCATTTTCTAATTCCAGAAACCTGAATATTCATTGCTATTGTTTGCATAGGGGGTTATCCTCAACTACATTGCAATTTATAAAATAAAATTTAAACTTCTGCTAACTTGCAGGCTCGAATGGATACTTTGCTTTTAATTACTTTCAAAACCGTTAAATATCTGACAATAAGGGACGCATTCTTCAGCTGTGCGATACATTTATTTACTCCGCTGTGCTTTTGGAACTCGCTGAATATTTATAATTAGGTTGTGTAACCATGCGAGCCTTCAGCTGGTGTTTGCTGTTTTTAAAGCAGTTTTGTTCTGCATTTTGAAAGAAGGAAAAGCTACAATGCACCATGAAAATTATGCAGTAGTCTTTAATCTATACTTCCAGTGTAGAAAAAAAAGCCCACTTAAAAATTGTAATTGTGATATTTTAAATGCTTCTTAGGTGCAGAGCAGAGTGATGCTTCCCGTTACAATGCAAATGCAGGCAGCGACATTGAGCCGCTTCCAAAGCCATCGCCGGAGGTTTCCTGCCCCGGTCCCCCGCCCACACCAGCTTCCACGGGTGGCACGTCCAAGCGGGAAGTTCTGCTCCGAGACGCGAGCTCACGCGTTTCCACGCGGCGGGGACGGCCTGAACTGGGCGTGCATCTCCGGGCGCTTTGGCGACAGCGACATTGCGTTAATTAATTACGCTCGCGCGCGCCTCCCCCAAAAGCACCTGACCGCGCAGGTGCCCGACAGCCTTTGCGCCTCCTGGAGCCGGTGGCGGGGGAAAGTCTTCCCTTGGGGACATGAGCAGGACCAAAACCTCCCACAGCGGAATCTTCCCACGTCGCCTTCCTTGCGGGTGGAGCCTGGGTGACGGCAGCGGTGGCTGGCGATGGCAACGCGCCAGCCCCAAGTCCTGCATCACAGCACAGCGACGAGGCTGCCCCTGATCCCCCGTTGAGGTCCACCAGGTAAAGCCCATCTCAGCCACCTCATAAACCTCTGCTGCTTTCCGAGCCCTGAAGGACAAAGTGCTTTCAAACACGAAGGTATCTCTCGGCTGGTGCCACGCTCAGCAGTGGCATTAACGTTTGCTACGGAGGCAGCCCTTGGGGATCAACCTAACATCAGCTTTTCTGGAGTTCCTCAAGTCACAGTATTTTAAAATAGACAATTTCTTTTCAATTAGGTGATTTATAATCCCAAATTAAGGTTTTTTTTTTCATTATTTCATGAAAAGACAATTTAAAAATTGTTCTTGGTGCTTTCTGCAGCGAACAGCAAAAGAAATTAACATTTGGTATCAGGTTGAACCATCTGTTAACACACATGTGATTTCAAAATTCTCCCTCATGCCATCCACAAACAGACTCCACCCCATACGCGATTAAGTTATCTCCACCACACAAATGTTCACATACCTCTTTCCAACTCAGCAACTCTCTGTACAGATGTCCTGGTAAGCACTGAGAAGCTGGACGGAGTTTCCCTTAGAACGACGACCAAAATTCAACGTAGGCCATATGATATGTAAATGCTGAAGCTTTGCCATCTCCTCGTGCTTCTGCCGCAGTCGTAGCTAAAAAGAGTTATGCAAATGCATGAGTTTTCTGTTCAGGAGCTCAAAAATAATAATGGAATATCAGCTTCACTACGAATCAATTTTCCTTTGGCTTATTTTCTTCCCTAAGCCACCTCACAAACTTCTGTTTTCTTTCCCTTTAGAAGTTTTCACTCAAAACCAAATCAACATAAAACGCAGACTATGCATTGGTATCCTTCACAAACAGGGGAGCAGGAGGCGGGCAACGATGCGGGTCCCTCCATCCCACCACCACCAACCCTCCGGTCAGGAAGAATCTTTATTTTGCCTGAGGAAGCAGGTTTGCACCTCTTGCCTCCTTTAATGGAGTCATTGCATTCAACATCACCATGTGAATGCCATGGCCAAAGAGCTACATATCAAATCTAACCTAAAGCGCAAGCTGTGGAAATCGTCGGCACCTACCCATCGCCCACCTGGCAGCAGACGGAGGAGAGCCCACACGGAGCCCAGTTAACTCTGGGAACATCTCTGGGAAGAGAGGCTTGGCTCCACAGAGCTCCCTGCACAGAAACAGTGGCGTTCAGAGGTGGCGTGGAAAGTCCGCTGCCCTGTGACGGCCCAGCCTGTCCTGATGCTGCGAAAAGTTACGGCACCAGCCCAAGTCAGAAGCAGTTTTTGCAAGCCTGTGTGTTCCTCAGGAGGCGACGTACTATCGCGCAGATTTTCTGTATTTCCTTCTGAGATTTAAATAGGCCAGGTGCCTCACTCAGCGTCAGGCGGGAAAGGGTACGTTTCCACAACTGCATTTCAGAATGGATAATCAGCCCGTTCAGGTATTAGCATTACAGAAATGACAGCAAAATACAGATTGGTAAGTACCCCAGCTTACCCACACACACTTACACGTTAATGCCTGTAAGTTATTCCAATATTCAGCCCTTTGCTTTATATCACTGCATTTCAAACATACAGAACGGAAAATGGATTAAATAATGTGCTGAAGAGAACGCTTTGCCACCGCGCAGCGGGCGCTATGCTTGGCAGCGTACGGGACGCACGTCTCTAGATGAATTACAAAGCTCAGGAGTCAAAGTATTCAGGCATGATGGGAGAAAATACGACACACTGATGGCTTTCCAATGTCTCTAATAAAAAAGCAGCGATTCTAGCAAAGCACAAAGTAGCAGCATATTCCCTTAACAAAAATGGGTTAGAGAAGCGAAGGAAGTAGATGGTAGAAAGAAGCCAAAATATATCCACAAGTCACTTGGTCTAGGACAATGATACACTACTTAAATTTTGCATCTGTACCCTCCATCCAAATAAGTTGCTAATCTGTCACAGACTGTAAGTCTGGTAGAAAAGATTGGAAAATTATGTTAATGCAACTCAAGCTGAGAATACTAAACCCAAACAAAGAAACCCAAAGGCAGAACTTTGTCACGACAGAGGCTGTCGT
Source organism: Phalacrocorax carbo (assembly GCF_963921805.1). Lineage (NCBI taxonomy): Eukaryota > Metazoa > Chordata > Aves > Suliformes > Phalacrocoracidae > Phalacrocorax > Phalacrocorax carbo. The sequence continues at coordinate 22,674,920 of NC_087524.1, forward strand.
GCATGGAAATAGCAATATACTGCCAAATAAAAGGAACGACACGTTCACTGCTGAACTGCGTGGGAAAGTCCAGCCCGCAGCCATGCGAAGGTGGGAAATGGCCCTCCTGGGCTGCTCAGGAGCATCCCCCAGGGAAGCTCGCAACGCTTTGCCTCTAGGGTGAAAATCAGAGTAGGTGTCCTTATCTGCTTAGGTGAACTGGCACCGGCAAAAGACATCATGAAGTAAAAAGAGCGTCTGGGTGAATGCATATGCCAGAGGTTTCATGGTGTCATACAAGTTACCAACTACAAAGTTAAAAGTGGCGCTTGTGGTTTAGACTCCAGTTAATACCCACCTGATTCAGGGCAACATACTGTACACGTAGCTATAGAGAATAAATTTGCTTTATTTTGAGATATTTTTATAAACAAATTTTAAAAAGAACCACTGAAAACCAACAAACAGAACCCCACGAACCACCCTCCACCCGCACAAAACCTTTCAATAACGCCCTGACCCACCCCAAGCACCCCAGAGCCCCCTCCATCAAACGGTGCCTGAGGTGCCATTTCCCAGTTTGGAGGATACAGGGAGTTGCAGTATTGCCCTTCAGGAGGCTGGGCCATCGTCCCCCCCGCCAGGGCCAGGAGCAACACCATGCACCAACATCCTTCCCTTCCACCCGGGCACGGCACAGGGTGCGAGCACCCACTGCCTCGGCACCCGCTGCCAGGGGCACCGGCGGCCCCAGGGCGTTCTACCGAAAACTGGTGGGAATCAACCAATACATACCTTATTTCACTTCAAAAGTTCATCTTTAAGGGAAGCTGAAGAGGATAAGCAGGGTAGCAAACCCAACCTGTGATCTGCTTTCATGGACCCAAGAGGGGTACCCAGACAAACGTCAGTCCTGAAAGGACCAAGGCCAGAAGGAGATGTCCAGCCCCGTGGCACGCAGAGAAAACACCAGGCTGGGGAGAGCTGAGCTTGGAGCCGGCTGCACCCTCACCAAGCAGGAGGATGCAAACACGTCTCAGGTCATCTTCCTTCATATTTTCAGGGCCCAGCACATGCGGCTGCCACGTGAAAGCTTTGATATGGAAGGCACGTTCCAGGAGGATGAATCAATGAGGAACGCTCCAGCGTGCTTTCCCTTCGGGCAGTTCACCCAGCTCCAGCGGGCTGCAGCCACTGCGCTGCCAAACCTTGACCCTTACTGACTGCAACGGAAGCCGGAGGAAGCCACAAGACATTTTGAAGCGGCAGGGCTGGCTGGGCTGGGCTCAGCCGCCCGGGCAGCAGAACCCGCAACGTCCAGTTCCCATTCCCGGAGCCCCAGGCACAGCTCCTGCTACACTGGGGACATCTGGATGGACGGACATTGTCTGCAGGAGTTGGTTTGGGTGTTGAGGTTCAACCGCATCTACCAATAACGCGGCGCTAGTGAACTTTTCATTTATCCTCATTTCTTCAAAATAAATTAATTTTCTTTTTGTAAATCTTTTTCTCCCAGTGTTCATGGCAAGCCTACAGTATACCCTGTGCTCTACAGCTCTGAGAGCGCTGCCCTCCTCTTCCACTTTTGCCTCCTTGGCGCTTAACAGATGTACATGAAATCTCAGTAAGCTGTGAAATGAATTGTCATTCAACAAAGCTAAGCTTTGAATAATGTGTGCCTACTAATACATATTGCTATCGGCTTCTAAAAAGCAAAATCCTCATCAAAATCAGTAGGTCCTTCTGAAAATTTAATTGTAGAACAGATTTTTAAACTTACAGATTTAATTTTGCCACTCCTTGCCAAAGAGGGGTATCCGTAAGTGCAGAAGTCAAATCCCTTCCGCTGATCCTAATGGCAAACGCTAAGAAGAAGAAAATGAGAACGTTAAACCCTACTCAAAGTATGCAGATGACTTACCATGCTACAGTTTTTATTATTGAATGATATTTTTCCTGACTGAATAAAATTAGGATGCTTAAGTGCTGCATACCAGTGATCCTGATTAGTTGTATGTCCTGAGGGATGTCTGAAGGATTCAGATAACCAGCGCTTGGGATTCCGTTTAATTTCTATATGACTTTTGGATTCAGGGGAAACATATGAATTTCAGATTATCCAAAACCTGGATAACAAGGTTTCATGCATTCGAGGCTTGCCTACGTTAAGGAGTTGCCCAAGAGCTATTCTGTATTTTGTGTGTAACACATCGACGAATGAAAGCTTTAGAAAGAAGCAGTGTTGGAAAGTAAGCAAAAGAGCACCTGTAATGAAGTACATTCTGCATGTAATTCAGGAATAAGAGAAGCGCGTTAACCTGCTGGGTGGAAGTGCTTCGCAATTCCTGTCTAATTGGATCCAGACTAGAAACACTCCAGCCTTTTTGCGTCAGCAGGGATTTCAGTCCACAGGTAAAGCAGCTCACCTGGAAAACATGGCAGTGAGGAGACTTAATGGGGAAGATGCTGTAGCTGAATCTTATTTCTTGCACGTTCACACATGCAGTGAGACTTTCAGGAGGACCTAAATGGCCATAAAGGCTCTGCCGTGTTCAGGGCTTTTGCGAATACTACCAGTGATACCCGTACGGCCCGTGCAACCTTCGGACAGCGTTTCACGGGAAGATGCCCCAAAATCTATTACAAGCACTACTAATACGTGGGAAACTTCAAAGAGCAGCTAGTGAAAGCAGGTGTTTTCTGATTTCTGAAATATTGACACTGTATTAAAAATAACATTAGATAGCAGACCACAGAGGAACTTAAAAATATAAAACAATTTAAATGTGGAGCCACAAGACAAGCACTAGACCAGCAGCAGCAGCAGGCGAGTTCATGCAAACACTACAGTTGTACCCCAAAGGTGATGCTGGGGCTGCCACCAGCAGCGCCTGGGCAGAGGGGGGTGTGACCCAGCCAGGACCCCCATCCCGCCGGCTGGGGCAGAGCTGCTCGGGAGAGTTTCCTAAACTCAGTGTGACAGCCTTTATAGCAGTTTATTTGATCTGAGATAAAACCAGTCCGGATGCAAGTAAAGACAGCTGTCATTTGAGCTGGCCAAATGCCCCTTGAGCTGCTATATTATTTCTTTTAAGAGAAGGAAAAATTCCAAGAAAGCAAGCCAGCCCTGACTTCAGACCAATATTGGTAAAAAGTGTTGGCTTCCCATAAACTTGGAAAATTCCCACACACGCCCCCAAAATTTGTCAAACTTCAGACAGTTTCCAAGGCATACTGAGATCATGCACCTCCGTGCCTTTGAAACAGCTTTTGATCTTTTTGTCTCTGTATTAGATGCTCTCCATTGAGCAAACACGGCATCTCCAACACAGTCGTTTCATCTCACCAGAGCAACGATCCTGCGGGCCAAATAAAATACCGCTTTACACTGTTAAAAAGCCTTGGGCCGCGAGCAGTGCTGTAATCCACACCTGACTGTCAGTGCTCGTGCCGGAGAGCCTGCGATGCCTGCGCTTTCTTAACCAGCAGAAAAAAAGAAAAGGTGATTTTAAATAGGATGAAATTAATTTCTCATTAAGAAAATAGATGGGCTGTTTAAAAACTAGAGTAATTGCAGTTATACAGGATGGAGGCTGAGCTCGACTGACTGAAAAATTGACCACAGTAAGAGCCGAAGCCCCAGACACCTGGCTGCTCTGCTGACAGCTGTGCTGCCCCAGGGTCAGCGAGCAGGACGGGAAGGCGCAGATGCCAAAGCGCTGACGTAACCTCGTAAGTAGGCAATGGGGAAAACACAAAGGAAAAGAAGGTTGTCAATATTAATGGAACGTCAAAACTTCCAGGAACATCGACACCAGGTGATCAAAACAAACAACCAAACAAAATCCAGTGGAGAAGCCGCAATAAATGTGAGAGCAGCAGGAGTTATTGATTTCAGCCCCGGCTGCCTGGGGAGGCAGGCTGGGATGGCACAGGCTACCGCCGTATTCGAAGCCATAGAAGTAACTCAGTGCATGTTCTCCTGAGACCCAGGGAACCACAGAAGTCCCTACACACAGCTGTGCCCAGCGTCACGTCCCAGTGACAGTCCCCTCGCCGCTTCATCCAAGCGGGGACAGACACAGCTCATTGCATTGACTATAACGTCATTGCTTTTTAAAAGATGCTTTGCCACATATTTACTCTTATTTCAATGAAACGGTGATGGCGTAAGCACACAACATGAAAATTATCTGAGTTTCACCAATTGGTTACTACCGGAAGGCAGCAAGTTTATGGGAGAAATATAGTGGGTGGCTTTTTATTTCTAACTGTGTGAAAAAACGCAAATAAAAACTCAAAGTTTGATCCCATTCTTGCAAGCAGCCAGGGAAAAAAAATAAATTTGTGAAGTTATAGCAACAAGTTGAATTTTGTCAGGCAGGTGGAGAGTACAAGGTGCCTGCGCACCGCAGCCTCCGCTCCGCACCCAGGAGCCGGGGGACGGGGCCACGCAAGCCCTGGTCCGCCACCCTTCCCTGCAGCCTCAGGCACACCTCCTCTCCTGCTTGAGGGGTCTACATAAAAAGATTTTGGTTTGGACTGGGTTATCTCAGGCATGACTTATTTGGTGAGTCCAGCTGGAAATACTTTATCCAAAAAATTATCATCTTTACTCCCTATAAATGCAAGCTGCTGCTGTTCTGGTGACAGCTGCCACATCAACATCTCACCGATGAACCAAAGCCAACAAGTGCCCAAAGACTTGTCTAGAGGGACTAAACTACCAGCAGGATTAGTTGCAAGGAGAAGAGGGACCTCCTCTTTGCCTGGCCAGCCCAGCTCTTCGGCCCCACTCGGAGCGGGGCAATGCTTCGCGGGCGTGGGAGCCAAAGACCAAGAATACGAGGGTGGTCTGCCACCCCGTGCGGGCACGTAAACACAGTCCGGGGGAAAAACCAAATGGGTTTTCTTCCAAGGAGAAAAAATAAGTTCTGGGGTTCTTATTTAGAAACCAAAATGAGAAGATTGCCTAAGAGTAGTTTGATGAAATAATTAAAAATGACCACACCATCCCAACGCCATAACGTCATTAGCTGTGTCACGCCAGCAGAGCCCCCGGAGTCTGAGGGTGCTCCTGCGCTGTTTGGTACCGCCTCATTTTAATAGATCTAGCCTCTTTTTCGTTCCTTTAAGGTAAGGTAAAAGCAGGCATAGACTTACAGACATAGGTGGTGAGAAACAAAAAGTTATATTTATATAACATCAGTGCTGCACCTGGCTGAAATAAAGGCCTGCTACTGTTTACACCAAATGCCCTTCTGACAAAGTAAAAAGCAAATGCCCGCAAGGGGCGGTTAAAACCCTGTCCCACAGCGCCACAAGACTACAAGCTGTTATTACCCACCGAGTTAGTCAACACTGCAAAAAAAGAAACTTAAGCAAAAGAAATACTACCATGAAACTGAAGAACACAGAGAAAGAAAGAGAGGCTTGTAAAGAAGCTGCCTTGAGATATGCTAACTGGCAGTGAAAGCACCTCGAACCCTCATTTTTAAATCCTTTCTTCCTCTAAAGACTTGAGTTTCACGGTGGGAATCCCCGTCTGCCCTGTTATCTCTAGCCACCTCACAGAGACGCAGCAAGGGCACAGCTACACCAGCAGTACTCACCAGGCTGCCAGGTACCTACTGGTCCAGAGCAGGCTCAGCCCTATCTGTGAACCCAGCTGAGACCTGGGGCAGACACCTCTGTTTTGTAGACAAATGAAAATCCTGAACTATCCTTGGCACCCATATGCCTTGCATAAAGACGTTAGCATCTGCTAGATTACTGTATAAAAGAAAAGAAGAACAAAATCAACTCCCACTAGATTAATTTGGGACAAAAAATCTCTGTATCTCCCTTGATATGAAATACGGGAAGTAGTATGTCCTGTCAAAAGCAGTCAGTGTTTCCTTCACAGCAACTGTATGCATTGCACATCATTGCTCTTTGCAAGACCCACCCCTCAGACAGCCTCCAGGCTCTAGGGGTTTCCAGCTGGACCCCAGTCTTACCCTGCTGCTGAAGCACGAGGATAATTCCAGCGCAGATTGCATTATATAAAAGAGCTGAGATAATACACTGCTTCTGGGAAGGAAGCTCATAAATGTATTTTAACATTATTTAGGTAGCAAAAAGGAATGAACAGAGCAAATTCACAGAGAGGCATAATTAATACAAAAATTGCTCATGAGTCAGCTTCGTTTACCAGCTTTTCCAATGTCAAGTGCACTGAGCGCTGTGTCACACTATGGCATGCAGCAAGCCGTAGATCTTCCGCTATTTTAAGAGCCAGAGGAATATTTGATGTAGCCCTTTACTACACGGTCAGGCTCAAGCAACCTAAAGCAGAGCAATCCCTCTGCTGTCAGTTAAGGAGCGCAGGCCTGGAGAAGAGAGACGTGGCCTTGGTTTCCCGGGCTGTACAACGCCGAAACACGGACTGGAGCCAAGAAACTCTTCTTGCATTCATCACAAGTTTCTGTAGTCCCAGTCAAAGAAAGCCTCCACAAGAAAAGGTAATTTAGGTCAGCCAGATGAATGTATATTAAAAACACAGAGATAGGTTTCAGAAGTCTGGATTCAAAAGCCAAAGCGTAAATGAAATGCTTGAGGAAATATTATTTACATGTTGTGCTTTCAGTGAGCAGCAAAACATTGTTCTAAAATGATGTTTCTACCCTCTTTTGATAAACTGCGTATACAAAGAATAAATTTAAAGTTAGACCTGTGAAGGCTGTCAAAAGCTACAGCATTTATTTACGGGAAAGAGGAACAATATTTTGACTTCTCATGAGCAACCTTTCAGGAAGGGGACCTTTTTGCGACTTAAAAGTACAAAGAAATGCCACATTAGTCAAAGGTCTATTTCCCCACTACAACAGGAGCATTACTTCACAATGACCTCCAAAAGGCCTCTATTTTTCGGCGTGGGGTCGATCAAGTGTAAAGTTAAAGCTGCTGCCAGCCTTAGCTGGTCACGTCTAAGCAGCATTTCAAAGGTGCTTTTTTCCTTTTGAGAAGTTATACGAACCACCGTCTGGTACCCTGCAATTACAGATTTACCTACTTTAGGACGGCACAAAACACCTCATGTGAAATGGAATGATTTTCTTTCACAAAAATCAGTTAAGGAGATCATCATACAGAAACCAAAGCAAGGCACATCCACTGTAGCCAATGGCATTATTATACAAACAATTTAAAGAACAAAGTCTTCAAAGACCACAAGGGCCACTCCCGTTGAACAGGTCAAACCCACGCTTTAGAGAGCACCTGCCACACGAAGCTCTCAAATTAATAGAGGCACTTTTACCACCTCAATGTTTAAGTCTTCCTTAATCAGACTAAAGCGTCACTGAGGGCCTTGCTCAGAAATCACACACTAGTAAGAGAAATAAACAGCAGAGAGCACCTGCCTGGGGAAAGACACTTCATTCGGACACGTCCTGGCCAGCTTCGCCGGTCCTGCCGAAGGGACCGGACAGTTTTAGCCTGATGCTCCCCAGAAGCACCTCCACGAAGCAGCGCCGACCCACACAACCCTGGCAGCTCCCATTCCCGCTCCCCGGGAGGCAGCCACAGAGGAAAAGGCGACAAGCCCATCGGCAGCTGGGTCAGACCCGACGCCTTTCAGACCTGCCCAGCAAAGGCAATCCGCCCGCACCTTGCAGCTCATCGCAGGGCCACGATTTTGAAGGACTCCTGCAGCTATTATGGCTATTTTTCCTGCTTCTTTACTTTTCGAGGATATTGATGCATTTGTTATGATACTAAACCTGATTTATTTTTTTTTTTACAGATCCTGAGGGGTTAATTTTAGTGGCACATTGTTATCTTGTTTGCTAGATTTCATTTTTCAGACAAGACCTGAGATACCTCGGTTTTATTTTCTCTTCTGCGTTGAACAGGCTTCACATGGGCGTGCAGCAGGACTACAAACAGCATTGATTTCCATCCCCAGTCCATCACTGCCACATTCTTTAAAGCCCTTTCCTCCAACTCCTTTTTATGACTGTAATCGTGCGATAACTATACGGTGTATTGCTGCTGCATTTCAGTGAGAGATTGTAGACCTATTTCTTGCCTGAAGCACACATCCACGCACAGGCATAACTTACTTGGTTTTCTCTTCCAGAAGAATAAGTCCTATCATACCTGAAAAGCATGAACCTTTCTCTTTCCTTTTTTCATTTTTCACTTAAACAATTACCTCAAGTCATCCAGCTGAAGTTAATCTAGATCAAATGGGGGCGACCATGCTGCAAAACCGCTGTCCCAGAGTGATGCGATCAGCAGTACCGGATGGTTGAATTAGCATCTGATGAGCTGTGCTAACATGAATTACAGCATGTATCTGTATCCCAGCGCATCCCTATTTCAGGCTCAGCAGGACTCCAGCGTCAGCCTCCGTTCCCCAGTGGGTGGGTTGACTCAAGTTTCAAGCACCGCTTAGCTCGAGGTTTTCATCTGTAGGCAGGAGTTCAGCAGCAGCCACACTGAGATTGTTTTGAATGAAGGATTCAATGAAAACATGCTTCTACTCTTCCTTCTTACCCCAGATTTAAAATATATTCATTTTGTAGCCAGAGACACTTTAACCACAACTACTTGGAGCCAATTAGTCAAAGGTTGAATCTGATTTTAAACTCATAGTTTCAGCATACAGAAATACTGTAACTGGGGAAATAGAGATGCTGAGGAGCTCGTCTGGGGACTGCTCCTGCCATAAATTCTAAAAAGTTGATTTAGAAAAAGGAAAACCTTTAGAATTATATTCTTTATAACTTAAAAGTTATAAATTTGGTTAGAATTTGGAAAGCCTTTAATTTTACCTTTCAGATGTTTACTGAGAAAATGCCCCTATGATTCAGGAGCCTTAGCACTTACCAGTGGAGCTTGATAATTTATCTTCAGTAACGGTCCACCCCACTGTTCTAGTTTCTGCTTGGGTAATATGTTCATTGCAGCTTGCGGAGTGCTTTGATTTATTTATGTTATGACCCTAGTACTAATAGATATGAATGAATGGGAACCAGAGCAACACACTGAAGTGATCTCCTAAACAGCCCCGTCTACAGCCATCCTTCACATTCGGATGCTATAGAGAGTTCAGCAGCTGCAATGCCATTATTTTGAAAACAGTGTTTTTCTGAGCTCTTCCCACCCCTTGGAATTTACTGTAAAGTGAGTTTGTAATTCACTCCTGCAAACTCAGACTTCTAAACAACCCCTCCTTGGGTGCTGGTTGTGAAGGCGCAACATCCCTGAAGGGATACTGGCAGACGTGACATCTTTGGGAGGGGCAGGTGTGAAGGGAGCCCATACTAGTTTATCCTCCAATAGTTGTCAGAACTCAGAAAATCTGTTGGGTGAGAAATTATTGCTGTCAGACAAGACCTGTAGAGTTGCTCTTCTCACTGTCCTCAACAGTGAGAAAAGATTGTGTCATCATACATCTATAAAAAGAAGGAAAGATACAGAGGTTTGAACTGAACAGCAGATGCTTTGGCATGTGAAAGCCTCTATAATGCCCTTAATGGAAAGAGTAGATCTTACTGGGAGCATTCAGAAGACTGGCTATTTATGGCACTTGGATTGTGAAGGAGGCAGGTACATGGCTCCACTACACCTGAACGCTGCTTTTCCTGCTTTAGAAGTAGGACTTAGACCCACATTTCAGACACAGGAGCCGAGTGCCCGGTCTCCAGTCTGGTTTACAGTCTCGCTTTACTTTCTTCCACTTCTCCGATTTCACAAATACATGCTTGAAATGTCACTTTCATTCCAAATTAGAAGCTGCCCCCACCAAAAAATATCTCAAAACCTTTTTTTTTTGTTCTGCAGATAAGAACCATTGCTGAATCAGAGGTCGAAACTGTGTGCGCTGCTGAGCACGGCCAGCATACCATCAGTTAGCAGAAACACAATAAACGGCCTGCACTTTCCGGGACGGAGCTGTACAGAATCATTGACAATAATTTTGGGGAGTGCCATTTGCAAGTCAACGGCTTTCCCATTGCAGCAACCCCATACCTGCCTGCAAAAAACACGGCAACACCAGAAAGGTGCCGTGAGATGCCAGCGACCGCCCTGGAACTGGGCATAGCTTAGCAGAAAATGGTAGTGCTGCAGCTCTGCCTGGGAAACCCAGTTTGAGTCTTGGCTACCCAAGTACTGGATAATTGACAGGGGAGGAAACTTTGTTAACAGAGTGTGACTTCATCAGGTGATGGTACAAAATAATTCAGGCTCTTCCCTGGCCTCTTGACATTTGATTTTGTACTACATGGCACATTCTGCTCTTCACATGCAACCTCTCAACACTGGCAAAAGTAAAATAAGACTGATGTAGAACGTAAATCAGTATAAACTAATCCCAAACAAATGTTCAGAATAAGAATATTTGCCATCTTTTTATGTCATGATTTATAGGTTTTACTGCTATTGCTACTCTTATTGTGCAATATGCTCAAGCTTAAAAACTACTAAGAGGGCTATGTGCTCTCCAGTGCAAGGACAGTAAGTAATGAACTTGAAATTTTCAACAGACTTGCAACATCTAAACTCGTGGGGGTTATACAAGCTGCAAAACATTTGGCTCCACTTCAGTGAAGACTTATTTTACAGCCTTTAGTAGTAAAACTCGTGAGCAAGAAATAAGCTCAATTCCCACTCCAGTTAAATATCCAGGAAAGCTGAGAAACGGCTCAAGCCTGCAGCCCAGAGGACGCCCCAATAAAGCTTCACAGGACGCTTTATTGCCACACACTCCAGCTCAGGACTGGCCAGGACACAGGGGTCTGCTGCTCCTGCAGGCGTGCAAGTTTATAGTTGTTAGAGAATGTAAAACTCATGGCAGAAGCTAAGAGAGGTACAAGGAATAAGGTCATTCTTTGTACAGGGAACACAGAGGTTTTCCTCCTGTCTTCCCATATCACAGTCGGAATATTTTATTTCAGCAGAAGGTCCAGGGAGACCACGTTTAAGCAGGAAAGGGCAGACTAACCTTTTGGGGACAGATTTCTTAAGTATACTTAGGTGCCAGAAAATGGAATTCTCACCCATTAAGAGCTACCTTTATACATACTCCACCAGACCGAGCGAAGCACTTAACCTTTTTTTTCAGGACTGTTAATCTATTTGACATGTAAATGGAGCAGAACCCCCAAACTCCCTGTGCTGTGCCCCACCGCAGTAATATTTCCTCCTGTGGCTTCTCCTTAGCCCAAGGGACTATGCAGCCTTTCCCTCAACAGGGTGGGGTCCCTTTCCCAGCAATCAGAGGTTAGTAAATCAGGCAGCTCCCAAGAGAGTGAGAGGTGGTCTAGTTGAAACTACTCAGCTAGAAGAAATATAGTCGGTTCTTCCATATTCTATTTCACCAATTTACGACCAAACTATTCTGCAATGAGGAGGATGAACTGAAGGAAAATAAGCAACACATCCTCCAGAGGGGTCACCTTTTCCAAGCCTGTTCTTGCAGGTTTTGGTGGAATATGTTTTGAGAATAGTTAATGGTCAAGCCTGTTGGGTAAGGACCTCAGCGCCGGGTCCCTCTGTTCAAAGTACAGCTCAGAAGCTTGGAGAAGAAAGAAAGAGCAATAGAGAGATGTCTGCAGTTCAGTGCAGCTGGTTCTATGTACCAGCTAAGCAGATGTTTTCAGAATATGTGTGTGCGTGTGTGCTCAGCCATAGGTGCTCACGTGCGAGGTCACTCTCACAGGCGTGCTGTTAGCCTTGACTTCTTTGCAAAGCACGAGTTCCCCTTGGAGCGTAGCTGCAGTGGTCTGCGATGGAGGTACTTGTCTGCTAAGCCCCGGTTCCCAGGAGCATTCATGAGTCAGTTCAGCTTTATGAAAATTATGATCAGCATAGACTGTATAGCTACTTGAAGGTTAGAAATTAATCTTTTCAGGGGCTGCCATTTCAACCAGCAACAGGAAGGCACTTGCCAGACACCAGCCCTTTCGGCAGCCACTCGGACCTTCCCCGCCTTCCCCCAGGCAGCCTCTACCACAGTTTGCACAGAGCTGTGAACACAGCACCTTAACACAACTTTGTATTGAAAGAGTAAAAATGGAGCACAGCGCAAGACCGTACGTCACCAGCAAAAGAAAAGATAGTTTTCCTGTAAGTGCTATCGTAAAGATCCAAAGAAGCACTGACCATCCTTTTTTCTCATCTGTTCCCATCTCTTACAGCTTCTTTTTGTTGGCAATTCTGTACTTTCCACACTTACTATTGACCTCTTTCCACCACCTCGTTGCAATATGGGCTGTCAGTAACAAGGGTATTACAAACTTTCAGCTGATGAAGCGCTGCAGGAGTCACCATTATGCAAAACCCATTACCTGAAGCGACGTGAAATGAAATATAAGCTTTGAACTTCAAGCGCAAGCAGATGATCCACAACCACTGGGGTTGCTGGGGCAGGGAGAGACGCAACCAGGGACATCACAAATGATTGCATCCCACCCGACACCGAACGTCACAAAATTAGAAGTTGTGTATTATTACCTCTTTCTTTTCTTTACGCCTTCCACCGCAGCAGCCACCCAGCCAGTCCTCAGTACAGTGGCTCAGGTACTGAAGCAAAGCGGGCTGCAATGTCCGCTGTGCCAGAATAACGGCTGCAGGATGCAGCCCAGAGCTGACAGCCTGCTCCGGGAGCGAGCGAACCCTCAGCACCCGGCACTGCCTCGCTGCAAAGAGACACCAAGTGAAGAAATGAGAGGCTGGGAAGTGACTTCCCTCAGGGGTGTGGGGAAAGATGGACAAGGCAAGGTAGGCATTTCCTCCTTGACAGACACTTTGAAAGCACCTTTTGCCTCATCACCTAACAAATTGCTGATTTTCCTGATCCTGACAGCACCTCTCATGAGGATTAGCTGTCCCTTTAGAAGAAAGGCACATTTTTAATAGCAACATCTCTGTTCTTACCTCTAATAAGCTCTTTCTTATCCTCTGCATTGCAATAAAATTAAAAGGCAAGCCCCTATTTTCCTCCTTCAATGTCTTTTTGCTCAATGCCATGACAGGTACACTAGATTTTTTCCATGTACATCATTAGGTACCCAGAGATCTGCCAAAGCTGGGAAAAGTCTAATACCGCAACACCTCACCACTTACACTTCTGCTTCTTTCAGTTCAAAATTTTGTGGGTTGCTTTTTGGTTGGTTATTGGCGGGGGTGGGTGGGGGGGTAATACGTTATTTCACACCTTTACTTTTCCTACTCACTGTCAGGGCCCTGAGGGCACTAATAAAACCCAAATGTTCCCAAACAGTATTGCCAGGGTCCCCTCCCACCCTGCCCGTGGGCCAGGGCTATTTCAGCCCAGCCTGGAGCCATAGGATGCCAGTCCCCGGCCCCACCACTGCCCTGGTTCCCCTCATCGAGCCGTATCAAACCTCCAAAATTCAGCACATGGAGCTGCATATGCTGTGGCAAACATGGTTTGATATTTGAAGCAGCATGGAGAGATGTAGAGCACAGACTTAGCAAGAACTGGTTACCAGCAGCATGCACAGCTGGGCAAAATATTGTTTCAGCCGCCCTGTTAATTGGAGTAGTAAGAGAAAAGGATAAACTGCTACTGTAAGAATACATGCAATCAGACATGGGATACAAGTTTTAACAAAGGTTTTGTATCACTGAAGGCTTAAAGAGGAACAGCAGGACCTCACGTGTCCTGGTTGTCCTTGGACAAGCTCAGAGCAGTTTTTAGTACAGTCTTTCTGGAGCAGCCACGCTGGAGAGCAATGGTTTGTCCATCAAGTGCATGAACAGATTAGCCCTCACACAGCAGAGCTGGAGTCTGTGCCTACCCTACAGCTCTAAGAAGTGCCGTACTTTCATGCCTTTCCAGACAGCATCAGCCCATCGCAAGCCATTTCACACAGATAGAGAAGGTCTTATAACCTCCTGCAGGGTTTCTCTCTCCATTTGCAGGCAGAGGGGCTGTTTCCTCAGCTCCTGAAGCAAACTCGCTACCAGTGTGGGGAGGCTCACACCTGCTACCACATCCCACCAGCCACGCGCGCGTGGGAAGCGTGCACATTTTATAGCAAGTAATAATTAGGTAGATCAGAAATAATCCCAATGGCAGACACCAGAGCCAGAATTTCTGTCCTAAAGCTACAGCTGTAAACGCACCCCTCAACACAGGCTCCCTCATCCACCTTTACCTCCACAGAACAGGTTCTCCAGGCCCAGCAGAAGGTTGTGCTGGAGTCCCAGAGGATGCAGGAGCTCTTTAATCCTGATTACAAGGGGCTTTCTTGGAAATTAGGAATTTCTTGGAAGGGCCGTGGATTTAGGCAGAAAGAATTACAGGCACATCGGGAATTTTCTGTCTAAACAGAAGATTAGCAAGCTTTATGTACTACCAGTGTTAGGCAAGCACAGAGAAGGGAGCTATCAAACCATGGGTTTGAGTTTGCACAGCAGCTGCGTACTTACACCTACATCCTCACTGCATCAGGTCTGGAACCAGCCTATCACCTCCTTTTGAAAAATCTACTGCTCTCCAGGAACGGGCATCACAAAACCTGAGTAGATCAGTAAGTGGGCAAAGGGAAACATGCAATTTGTATATATTTGCCATATTATTTAAATTAATTAGTGCTTTACCTTTGTGACTATTCCAAATTTTTCCACCATCTCTAGGTACTTTAATAACCTTTTCACAGATAAATTAGTCTCCTCATACACCAGTTAATGTCAAAACAAGGTGCTTGCAAATCTAGGCTTGTTGCCTGTTGAACGCGGTAACAGATGTCCTTTCTGATCATTATTTGTTGCACATATGAACCAGCTACTGAGAGGTTCTAACTCACAGATGCGTTTGTTTGATGCTTCCATTTCATTTGGAAATACTTCTATTGGCCAACTGCAGCAAGAATTGATTTTGCAAAACAGATGGAGATTATTCTGCTGATCACTGGTTCTTAGTCATAGTTCAGAATATTTTCTGTGCTGTTCCTCTAAAGTATATTCATGCAAAACCACCACATTAAAAACCCTCCTACATTAAAATGCAGTAAAAGTTTGATGTTAACCCTTAAGAGCTCCCAAGGAATTCACAGATAAAGCCGGTTTTAGCTCTTACTTCTCCGGTTTGATGTTGCAGTTGAAGTGACGTGAAGAGGTGCATACTTACTCCAGGATCAATGCTCGTAGTGGAGAGAAGGCACAGCTCATGCGGAGCATCAGGCAGACAGGGGTTTGCCCATGCTCCTTTATTAGCTGTGAGCACAGAGAACCAAGAGAGATTTTGGTTGTAGGAAAGCGTGGGCTCACCACAGGCTACAGATGTAACATCAAGCACGTGCCTCTAGCTCTGCCCTGCCAGGACCTGCTCTTGAGATCACCCACTTCAATGCCCAAAGCCCTCATGAGGACTAGGGCCACCTGAGCATATGTGGAAAAAAACCCCTGAAATTTTGCCCTGAAAAGCCGAGATAAAACAGAGCAATCAGCCTAGGAAACAGAAGTGGGGGAAACACTAGGATTAATAGGCAGGAATAATAAGACTGCAGTGTTGCGCAGACCTACAGTCCACAAAATGCAGTTCTAGCGAATCCACATTATGTTCATTTTCAAAAAAACATCTGTATGCAAAATGATGGTGCCCCAGGAAAAAGCTGCCAACTAGTAGAAAACAATAAATGACTAGTAGTAGGAAAAAATGTGTTCTTGATAATTACACCTTTGCATTTTACTGCAGAATGAGGCACAAAAAACATAGCTGTTGCCTAGACAAATACGATATGCATAAATAAGTATCAGCAGGAGACTCTCAGCACCCGGGGAGAGTGGCTGGAGAAGACACTTCCTGTGCATGGCAATGTTTTTTGGAAGAGTAGCTGGAACATGTTTTATGTTGATTCATAAATGTGTCATTTTTGGAGGGAGGCTAGAAAAATATGTGAGTGAAGATGGCACTGGAATGAATGCTGAGAGTGTGGGAGACAGAAGCATGAAGAGCAGAGGAGAATAATAGAGATAAAAGTTCAGAGGAAGAAGATACAGGCTGAGGAGTGACAGAGGAGAAAGACATTACACCTTAGAGAGAAACAGATGAAGTAAAACCAGAGGAAGAGGAGGGGATATGTAGCACTGGCATGGGGCAGAAGGGAGTGCTTTGAAACAGAAAAACTAAACATCTAACAGCTGTTTTTAAAAATTTGCTTAACAAGATGTACGTGAAATTATCCCTCAGTCTATGACTGTGAAATTAGAAGGAAGGCTGAAGTTAAGGGGGACAGGAGAAACAAGAACAGAGCAGCTCTGGCTATACTGCCTCTTCTCCAGCCACAGGCAGTCCACGCTGCACGACGTTCACCTCTGCTCCTGTTTTGTCCTGTGCTCTGCAACCTGCTTGAAGCCCTACTTGAAATTCTGCTCTGAAATCTGCTTGTATTGGCCCCGCAGTCTTTTGAAACTTGAATACAAATTAAATCATTTGCATGGAGGAGACAAATGCCACTCTTTTCCAAGAGAAGCTCCCGCATGACTACAAACTTGGGCTGCTGCTCTGTAAAATAGTGGTTGCCCAAGCAATTGAATTTTCCTGATGGCCCAGGCTCAGATATATAGCCAAAAATCTCTGTTGAAGTCCTGCAAAGGGGACGAGCACAATGAGCTTCTTGGAAGGAGAGCAAGGCATCCCCTGGACAGGGATTCTGGCTAGGCAAGGCTGAGCAGTCCAGCATGGACAGCTGCTCAGCTGAGCTTCAGACTTGGACCATGCCATGGCAAGGATCCCTGCCCAGGTAGCTTCCCAGGAGGCTATGGAAGTTCATGCTTAGGAGAGGGATGGGTGCTATAACAAAGTCTGCAAGCTCTCCTGCTCTACATCTGGTTGATTTTTGACAAACTCGTATAAGAGAACAATAAATCAGACCAGGAGGAACTGTCAAAATTATATCAGTTTGAAAGACAACTAAAATATGGCAAAGTTTGGTTGTGCAGTAGATCTCTAATTTCAGCACTACAAAGAAAACTCTGGGTATTGCTTTGTACCCAGCTTTCCAACAGAAAGGAGTCTACCATAAAGCTTACAGAGCACAGCCTGATAGTATTAGACTTCTAACAATTTTGGGCATTTCAGAAGATGTCTTTTACACCAGCTTGTCTGTTTCCCTAGAAACAGGAATCAGCACCCACTATTGAAGGAGATGGAACTTGTGTTAATTTTAGCTGCTGTTGTTTGTTCCAACTTCATTTCCATTTTCAAAGAAACAGACGCAGAAGTACTGTCGAATTTCACACTGCCATTTTGCAGGCCACATGGATTTACTATTCACACAGTTTCACTCATTAAGCCCTGGGTTTATATAGAAACACAGAATGGTTTGGGTTGGGAGGGACCTTAAAGATCATCTAGTCCAACCCCCCCCACCCTGGGCAGGGACACCTTCCACTAGGCCAGGCTGCTCAAAGCCCCATCCAACCTGGCCTTGAGCACTGCCAGGGATGGGGCAGCCACAGCTTCTCTGGGCAGCCTCTGCCGGTGCCTCACCACCCTCAGAGCAAAGAACTTCAAGCCATTGTAATCACGAGGTGGTCCAGATTTGGTCCTAGCTGAACCCAAGCCCATACAAGCCTCGAACAGTCCTGGCTGGGTTTTCAAACCAACAACGAAATCCAGGAGGAGAATGCAGGCTGGTATTTCGTCCGTACAGAGCTGCGCAGGGCTTCGCATTGGGCAAAACTTGCTTCAGACACATCCAAATTCAAAACATTGTACACGATCTATCTCCTATGTAGCTTGATCACACTGGCAGAATTCAACAGCTGGTTTCCAAGCTGAAAGGGCAGCAGAGTCTGAGCAATGCCTGGCTGGTTTTTCACATTCTATACAATTTTAAGAAAACTATGGATATATTCCCTGAGGAATAGACCTGGATGACTTTTAATCAAGATTTTTTGAAGGCTAGTGATGAGCTGCCTTTCAAAGCTTTGTATGCAACACCTCAAAGCATGTGTCCACCTGAAATTATATCTCCCCAGTAGCTTTGCAACTGTTCTGGTGGAGAACTAGCATTCTCGGGGAACTGAGTTTAATTAAGCATGCAAAACTTCATTGTTTTGACTCTAATCAGCTTTCATTCAGATGATGGTTTTGTACTAGTTACTAGCTCAGCACATCCCAGTTAGTGATGCTTTAATCATGTCCCGGCTTATCTTGCCTTTATTGCTTTCTGTTTGTTTCATGTCCGGTTTAAGCCCACTGTCACGTTACTAGCAGGTAGAGCCTGAACCTTCAATGTGTATTATCAGCTCTTTGCTCCATCATGCTACATCTCCTTATTGCCCTTATCACTGCATATTTAGAGCTGGAGCTGCATAGTGTATGACCCATTTTGATTTTTACAGGCTTACCCCTTTTCTTTTGCTTTATTGCTACCATCCATGCTAGCTCATGCTTTCTGTTGCTTCTGCTGTAGGAACTGAAAGCAAAATGGGATCTCAGGTCAGAGGAACACAACCTGACCAGAGACCCCTTCCCTTCCAGAGATCTCAAATCAGTGGTATGTAACTGACTCAGCTGATGAAGAGCACTTAATTCCCCAAAACAGCATCTTCTAATCAACTTTACCTACCATCTCATCTCAGGTAAGGTGTTTGTTCTGGAGGGTATGAGTGGTTTATGGTGCTATTACCAGAGAGCAAGGACAACCCCACAATGTGGGCAATGCCAGAAATCTCAGATCTATTGTGTGGGATGTATTGTACAAGAAATAGCCAGTTGAAGTACCCAGGAGCTGTGGACTGCACTCAACCCCAAACACACAATTATGCTGCATTACTCACCGTGGCAGTCTGGCACGTAAGCAGAAGTTTCAGGGCTTCAGCAGTGAGGTCCTGGGCTGAACCCCCCGGATCACCAGAGAATCTCTCACAGTGATTTAATTGAAACACTTCAAGCACACAGAATAATCATTTTAAGACTGTTTCCTCTAGTAGTTTTCTAGCTCACTCTAGTCAGTAGATTAAAATTTATTCTAAATGTCTTTTCATGTTCTGGCAGAATGAGGAATTTCTACCAAAATTTCATACTTATCATAGGCTCACAGTTCAGGTCAGGAGGGACCTTGGGGATTTCTAGTCCAACATGCCGCTCAAACTGGCATCAAAGGTGACCTCAGACAAGGTTGGTCACGAACACATCCAAAAATTTAACATTTTAAAGTGTTTCATTGGGTTGTTAAATCTTACCTTTTTTATGGGGGGAAAAAGGTCTGTCTAAAAATGAAAGCACGGCCATTTGTACTTAAGTTTTCCACAAAGGGTCTTCATGTGCTGAAGAATTTATTAAGTGCAGAGTTTGAGTGCATGGATCCTGTGAAACATTCAGCCAAAGGTTCCCTGCAGCGTAGGCAGAATGTTGTGAAGAACAACAAGATACTGAAAAGAAAAGGAGATGGGAGTAAAGGTTATAACAGGAGCCATTAAGAGGTAGGCTTAAGATGTAGGCTTAACTTGAGTGCAATCAAGTTTTTTAAATAGCTGAGGAATTTGGAAGTACTCTGGGTTAGGATTCAAGAGATCTTCTGGAAATAAGTGCAATATAGTATGAGGTGCACTATGTACATCAAGTGCTCTATTTTCTTGTGTAAAAGGCCAAAAAATGGAAATGCACTCACATTATTAGCATTTCATTGTGCTCCATCTTTTCTACCTCACCACATACTCTAAAAATATATGCCAAAACATTTTGAGGACAACTGGAAATAGTTTTGTTATGTTACATTTTGACTATAGAGAGGAAAACCAGAAAGCAAATACTACTGAGGTGACACTTCTCACCCCATTTCCTCCAAAAAAGCCTATCTACAGTAGTCTTGCACCTTGTTTCTCACACAGATTGGAAGCAATGAACATGCAGACTGAAAACACTGCTCCACAGCAGACCAAATGTTTTCTGGGCATCAGCTAAATAAAAACAGTCTGACCAGGCTACAGTAAAAAAGAAAAACAGAGGTAGAAGAGATACACATGAGCGTAATGAGATTGGCCAGAAAAGCGGATATAGCTCACCAACATAAAAACCATAAACCCTAAAACTAGTTTGCAAGGCAAGATTGTAATCTCAGACAAAGCTGCATGACAGTCAGCAGCATATAATTTAATGTTAAAATCCCAGAAATATTAATTTCTAATAATAGTCAGGTAAAGAGGGAAAGTAAAGCAGAGTGGAAGTACCTGCCGTTTTTTTATGCAACATTAATGTGTCATGTTTTTACAGGGAATTGCAGTGCTAAATAAGAACTCAGAAATCAGGCTTCAGATGTACAAGGTTGTTACACGGTCTTTTTTGTGTGCCTTGGAGACCTGGCCACTTTGCAAGAAGAAAATTGAGTTGACTTTCCTTTGAACAGCAATGGATTGTTGAGCCTATGGAGTCATTTTAAATTTACAGAAACGTAAGCAAGAAAAACACGGACCCAAGAAGTTTGCCTGACAGAAGTGAACTGCATAATAAGTGCAGTGCTCTTAACTAGAAAGGTTACAGTGACCTACTTGGTTGGTTGGGAAGGAAGGAAAGATACTTTTGCCGAGCTGGAGCACTGAGTGTTTGCTAGGACGCTTTCAGGGAGAGTACAAGGGGTAATGACATAAGCATAGTCATAAGCTAATAAATGGCTATGTAAACAATAGGAACAGTCAATACCCTTGTGTTTGAGTAATACGATGAAGAAAAACAATATGGACAATGGCTAGAATAAGTTATAAAAAGCAACTGTAGGGGGAGGGGGAACTCAGAAGCTTTCTCCAGCACAGCATTTCCAGTTCGCTCATGTGAAGCCACATTAATGCAAGTAAAAAAACTGGTTTGATTTTAAAATTTAAAAAAATGAACATTCTTAATTGTGGATTTTTCTTTTAGTATGTAGCTTCGCAGCATAATTTTGGAGTAGCTGGTCAAATGTCAATTAACAGTAAAATAAGGAGCTGTTACCTTGGCCATTGACTAATTTTAGTTTAGGCAGACAATCAGCAAGAAAATCCCACTCGGGGGTAAAAGAAGGTCTGACAATAAACCATAGGAGAGAGAAAAGGTATAAAGAAAAATAAATGCAAACTAACAGCGAGGACTTCAGTGGTCAGGGCACATGCTCAGGATGGCAGGAGACAGACAACACGAGCAGCCCGTGGCAGGTGACTGGCCAGCTGATCAATAGGAGGAGGTAACACTCCAAAACCCATTCATGCAGTTAACTAAGTTACATGGTCTGTCCAGGCTACAGTAAAATAACCGTGGGCAAACGGCAGTAACAGGTAGAATACCAAGCACATGTGCAGCATGGGAGGAACAGCAGGGAAATACCTTATTATGGGCAGAAAGTGCAAGCCATCACCTCTGGCTGCATGCTCATATGTGGCCCTGCCATGGGTCAGCCTCAGTCGGCACCTAACACCCAGCAGCCGCTCGCTCGCTGCCCCCACCGCTGTGGGAGGGGGGAAGGAATCAGAAGAGCAAAAGCACAAAATAATTGTAGGTTGAGATAAGAACAGTTTCATAATTACAATAAGATAGTTATAATAATGATTATGATAATAAGAACAATAATGATAATAATATAAAATGGAAAAGGAAAAAAGGAAAAGAAAAAACCAAACGCACAAGCGACACAGCCGCTCACCACCCGCCGACCGACGCTGCCCGTCCCCGAGCCGCGATCGCTGCCTCCCTCCCCCCGCCAGCCCCTCCCAGTAACACACTGGGCATGACATGACATGATATGGAATATCCCTCTGGCCAGTGTGAACCCGCTCTCCTGGCCGTGCCCCCTCCCCTCCCGGCTCCTCGTGCCCCCGGCGGCGCCTGGGGAGCTGGAAAAGCCCTGACCAGTACCAGCGCTGCCCAGCAGCGGCCAAACCTCGGTGTGTTATCGGCGTTGTGTTCCTACTCAGCCCCGAGCCCGGCACCGGGCCCGCTGCGGGGAAGGACATTCACCCTACCCCAGCTAACACCACGACAGCCCTCAGCACTGAGCGATCACTTGTGGCAGCACTCTATATCCTTCACCATCTTCTGCCATTCTGTGCCTTTGTTTTCTGTCATCCTGTGAAACAGACTACCCTTGTTTAAAGCACAGACTGCATCAAGAAGTACTGCCTCCCTCTGCTCACAGCTTTCACAGAATCACAGACTGGTGGGGGTTGGAAGGGCCCTCTGGAGCTCACCCCGTCCCACCCCTGCGTGAGCAGGCACCCCCAGAGCAGGGGCACAGGGCCGCGTCCAGGCGGGGGGTGAATGTCTCCAGGGAAGGGACCCCACAGCCCCTCTGGGCAGCCTGTGCCCCTGCTCTGGCACCCGCACAGGGAAGGGGTTTGGCCTCATGTTCAGGGGGAACCTCCCGTGTTCCAACTTGTGCCCGTGGCCCCTTGGCCTGGCGTTGGGCACCGCTGGAAAGAGCCCGGCCCCATCCCCCTGACACCCACCCTTCAGATATTTATAGGCATTGATGAGATCCCCCCTCAGCCTTCTCTTCTCCAGGCTGAACAGACCCAGGTCTCTCAGCCTTTCCTCACAAGGGAGATGCTCCAGCCCCTGATCCCCTTGGCAGCTCTGCGCTGGCCTTGCTCCAGCAGTTCCCTGCCCTTCTTGAACTGGGGGGCCCAGAACTGGACGCAGCCCCCCAGATGTGGCCTCACTGGGGCAGAGCAGAGGGGGAGGAGAACCTCCCTCACCCTGCTGGCCACACTCCTTTCCATGCCCCCCAGGGCACCGCTGGCCCCCTTGGCCCCAAGGGCCCGGTGCTGGCTCAGGGTCACCTCGCTGCCCCCCAGCACTCCCTGTGTGCACCTCACCGTGTTGCTTTTCCAGCCAATATCAGGGTGGTTGAGACCCCCTTGAGAACCAGGGCTTGTGACTGTGAGGCTACTGCCAGCTGCCTGTAGAAGGCCTCACTGATTTCCTCATCAGGTGGCCTGCAGCAAACACCCATAACAGCATCACCCATATTTGCCTGCCCCTTGATTTTTGCCAGGCTCTCAACTCCTTCTTCCTCCACTCCAAGGCAGAGCTTGGTGCATTCCGGTTGCTCCCTCACATAAAGAGCAACTCCCCCACCTCGCCTCGCTGGCCTGTCTTTACTAAAAAGCCTGTGGCCACCCATGACCGCATCCAGCCCGTCTCTGTGACTGCACCGAGATCGTGGCCCTGCGACCACACACAGACCTCTAGTTCCCCCGGTGTATTCCCCACACAACATTTCAGAGAGGTAACCGAGCACACAGGTGTCCCTGGAGGGGTGCACGAGGACCCCCTGTAGCCATGCACACCCTTGAGGTGGTTGCTCTCCTGGTTGTCATCCTGTGAGGCCGCTAAGGCACCTTTGTCACTGCTCTGGTCAGCCTGGTTGATTCCCTGATGGGATGGCATTGGCATTGCCACTGTGGCCCCCGCCCCCCAGTCCCTCAGATTCAAATCAAACAATCTCAGTGGGTTTCCCCCCCCCCCTTATTCAGCCCAGTTTTCCACATCACATGCCTTTTTCCCAAGCCTTAGAAGTGCTGTAAACAATCCCCAGCGCTTGTGAAATACAGCTCCGGCATCTCAGATCAAGCCGATATTCACAGGCACTCTCACAGAGAGGTCATTTTCCCTCAGCTACAGCCTCTTTTCTACCCTATTCATTTGAGTCACAGAGCTGCTTTTTGAAAGGTTTTCAAGGTTTTCATACACAAGAAAGCAGTTGGCTTACCCGCTTGTCAAACTGTTTTCTTTTAAATTATCAGGCAGATTGTTTTAGTATATAGAAACCTACCCATCCCCGCCAGCCGCGCCTTGGCCCACCCAGCACAAGCCACAGCAGCGCCCAGCACACCAGCCAACAAGGCAGGCCTCCTCCCTCGGCGTTTCTGCCATTCGGCAGAGCCGCGCACAGGGCACCGAGCCCAGGAGAGACAGGAGCGCCTCCCTTAATGACCACAACCCATAAAGCAGGGCTGGGAAGCGTGGGCAGGAGGAGGACTCACCAGAGACTGCATCCCTGCAGAGACCACATCCCTGGTGCTGGGGGGAGGAAGGAGACTAAGCTTGCTCTGTGCCTTTTAAATAATGACCTTAACTCTGTATTTCCTCCAGCTGGTTCTTCCCTGATCCACTAAATATTCCCAGCTGTGGTTCACAAGCTAGGGCAGGCATTGGGTCTTGGGTTATTTTGCTGCAAGAGCTCATGAAAGAAATGGTGAAGACAGAACTTGGTTACTGAAGCAGGGGCTTTCCCATTAAAAAAGTAGGAGAAAAAGTTATGAAAGGATTTTGTCCCTTAAGTTAAATGTGTATGAAAAGCTGTGCTGCTGTATGCTTCTGCCACTTGTAGCACGAAAAGGAACTAGAGCTACTCAAAATAAACACGTTCTGCTGTCTAAAGTATCCCCCCTGCAGCACCCTTGGCATGAGGAGGTTTTTGTAGAAAACATGTTTTGGGATGGAATCACAATACAGGAAACATTTGTGTGCCAATTCAAATAAAGTTACAATGAGATCTTTGAAGCCAAAATCTGTTAAAACAAGTCCTCATAAATTGTATTGAACACTTTTGTTTACAATGTTGACATGCAATGATGCACTGATTAAAAAAATAATGTTTTAATAGAAGAAAATAACAAATGAAGATAGTTTAGGAATAATTTGCACTCAAAGTTTCCTCTAATCTCCAAATCGTACGTACTAACTTCAAAATCTCTGTAGCCATAGGAACCTTGAAGTACTAACACTATAGCTATAGAAAAATCTATTCAGTTTATTAGCCCCTCCAAGAAGTTAAAAAAGGGTAAAATCATACCCTTTTTTTTTCCTATAAATTTTCAGTTTTCTAAAAGGTATAAAAATATTTTCTTCTTCGGAAATTGATAAATTACTTCATAGAATTTTGTAAGGTTGACTTCAGGAAAGATAAAATAGATTTGAAAAATGGTTTCTATTTACCGCATCTACATCTTCCCTGAGAAGTTCTTCCTCTCTAAATCCATAGAAACTGGAACTTCATGATGGCTACGAAAGAATGTGGATAAACGAGACGGGAATTAGAGATTGATGCAAACTTTACGGCTCCTTCTGGCTTAGTAAGTGAACTTCCCACAATTCTCCAACATTTGAAGTCTACTGCAAATGCCAATTATTTTCTTAAGTGAAAGGAAAATATAATCTTATTTTACTTTCTTTGGGCTTAGTTATGAAAACATTATGTTTCTATTAAGAAAGCAAGCAGTTGGTGTTTATCTTCCATCACTTATCACAAATGCGATTTGAGCAACAAAGCCATTATCCAGCTGTTTGCTGGTTTTTATATTTTACCCTTGATGCCGAACTGTTTGATCTGCTACACGAAGCGCAAGGCGCGTCACACACCAGCCGACCCCAGGGGTTAAGGCAGGTCCCCCAGCTCCCAGCACGGAGGCGGGCAGTGGCCCGTGGACGTGGCGAGGGTGTGCAGCAGAGGGGCGCTGCCGGAGCCCCCCGCCCTCGCGACACATCACCGTAACCTGCGGAAACCGTAAGTGCTACAGCAGAGCAGGTCAGGCTCCTGGCGTGGATTGGTTTCCGGAGAGGGTGTTAACAAGAAGAAAAAGCTCCACCACTTTTATTTAGACGATGCGATGCTTTTGAGTGAGCTCCTTCCTACAGACCTTGGAAACCTTTTGAAGCAAGGACCGGCAATTCGATAACCGCAGCCTTCAAAGTCCTTCTAAGGGTGCGTTTGCTCCCCCTCCTCTCCAGGGCACCTCCCCAGGCAGCTAGCCTGAGAGCCTTGATAAGAATATTAAAATACAAAAGAAGTGCAGAAAAATTCAAACTTATTCAACAAGGAGATTTTTAAAGTATTTTTTTTTCAGCTCTTTTTTCAAAGCATGCAGGCTTTGCGCAGAGAAGCTACGACGAGCGCGGCAAAGGCAAGCCGTGCCTTCCAGCCAGCGATAGCCCGCGCAGAGCTGTCTCCCTGGGGACGAGGCGGGCTCGGAGCGTCTCTGCATTCGCGAGGCTGTGACCTGATCCAGTGTCACGGGGTGTAGCTGCCTCCACCGCCCAGCAAGCGCAGAGGCTGCTGAGCGGGCCGGCATCTGTCCCCAGCTGGTGCTCAGCCTCAGGGGCGGGTGCAGATATTGACCCCCTCCCAGGTGCTGATCCTGAAAGTGCCAGCTCCGCAAAAACCAGATTTTTTAGGAGAAGCCGGGGCAGAAAGAGAGCACTCGGGTAGCGCAAATACCTGAATATATTGAACAGAACTTGTAGATGTTATATTTTATTATTTCTGCAGCCTTTAGCAGGAATATAGGCCAAAATACACCTATTTCAATCTTTAGATGTCAGAATATGAGTTGCATGTAGAGTTAAATAGAATTTCTTTGTAAAATGATCAACTTGGCATCGTTTCATTACACCCACTGTTTGCACTGAGATTTCATTTCAGTCTCCAGACAGTTCCCAAAGCTGTGAGCTTGGCTGTTTCGGACACCTGGGTCAGCTCTTGCCTTCGTTCACGCCGTGAGGTTAACGGGTGAGACGGACACACGGCGCGGCTGCGGCACCGCCACGATGGACACAACACAGCATCTTCCCTGCCCCGGCTTTCCTCCGAGCCACGGCGCGCAGGGAGGCGCGGGCAATGGGAATGGGACCCACCAAAGCCGGGGGCATCAGGTAAATCAGCTCCCCAGGAGCCAGGAAGAAATTCGGGGGCGGGGGGGGGAACCCCACAACGGTGGCTCTGAAGAGGGTTCTGAGAATCTTCAGGTGGGTTCCAATGCAGACAGCTTCCCAACTCTGTGCTACACCTTGTCACCTCCCAGTTTTTACTATGTGGTCTGTGTTAAGCACCATTAGGGTTAGAAATAATAACCTGTTACTCAGTTTAGCACACTGTCCTTGATACACATCCATTAAGTCGACTCAATTTGTACCACGGGATTTTTAAGGGATGTTACAGTGAGGAAATAAAAAAAAATCCTCTCTACTGGTGTTAATTTAAAGCATACCTATTGTTTGCTCTGACAACAGCTCTCTTCTATCAGTTTGAATTTACTTTTTAATTATGTATATTGCTTTTTTTTCATGTGAAGCTCCAGACTAGAAATATGTATCTCATTATATTTTACGTTATTCAATTGACCTAAACACAAAGGCATTTTTCTTGAATACTGAGTGCTCATGTACCTTTTTAATTAAAGCTTAAAAAGCTTTTAATTAAAACAATAAATCACAGGCAGCGGGGTCTATCCAAATTGTCTTCTGGCCTGGGTATATTTTTCCTTTTGTGATCGGATTGACCCGAAAGGTAACAAAACAGGTGAAAATGGCTTTCACAATTAATTGCTACAGTAGAAATTACTCTACTGTTCCACATGACAAGCCAAGGAGCACATTTGAAATAGCACTGCTGTGACCTGCTTGGGATCGCTTCAGACCATCTATATCCTTTTTCCCACGGTCTCCCCTAAATACGTACCTGTGGCAGCAATTAAGCCTCGCCTAGCCAGTAACTCTTCCCACGCTCTGTCTGCCACGCCAGCCCAAACCTCCCCTGCTCCAGTGTAGAGACTAAATTTAACTTTCTGGTGTAATTTTATCGTCTCTCCTCTGCAGAGATGAGGTTTTCCAGAACTGAGTGGTCTTTACACCACGAGGATGTTGCTGTTGCCTCCCGGGCTGTATCCCCCTGCCCAGCCTGTGCATACCCAACCTCTTGGCTGCAGGGGGATCGAGGCACAAGGACGTGGAGCTTCTCAGCAGTATCAAAACCGCATACGTGCCCAGAAACAGAAACCTAGGAACCTCCGGGAGCTGCTCTTCTGAATTAGGGCAGACGATCTGTGAATTTGTGAATCTGTGCCAGTTTGGGTAACAAACTAGGACAGATAGAAAGGAAACTGCTTCAGAAAGCAGCGAGCAGAGAGGGGGGTCGGAGAGGGCATTCCCTTTCGTCTTCTTCCCAGTCTTAGTGGTAATAGGCAATAGTAAGATGCATAATATACATAACACGTCCAGCTCTCCTGCTTAGCGTGTCCTGCCCTGTAAGCTTCCCAGTTCTGGAAATCTCATTCAATCCAAGGACAAAAGAAAAGCAAAACTGGAAGAACAAAAAAAAAGAAAACAGAAATCTGGGTGATTTCAAGGAGAAACAGAATCTCCCAATAAAGCCAACAGTAAACTCAAACTACTTCCCTAAAACTATCAAGCAGTAAAGCACAAAACACTGGGCTCGTGCTGCCGTGCAGTTCTGCTGCCCGGAGGTCAAGTGGATGAAGCCCCGCACCGGAGGCAGCGGTGGCGAATCCCTTCCCGCGGGCTCCTCGTAACGCCTGCAGCACAGACAGGAGCCTGCAGCTGCCCGCAGTTCTTCCTTCCCCAAAACATCACTACTTGGCCCACAACGGTGCCTAGCGAGGACCTGCTCTTGGCCGCCACCGCAGGCAGAGCGGGTCCTGCGGGACGCTGCGAGCGGAGCGGTGCCGAGGTGCCGCGCTGAGGTGGGCGCACGGCACGGAGCACCCAGCGGCGCCCCGCCGGCGGGCTGGCAGCAGGCCCGGCCTGGGGCACGCCTGCCTCTGCCCACAGGCGCAGGCAGATCGAACAAAGCCAGCGTGCCTCCGCCAGCGCCTCCACTTTCTGCGCAGTGCAGGTTGACAGGGCTGCTCCTCCCTTCCAAAATTAGAAAAGATCCCGTCCCTCAGCGTTATCCCACTTTGAGCCTTTTTTCCCCTGTCTTTTTTGGATCTCAGTCTTTAGCTCATCTCCTTTGGCTTTCTTTACCCATCTCTGTTTACTTTTCTATTAACTAGTTTGGAGGAGGCAAAGCCTCCTGCTTCTCTTCTCGTAGCTGCGCGTTAAACCCCTCATTAGCAGCGAAGGAAGATGCTCGCAAGACCTGCGCGCAGGCAAGGCGACGGGAGGCTGGAGGAGCGCGGGTGCTCCTAAGGAGGGAGCTACATCAAATTATTATTAACCCAGTTGTCTAGTGCCGGTGCGCTTCCCAGCTCATCCTCTTTCTGCGGCGCGGAGAGCTGGCAGCATATGCTGCGTGCAATGAGACATTCCCAGAGAGATCGCGGGGTCACACCCGGAAAAGAGGCAGAAACTCTCAAGAACATGCTGAAAAAGAAAAATAAGCCAAACACAATTTCACCTTCTATAGCTGAGGGGACTTTGGGCCTTTATAGTCTTTCTGAACGAGAGAACAAAGACAATACTTTTAAGTGTTTTCAGTTTGGGGAGAATTGTTTCATCCGAGACCTGAGGGATAGAGAGACTTTGTCAGACCGCAGGCTTTAATTAAGTTTGCCACGCTCAGCTCATGAGCTTTCAAACCCTTCCCGAGAAGAAAGAGAAAGGGAGATGGAGAGCAGTTGTCAAGAGCAATCTCGAAGTTTCCGCAGCCGTGCCGGATGTACGGTACAAAGGTGGTTTATGAAACACTGTGATTCCTCACATGTGAGCATCATCAACCTGATTATGAATTCTAAACAGTTCCAGGCATGGAGGGATTATGGAAGACATCCACGATGGCGCGGGCCTCCAGAAACTCTGCAAATGCATAATACGGGCATGACACGCAGGGGTTTCCAGGCCGGCCTCTGGGCGGCCCGGTGGGCGGCCCTCTCTGCTGAGGTCTGCGAGACCCTCTGCCAGTGGACTTGGAGCCAAGACCTGACTGGGGGCCCCCGCCAGAGCGCAGAGGAAAAGCTCCTCATGACGCCGAGCTGCTCGGCTGTGAGCTAGCATGGAGCAAAGATGATATGTATTTATGGCGTAAGGCTAGGCTGCCTGTGGCAGGGCGCTCAGTGGTTTGTAGTGCGTGCTCTGGAAAAGTATTTTGGTGATAGCTGGAGTGTATATATTCATCTCATTCCCACTGATTTTTAGGATATGGCTTTGCTCTAGAAGCAATGTGACCCGTGCCCAGGGGCTGTCCCCCATCTCACTCCTGCCCAGGCGAGAAGCTGCCCGGTGGCACTTCCCAACAGCTTGAGCCGGGGTGGCTGCGCTTGGGGCTTAAAGCCCGAGACCCTCCTCACTTACCCTGGCAGCCCAGCCCCTTACAGCGCGGAGGCGAGGTAGGTGCTAAAATGATGGCATGCCCAGAATAACCAGCTGTGCCTCCCTCAATTAACTGCCGAGCTGTAACAGCATTCCTGCTGGCAGCACAGCACACCGAGCCCGGAGATATCATCCCCCGCCGCCCAGGAGTGCTCGGGGGGGGACGGTCATTCCCAGAGACGAGCCATCAAATCTTCCCATTTCCTCCACTTTTATTCTTGTGTTTCCTACCTGAGCTAGGGCGAACTGCAGGTGCCCGGAGAACAGTACATTTCACAGCCAGCCGCAGCGGCGGTCGCCCGGGTGATGTGCATCAGTGACATTTTTCATGAGAATAACTAGTAAATGCTGATGATCATTTCTTCTAATTACATATTCACAAGCTATTTGCACTCATTGCCAGCTTTCGCGTTTGTGACTAGATGAGGCATATTTAAATGCAATGGTGCATATAAAGCATGAGAAACTTCCCACAGGCTGCCAGTGGTTTTTTCTTCATGCGACCAAAGCAAAACTCATTGGACCATGAATTGTGATTTGCAGAAAAGGGTTTAATGGGCTGAGAGAAGCTGAATTGGTGCAACGACCCGACCCCATGTGCCTTCCTTGGGGCAGACGCTTGTCCCTGTGTAGTCCTCTCCCACCCACCCCCAGAAACACTCACTCGGTGTTGATGGTGCTACAACGCTAATCGAGCTCGGTAAACTCTTACTGTCGAACGGGCTGTGCAGCTCTAAGTCGGGCGTTAGGGTGAGGAGTGGCAGAAGGCTCTCCCTTGGCGGACGCTGGCTGCAGATGTTGGCACCTCGCAACCCGGAAAGCCCAAGGAGCTGCTTGGGTTCAGGACAGGCCTTCATCTGGAGGACAGACAAAAGAGATACAAGTTAAAAATACATCAAAGTGGTGGTCTAAAACAACGCCTTCGGAGTTTGTTGCTGTTGGTAATGGGACAGGGAACGTGCTGAGTGGGCAGGGCAGGGCCAACACCACAGATCCCTACAGGCAGGGTTTGGTGGTTGGTAGAAACCTGCTTGGCAGGACCAGCGTAAGCAACGCCATCAGTGTTTTGCCATAACGACTCTCTGTCCGCTCAGTTTTCCTGACAGTTTGGGTTAACTGCCATGTTTAAACACAAAAGACAAGCCCAAGGTCTGAGTTCAAATCAGCGGCTTCTGTGCAACCTCTTACTTTCACCTTCTGCAGATGAAACACGTCCCCTCATGGAAGGCAAACACAGTTTTGCAGGCTGTGCTCCCAGATACCATTTGTCCTGGGAAAATTGCGCAGGACTCCCAGGATGCTCAGGAAGAGGACCACGGCTGTTGCTCAGTGACCGTGCCTGCAACAAACAGAGCTCGGGGTGGCCCTGGGCAGATGCTCGATGCTCGTCTATCCCTTTCCCCCACGTCACTGAATCCAGGGGGCTGCGCAGAAGTGCATTGCCTCTCACTGGGACAGACCGCGTGCAGGGCGATGTAGGGGTCTTAAGAACAATTTGATTTTTCTGGTTGAACTAACCAGGGTTCCTCAGCCTGATTCAAAACTCACGGTCATTAATTGCATTATTTCCTCTGATTTCTGCACTGTAGGAGATGAAACCTCACCAGAGAGTAGCCTTTTGCAGGAAATTTCTAGTGATCTTATAGTGCTTCTCATGCAGGAACCAGTCTCCACGGGGCAAACCCTCCACTCCAATTCAAAATACGCCTGTGTTATTTTTCCAAGAACCCTTTCCCATCTTTAGTGAGAATAACAACCACATTACTATAATTGCACATTTGTTTAAGAAATCAGTGCACAACGGCTACGCATAGCACCAGAATATTCCTGAAATTAATGAAATATGCCTCGTATCCACTTCTGATTAAAAAAAAAAATGGCAGCATTTCAATCTCTGTAAAGAAAAAAAAAATTATACCTCTCAACTAAGAAGAGAGGTGAATACCTCAATCAGAGCGGAGTAATAAATCAATTGGAGGTCATTAATGAAATGGTCCTCATCAGTCTTTATTTACTGTGGAGGAACCTGGAAGGTTTCCTCTTGCAGAAACAGCGACGGCTGGTTTAGTGACGGAGCACCGGTGAGGAGCGAGGATACGCCGGTCTGTTGGTTGGAAGGAGTTTCCAGCACGGAGCTAGTTTGCTTTTCCAGCCTATTCGAGCCCTTTGCCTGTGCTGCACCCCAAGCTGGGGCAGTGCCGGGGGGCAGCGCCCGCGGGGGCTGGGCAGAGCCTTCCCCGGCTCCGTCTGCTGCCCCAGGACGCTCCCCGGGTGACCCCCCCGGGCTGCAGGCTGCTGTCATCGAGAGCGCTCCCGCTGACACCCCCGTCCCCAGGCCACGGCCGATTTCCACTTTGCGGCAGAAGGGCAGAGGCAGAGGCGGTAGCGGCTGGAAATGTTATCCCAGGGCGACAAAGGAGAGGGAAAAGGCGAGGCCAAAGTATTTTACAATGTATTTTGCAATTCCGTCTGCTTTTGCGTACCTCTCACCATTCCAATTTATACTACGTGGTCTACAAAACACAGAAACCGAAAGCGAAGCCTGCAGACACTTTCAGAAGCTGAGTCATCTGTCAGTTATCGGCATTATCCATATTGCCATCAGCCCTTCTGCTCAGAAAGATCTATCAGGATTCTTTGTCTTAAACCAGCTATTTATTTGCTCTCTTTTTAGTGTTTACAGATGGCTCTTTCCCTTTTGCATACGTTCCCTGCAAAGTAACAGTTGTAACAGTATTCCTCAGAATAATCTGTGAGAATAAAAAAAAATCAGTGTTTAGTTGTTTGGTAAAAAATTAGGCGGGGAATATGTTTTGCAACAAGAGCTATTTCATCCAAAGCACAAAAATCACAAAAGAAAGAAAATGACCGGATCGCGTCTAAAAACGTAAATGGCAAGCAAAAGAGGATTTCTGTTGGAAATAAAAAAAAAAATTGGTGGGTAGCTAATTTTTAGTCAGTGTCTTGAACTGAGAAGATGTAAAAGCTTTTAAGGAATTCACGGACAATTTCTTTATAGGGATCTGATAACTAAGAAGTACAGCCACCTCGTGTTGAGGCACAAACTTCCATTACCCTAATTCAATCCAAGGCATTTAGCTCCTGAAGTTAATCTCACCCAACTGTGTTCATCATGCCCGCAGAAGACTGTCTATTATTTTTGCTTTTAACGTTCAGTACACTTTTTAACGTACCAAACATATGGAAAATTTATTTCTTCGAGAGCACGAGAGACAAATAGTATTTCTGCAGCAAATAAATGTCATTCAGCTGCTGCAGACTATCTCTGGTCGGAGATGGTAGGAGGCAGACTCAGACAACGTACATACATTTCACCCATTCCCTTAAAAAGGATAATGAAAGAAAATCTGCAAAGTGCCAATAGCACGGCTAAATGTATTTTTAACTATGCAATTGTCTTTTACAGGGATTTAAATTTCATTTCCACCTGTTACTGAGCAGCTAATAGCTTTCCTCTGAGTGAAACTGAAGTGCTCAGGATTTGTTTCTGCCTAAGTTGCTGGGGCAGTAACTCTTCTTATCACGTCGCTGGTTTCTAAAAGGGCATCAGATCCGCTCCGCTGCATCAACACGATTTTCGTTGCTCGCCTGCAAGGGAAGGAGGCAGGATCCATGCCCTCAAACCCGCTCCGCCGTCCACAGGAGAGGCGGCTTCAGGCTACCGGGGCGACCTGCCTTTGCACGACCTCTCCCCCCTCGCTAAATCGCCGGGTGCCGGGAGTCCCGGTGCTCGACGGGCTCCCCCGCGTGCCTCAACGCCTGCGAAAACGTACCTCTAACAGACGCAGGCTGAGGGACCGCATAAAAGCATGTGAAATTTTACTCTCCTTCACGACACGAAGCGAAACGCCCAGCCGCGATCACTCCTCGCTCTCTGCGAGGCATCGCTCCGCGGCTGCAGCTGTGCCAGGCCTCAGCATAAACCCTATTGAACTTTCCACTTTGCTATTTCTGGCAGCAAGTTTAGTTCCAGGACGGCTGACTGCATCACTGACTCGTGCAGTTTTTATTCAAAAAGCTTTTGACAAATTGTAACCGGAGAAAATAAAGCGTGTGCAACCGCTCTGGGTGAGTCGAGCTGGCAAATGGAGCCCCACGGCTCTGCCACGCACGAGAACTGCTGATGGACCTTTAAAGGGCTGTTGTATAATTCACTGCGCTGCAAGATGTGGTTAAGCAGCACTTTTAGATGCCTTCCGCTTTCAATCTTCCTTTGCTCCCTTGTATTTATGTTTCTGAGAATAACGAAATGTGAACAGGATAAATTTATGGAAAAAATACGTAGCTTTATATATACAATGAATAAACAAGCATTTTAAACCACCATTTTTCTGCTATATTGTAAAAGCGGTGCTACCTGCCTCGTGTTTGCCTGTTTTCTACTTGGGTGAATTCTTCGTTCTGTTCCTGGAAACAGCAGGTTCGCTGCAGGCAGGGAGCCATAAATATTGCAATCATATATATTTTTTTTTTCCTAATTGCTTTTCCAGCGTGTTGAATGCCCACAAAAAGCAGGACGGTACTTCATACCTCAGCCTGTTTATTCCCAAGGGGTTCCCTGCTCCAGGTCAGACAGTAACCCCAAACCGGCGTCTGCACCCGACGCCAAGCCGAGACCCTCCCAGACCCTCGCAGCTGCTCCTCCCGCGGCACACATGCCTGATCCCTGTGCCGAGGGACGAAGATCACTTTTCATTCAGGCTTTTCGTAAATGAAAAAAATACTGGTTTTACCGATCTCTTCGCATCTGAATTCCCACCTCACTGGCATTTAAACGTCCTTGAACAGCATCTGCTTGAGAAAACGCCAGCAAAAATGGTTCAGCTGTTTCCGTAACCAGAGCTGACACTTGTATCATTTAAACATATTCGCACACAATATTTAGTCTTTGCCATGGAAGTAAAAACCTTATCTTCTGATGCCACGTTCTTTGAAATACTATAAATGCAATGAAAATTCAGTTGTAAGTAATGGCAAAATGTTCTTAACCTATAGAAGGCAGGTTATAACATCCTATCGCCGTAATGACAGGCACTAAAACTCCGTTGTAAAATCTTTCACTAGCTTCACACCACCTCTTTTGCAGCATTAAAAATGTATTAAGACAGAGTTGTTACCGCCTTGTAATACTTGCTCGTGCTGTCAGCCCTGGTCTTTGTGATCACAGGATCAAAGAAAATCGTCAGGAAGCAGAGGGTATCAGATTTGCAAAACGCTCCTAAAACCAGCCTACCGACGCCGGGGCAGGCGGAAGCTGCCGCGGTAAAATGCCATGTGTGCCACGACTGATGCCTTTGTTCCGAAAATATCTTTTAAAGTTAGCTTAACTAGATTTGAACAAAAATCATTAGGATTTTTTTAATCAACGCTTTCCATTTAACTCTATTCTCGGTTTAATTGCGCAACAATGACATTTTCCTTTCCAATCTCTAACTGGATTTCACAGAAATCCCCCAGCAACTTTCGACCACTTTTCATTTTGCAATTGTTTTGCTTTATTGACAACTAGATTAATTCGTCCTCCCCATTTAAAACAGCCTGTTTGCAAGGAAGCCCCTGTTGGCCTGTGCACTCCCAAAGGCGCGCTCGCTATCCACACTGATCCCTCATTGCCTTTCTATCGTGGACGTTATTAAAGATGTCTTTCAGTTAAAGAGCGGATTCCTATTTATTTTACCTTTGTCTTTGGATTCTCAGTGTCACCTTGGCATTGCTGGTTTGGTTTTATTTTAGGCAAACAGTACTTTAGTACAACGGGCAACACATCGCTAATAACCATGGGAAGGATTGAAAACGTAAATACAGCACTAAAAATCGCTAGACCGAAGATGGACAAAAGTTTTGCGACTTACTGTGGATCTCCCACAAATATTTTATCTGCTCAGGAGCAGGAAATTTGTTACGAATCTTTGCAGTTGGATGGATGTGTTGGATACCTCCGTTACCTGACTGGGAAGTAGGCCCAGTATCACGTCTTTTCAATATTAACACAAAAAGGGAACGAAGGAAGACAAATCATGTTTATCAGGAGATAACATATAGGGCATTTCATCTAAACAGCGTGAGCACTCACCAAATTTAAACTGAAATTTAAAATAACACAGAAATATCCGTTTTAAACTGGATATGCTCAATGGCCTCTCAGGCAACTCTGAGTCAGAAAAAATTACTCAATGCCTGATTACTTGGCTATTCCCCAGAGAGATGATGGTGAACAGTAACTCTAATATTTGGTTCCTTTCTCCTTCAAAGAATATATCTACTGCCACAGGTGAGCCTCCCCGCCCTGATTTGCAGAACTCCTTTGAAACACCTTCAGCATCACAGCTCTGAAAACCCGTCTCCATCAGCATCGCTCCGCCTGGCACAAACGCCTTTCGTGAACTCAGAGGGGCCTCCGTGAATATCCATATCCATAAATGCTTCGTAATGACCTGTCTGATCAGGAGGAGATGCTTTAGGTATTGTCATTTACTCTGGTTAGTAATAAAGCTCCAAAAAAGCCCGCGTGTTTACGCCGTTGCTGCTAACATGTTAAAACCAAACCCATAAACGAGCCGTCCTGATGCTTGTGACGCAGCATCATAAAGCAAAGACTGGGCACTTGTTATTCTACATTTATATGTATTTGAACTGGGATCACTTAAGAGTTTGGGACAACATAGAAGAAGATTGGAAGGTTTCTTCATCTCTTTTCATTCGTTTACATCAGAAAATCTGCATATAAATGGCAAACAGATCTGAACATGTGTTTTCTGGAGAGACATTATTAAAGTATACTTCTTAATGCTAATCGCTACCATTGACATCAATTTTTGATTGCCTGTTTCTTTACTAGACCAAGTAAATTATCTACAGCTCCAGTTTCTCTACGGTGTCACGTGCAGATGCGTACAAAACATGGCTTTCTTTGAGAAAATTCATTTCTCCAAACCGCTACTGGTACAATTGTCACTGTTAAAAAAACTCTTTAGCAAGAAACGAGAAGAAAAGCGTGCCTGTAAAGGGCTGTTTCTTTTATTGGCAGGGGACAGGCTCCTAGAAGGACAAAATATTAGATCACCAGGCGAAAATACCATATCTTATGAGTAGACGTTTTCTTTTTTGTACTTCAGATTACGTAACGCCCATGCGCTTAGCCGTAAGGTGTAGAAAACCAGGGCCAGGGAGCTATTGTTTTTCTAATGATTAGTGCTCACCAGCAGTTTCTCATTGCCCCTGACTCTTTCAGATACATCTCATAATTAACAGCCTACCGTAAGGAAAAAAACCTTTCAGTCAGTTTGGATGTGCACTTATCACAGCTTCACAGGCAACACAAATATATATATTAAAATAATTGAAATAGTATTTATGCCTTTACGTTAGCACAAAAGAGGCAACAAACCTTTGACTGTTAATCTGCTTTTCCCTTCCCCTAAACAAAGGCTGAGATAAAGTGCGTGGTTCTGCTTAATTTAGTATGCAAAATCGTCTATTTTCCTTTCTTACAATAAAAAATAGTATATTTTATTGTCTCAAATAAATTAGCAAGACTTCTGAGGAACAAAGCGAATGAGGCACAATCTCTAGTTTTCCTCAGAAAGACTTCAGAGGGAAGGTCTCCCCAGCACAAGTGGCCAAGCCCCCACCCCACAGCTGGAGCCAGCAGCCGTTTGCCCCCCGATGCTTTCTTCTGGTGCCCTCACCTTTAGGAAGCGAGACGTCTCTTCATTGTCATATCTCAGTTTTAAACGTAGACTCAGTGCAGCAGGCACATCTCCTCTGAGACTGCCCCACCTTCCCGGGTGCCTTTGCATGACACAATGCAGGCCACCGCCGAGTGCTGGAAGACGAGCCGGCGGGGAAGACGACTGGCCTGGCTGATCAGAGAGCTTTGCACGGAACTCGGGGCGGGGGGAAAGGAGATTATGACCTTTGGAAGAAGGGGCAGGCAACTCAGGAGGTCTACAAGGATGTCGTGAGGTTATGTATGCTGGGGGAAAATCAGAAGGGCCAAAGCCCAGCTAGAGCTTAATCTGGCTACTGCCATAAAAGACAATAAAAAATGTTTCTATAAATACATTAGCAGCAAAAGGAGGGCTGAGGAGAATCTCCAGCCTTTATTGGGTGCTGGGGGAAACACAGTGACAAAGGCTGAGGAAAAGGCTGAGGTACTTGATGCCTTCTTTGCCTCAGACAGTCAGACCAGTTGTTCTCTGGGTACCCAGCCCCTGGGCTGGAAGGCAGGGACGGGGAGCAGAGTGGAGCCCCCGTAACCCAGGGGGAAATGGTTAGCGACCTGCTACAGCACCTGGACAGACACAGGTCTGCGGGGCCAGACTGGATCCACCCGCGGGTGCTGAAGGATCGGGGGAGAAGTGGTGGAGAAGACACGCAGATGCGGTGCTGGGGAGGTGGTTAGTGGTGGGCTTGGCAGCGCTGGGTTAACGGATGGACTTAATGATCTTAAAGGTCTTCTCCAACCTAAATGATTCTATGACTCTATGGTTCCTTAACTAAGCTGTTCATCAGTACACCACGGCTCACGCCTCACTGGTACACAGGATTTCGATGTCCTGCATTAGCTTCTCGTCA
This sequence comes from Phalacrocorax carbo, assembly GCF_963921805.1. Lineage (NCBI taxonomy): Eukaryota > Metazoa > Chordata > Aves > Suliformes > Phalacrocoracidae > Phalacrocorax > Phalacrocorax carbo. The sequence goes on from NC_087524.1 coordinate 22,713,540, forward strand.
GCCATCAGTCCAAAACAATACACTTGGTGACTAGCAAAATTTAGAAGACGTTAAAAAAGCTCTGACAGGCCTAAAGCGTATGGCATAACAACAACCGCAAGTCCAGTGGCCGTGAGTGAAAACTATCCCACAAACCACATGAAAAAGGAAGCTACTTTATCAGTTAGAATTTACTTCCCTGAAAGAAAAATAGTGCCATAATCATTAGTGAGAATGGTGCTAGAATGTAAAACGGATTTGCATAGATCCTGCATTTCCCTCAGCGCAGATTTTACTTCTTGCATTCACTTCAGAGAACTTTAAAGAACCTTTGCAGATGGATGAGCTATTTATTAGCAATACAGCCATCGTGCAGTTCTGCAATAACTCGGCTTTAAGATGCAAAAACCACAACATCACAAAAATCCACCAAACACCGCTATGAAAAGATCTTTTTAAAAGTATTTTCTGAGCGGTGTTTGAAATGAAGACATAGCAAAGACGAAACGATATTCTAAATTTTAATATGAGAACTTACTGCCTCTGTTACCTGCCTTCCTGAGACATGAAGCCATCGCTCAGGGCACGAAGTGCTCCTCGCGGTGGCAGGGTTCGGTGCTGCCTGCCTGCACCCACCGTGCCCGGGCGATGAAGTGCCCCCCTCTGTTTAGTCTTTCCAAACGCTATTTACCTGGAACGAGCCTGCTGGCGTGCAGCTGCGTCCTGCGGGGCGGGGGCGCACGGGGGGCTGGTGGAAGGTCGTTGGAAGTACGGGCTACGTCTGTGAAACAGGCAAAGAGAGCAACGTGGCGCTTTTCCTGTTGCTGACACATGGCACAACGCCTTTTTCGCTGTACAGAATAATTAAAGAAGGCACCCGCCAAAAAAGGGAAGTTTCAGTGCTGTTGGAAGGGAATATTCCCAATATTCCTTAGACCTTTAACAATAACAATTATTCTCATAAAAATACCCGATTAGTCCCTATGGATACTGAAACAAACAAACAAAAACCAACCCTGCAGAATACTTTTATCCATACATGCAGTTTTCGTCTACCCGTTTCTGTGTATGAATTTTATTCATTACGTAACTCTGAGTTTGATAATCCAATTTCCAAAAAACTTTGGAAAAGTAGGAGCCCTTCCTCTTCTGGCCCTCTCCTGCAGCTGGCTTCATGGCTTTTCCTGGAAAAAAAGTACCTTTCAAAATGGGAATAACTGTGTGGCGTCTTCCGCCACGCGCAAGGGATGCCCGTGTAAGGATGCGGAAGGGAAATCTTTTCTACCGCAGTTTGCTCTTCATAAAGCCCAGGGAATTATACGATTAAAATTTGTGACATTAAAAAAATGCATGTTACTAAAGGAAAGCTCTTAAAAAATGAGGCGGTGCCAGAACCGATCTTGCTTGGAGCACGAATGTTACGGCACGGTCTTGCACTTCCCCACCAGACGCTCGCCCTCTCTCCCTGCCCCTCCAGCAGCTCCCTCAAGCAGGGAACTCACTCGCTCAAATCCACCCTTTTATTACCCCAATATTTCACATTTTCAGACACCCAATTTGAGGCACTGAGATCCAACTTGCAGATGCGCTGGGTTGCGACTGGAGTCAATAGTTGCTTCCTATCGAGTGGAAATAGCATAAGTAGAGTCAATTCATCAAGGCCAAGCACAAAGTGTTGCACCTACAGAAGTATAACAAATTCCATCAACAGACCTGATATTGTTACAAATAAATTACTCTTTAAAATATTATTCTCCAGGAAAGGCTCTGGAGACCGCAGCGGATGACCAAGTGAAGACAGAAACCCAAGCATCCACTGGAAAGCACGTGTGAAGATAAAGGCAACTTGAGAGCGCGGCCTGTTGGGCGCGGTGCGTTGCAGGAGGACGTGTTGCACCCTGAGAGCACCCAAAGGAAGCACCGAAACCAGCCAGAGCTGGGGAAAGCATTGCCTACTAGGAAAGATGAAGCAGCTGGCTGGTTTATCTGGGGGAAAAAATTAAAAGAGGTATAACAGTCTTCATATATGCAAAGGAGTGATGCAAATAAAATTGAAATAAGCTGGTTTTCTTGCTCCCCAGGGATGGAGCAAAACATAATGGGTTTAAATTGAAGCAAGGAACGTGGAAGTCAGGCATTACAAAAATCTTTCAAAGTACAAGGGGTAGTTAAGCACTCGAATAGATCAGCTAGAAATGTTGTAAAATCTCCATGATTAAGGGTTAGGCATTTATCCCACCTGCATATCCTAGAATTTATCCTACCCAGGGCAAGGGGATTTACTGCACGACTTGATATCCCTTCCAGTACTATATTTTGCAATTTCTATGATTAAATAGGAAAGTAATTAATAGTGCCAGGTTGTCTGAAAAAACAGCTGCAGGGCATGTCAGATTTGGCCAAACTAATAGATACTTTTGACCTTAATCTCTCCGTACCTTAATTTTCTATTTACAAAATGCAGATAATGCCCACTCCTCTCACAGGAGTGTCAGGAAGAAAATTAATTAACTTTCTGAAGCATTCCAGCATGAGCAGGAACAGCACCACAGGAGATGCTGCGAAGAGATTCATCGTTGTGGCGAGGCAGGAGAGTGCAAGCAGCGGCATACGGGGAGCGCGGGTCAGGCGGGGAGGAGCAGCGAGGAACGCGGGCACCGTATCGTCGCCAGTTAAAGGGTAAATCGTCACAAGCACAGAAAGGTGCTAAATCAGGAATGCACTTCCCGAACCTCAAGGACTTGATTTTCCAGCCTTAGCAATATCTCTTTGTAATATTACGTGTGCGTCACGAGGAATGCGCCCACCGTGTGTCCAGCACTGTTCATTTTGTTTGACTCCAGAGCTCGCAGAGACATCAAAACCTTCCCCGGGTCCCTGCCCGCAGGGGTAACCAAGCCCAAAGGCTCCGAAATCACGCAGCACCTCGCGACACAAGGCAGGCAGAGGGTTGGACCGTTTCTGGTCAGTTTGGGCTTCACACAGACAAATAAAAAACGTTTCGGGGCACAGCCCTGTTGCATACGGAGCGAAGTGCTATGGCCAAAGCCATCACACGTTGATTACGGGGAGGCGAGTTCTGCTGTTAGAGGTCTGGAACCGAGCCGTGAGCAGCAGGGCAGATTTCGAGGGACACTGTCTTAAGTAACCTCATCAGCTAAATTAGCTTTATCGCCTATATGCACACTGCACACGCGCATGCAAACGCACGTACGTACGTATCGTACATATTCTTCTTTACAACTACCTGTCAAAATGTTTTCCTGTTATTTTAGCGAAGACATTTTCATACACAACCCAAAGCAAAGACAAAGGCAATTGTTTCTAGAGATTTTGTGTTTTCATCTTCCTCCGCCGAGCGCTGCCCCATCCCCGGGAGCGCGGGAAGCTCCCGGTGCAGCTCAGCAACCAGAAATCACCAGAAGCCACCAGGGACAGAAGTCACACGCTTCCACCTGCAAGCGTGGTTTTATTCAGCTATTTTATTGTAGCAATGGTCAAAGCTTTGCATTTTAATGCTTTCCTTCACAGATAGGCACATTCCAGCAATTATTGCAGATCTAGTAATGATTTAAGTATTTATACTATAGAAATTAGAAGAATCACCTAATCTTCTATTAATACATATCCTGGGGTCCTCTATACTTAAGTTTTTCTACAGACATCAAGCTTCCTATATTGATCCTTTGGAAAAAATTTCCTTCCTGTATGCAAAACAAGAAAGATACCAACGAAAAGTGCAAATTCAGCTTGCCCTGCCCGTGCTGTTTAATACTAATTTCTCTTCCACAAAAGCTTAATTTGCCCAGAAGCGTGAGAGCTTCTGTCAATGCGAGCACCACAAGAGAAAGCCTCCCTCCTTACAACCCCGAGGTGTGATGCCAAGCGGGCCTCTCAGACTCAATTTACTCTGAACCAAATCATTCATTTCTTACCACAAATGGAATTGGAATGGAGTTATTTATATTTGGCCAACGTTAAAAACAGATACGGCAAAATGCCAGCTCAGCTGCCAGAAGAGCTCGGACCCATCACGGCTGCCGTCCGGGAGAGGCGCGCTGTCGCCGCGGTGCCCCCGCGGAGGCAGGCAGAGCAACGCACTCCTGACTTGACTTTAATAAATCCTAAAAATCCGAATTCCATTTCGTGCTCAGCATCCCGATGGCAAACACCCATCGCTATCGCCGAGCAGAGATCAGACGTGGTCCTTCTGGATAACAGCACCTTGGCTTCGCTTGCCGTTACGGGACACTGTGCGTCAAAATCATCAACGCTAATAATAATAATTTCATCTTAAATGCAATTTTTCATTCAAAGATAACAAGCTGGTGTTCATAAACTTCAGCTAGGCCTCAAAACACAACAGCACAGCTCAGCACAACCAGGGATGCCCAGATTTACTGATTCACTTTCTTTCTTGTAAAATTTACTGATTCACTTTCTTTCTTGTAAAATTTATTTTCTTTCTTCCAAGATGTCACAGGTTAAGAACGCCGAACAAATAGGAGCTATTTTGAGAGAGCCTTGTGATCCGCACTACAGCCAGGAGAAGTCCTGCTCCAGGCTATTGCGCACCCACACCTCTACTCCTGAGCAAACGGGCAAAGCAAACACCCCCCCGCGGCCTTTCCAGACGGCAGAGAAAAACCTCCTTCACCTCCTACGTACGGCAGCGATCGCTGCACTCACGCAATGGGCAGCCAGGGAAGGCAACCTGCCCAGGGGATCAAAGCTATACGTCTTATTACCTTTTCTCACGAAAAAAATATTATTTAATAAGTGCAAATTACTAAAAAAGCCAGGAAATTTTCAAAGGAAAGAGCAATGAAGACCTCCACGCCACCCTCCACCTTCATTTGGGCCAAGAATATCACACCTGCTCATACTGCAGCTTTCATTTTTCTGACCCCATAGGCAACGCCTCCCTCCTTCAGGACAGGACGTCAGAATACGTTACCCTTTTCAGACCGTTTCGCAGCACTGGGAGCGGAGCACCGTGCCCGGGGGGGCTCGCAGCAGCCGCTTGCTCGGCCCCACGCCACCCAAGGGCTGCTCTCGCAGCCCCCGCGCCGGGGACAGGCGGCGCGGGGCTTTCCCTGCAAAAAAAGGTAACTCTTCAGGTGTATTCTGGGGGAAACTCTCAGTACCGGTGCAAAATTTCCTGAGATTTTTCCCAAAAGAAAGATCTCACAAATAGATTTTCCGATGCTACTGGCGGCGGGAGAGATTTTGAGCGGAGGAATTAGTGGAGGTACAGCGCACCAGAAGGATAAATGGATAAGCAATGATTTAGGGCCATTCTGGATCTGTTGATGTTTACTGAGTCTGTGCGCACGGGAGATCACTGGGGACAGCCTAAGCTAGTACCGGCAGCGAGATACACACCTCCCTCCTTCATCAAATATCACCTACAAGATTAAACATTGAGCGAGATCAACTGAACACAAATTTAACATGCAGGAGGCAACATTTTTTTTAAAAAAATAGGAGTCCCTGAACATTTAGATTTTCTCTCCTCGTCTTCAGACAGTAAACAACATGAAGTAGGAATAACCCCGCATGAACTTTAACTGATAGGCCCTTAGCAGGACGCAGAAACAGTCCCCCTTTGCTGTGCGATACAGAAATAACTCGTCTCGCTCTCCTCAGCCGTGCATTTCAGGTATGTCATTTCGGTTGCAGTATGACAATTACTGTTCCTAGAAAGCAGCTTAATTTTTACGATGTATTTCAAAAATTTACCTCAATTCTATTTCCTTTTAGCATTTTACTGGTAATAGAGGTGTTTGCTAAGCCGGCATTCAGACGGGCTGTCCTGTTCGAGACAGCAGCTCTCTCTGTCCTTCTGTCTGTCATGTCCTTCGGAGAGCAAATCTCTTCCGTTGTACATTTTTAGGTGCCCAGCAGAGGGGTGTCAGCCTGGGCAAGTTCGGGCTTGTGGGTTCTGCTAAAGGTGGTTTGCTGTGTTGCGACTGCTCCACAATTGGTAGCAAATGGGAAGAGCTGATGCGCGAGAGGTGCAAGTATGAAATTCCTCCTTAGTTAAGCGAACACGCATTTTTGCTTCGGCTCCCTGCATTATCTTTTTACATGCAGGACATGAAAACTGCTTTAAATCTCAATAAATGACTTAAAATGAAATTAATTAACAAGTAAACAAGAGGTTCCTGTAAGTCTTGAATGTGTGATTTTGCACAGCTGTCACGAAATAGCGGAGGGGAGCGGAGCACACGAAGCTGAATTGTGGAAACTATATATAGGAGCAGGGTGAGGCTTTAGCGTTTGATCCGCTCAGCACGTGGAGCCCAGCACGACAACTGGGGAAACTGAAAAACAACTCTCTCTCTGAGTCAGCTCCTCGGCTGTGCCACACAGCGACGTTAGAAACCCTTTGCCATCCACACAGAGGCTACAAACTTCTTAGGGGCTGGCGTTGTTTCGGTTGTTGCAGCAAAATTGAGACTCTGTGAAAGCATAGAGATGTGTTTATTTGAAGGAGAAAAAAATATGTGACTTGCTGAGCCTGTGGCTTGTTTGGGTGGAATCAGCAATGAAAAATGAAGTTGGGTTTTAGATTGGGTTTATTTCTTTCAAGTTCGTTAACTTTCCTGGAGAAGGACTTTCCTAAGGAAGACGGATTTGTTGATTTACTTTTATTGATTCCATTTCCCGCTATGCTACAGAAAGAAAATCCAAAATTGCTACACAAAGACAAAAAGTCCCAGGGAAATGGTGTTTCCCACCCCTGGGCGGCTGCCAAGCCCCTGAGCCTGGCGGCCGCCTGGGCCGAGCGGTCCCACGATGGGGGCACTCCTCGGCGAAGGTCACAGCGTGCTCCCCGCACAGGGCGCGGCGGAGCATCAGCGTATTTTGAATGAATCACAGGAGGAACAAGACCTTCCCAGCACTGCAGAGGATTGCCCACTGCCCAGCTGGCGAGGGCACTTGGTGGGGCGTGGGACCTGCGGTTCAGCCCCTGCTTAATTCCCAAGAGAGGCTTGGGGCTGAAAATCCCATTGCCGCATGGAAAACCTCACTTTTATCTGTAGTCACACCAACATGGATTCCAGCTGCCTCCTACTTTGCGTGCAAGTACTCCAGTACACCAGCAAGCAGAGAGAGACCTGCTCCCTGGGGTCAGGGCAGACCATGTGCCAGGCCTGGCTGTCCTGTAGCCAACTCACTGCCTAACGGCCCGGCTTCTCTTCCATGGGCAAAAAAGAAAGAAGGGGAAAAAAAAAATAAGTTAAAGTTCAATATTTAAAGCTAGTTTGAACATTAATATCAAGCTTTATTTCATTCTAATGCCGCTCAGACCAGAAGCCAAGAAATCTGTTTTGATGCTTGGCTGGGGTGACCAGCACCGCGTTTCATCTGTCCCGGCCCCCCCCCGCGCACAGGCTGCGATCCCTTCGCTGTTTATGTACTGGACTAAAGGAAGGGGGGTCACGTAGGTTATCGAATCTGGCCAGTCACACGAAACAGACTCTCCCAGTGATTCCGAAACTCTGTGGCAGAAAGAGAAGAAATTAAATCACATAACACAGTTTGTACCACACAACTGCCCCCCTCCCGTGGAAACCCCTGCGCAGGGTCCTTTTCGCCCTTCTTATAGAAGTGAAAGTTATTTTACTTGCTTAATATTTGATACAGGCTTGTTCCATAGAAAGATTTTATAAAAACATTTGTTCTCGTTCTATGGATTCAGCGAAAATACAAAGGCTACTACCTGTCACAATATTCAGAAATTTGGGAAGACGTTTAGACAGGAGGAAAACTTCCACGGCAAGAAAAAAACTTCGTAAATAAAGCCAGTTAAAGTTGAGGATCCAGTATCTTCTACTGCTCTCCTTCCTTCACTTCACTGTCTTTTCTTTGTACTTTTAGGACTCTGTTAACAAAGTCTGAAAATTATACGCTGGAAATTGAGGTTGCATGATTCGCTTCAGACGATCACCTCCAAAAGGCAAATCCCGTCTGACACCCACACCCTGCGGAACACCCCAGCTTTCCAGCGCGGCCGCCTCGCTCCAGACCGCTGCGCTCCCATCCCGCCGGCGCTTTCTGAAGCCGCTCGCGTGAGCCGTTCCTGCCCCGCAGCCCGGCCGCCTCCCCGCAGGCACCGGCAGCGCCGCGGACGGGACCCTCCGCCCTCGCGGCGCCTCTCGGTCCCCCTGGGGAGCAAACGGCCGGCTGCGCCCCCCAGACTTCGTCGGAAGCTGCGGCTCACCGCCTGCGTTGCAAATAAACTGTAGGGCACGGTAAAGCGTTCCCCAAAGGATGTCACCACAAGTGGTTGGTTTCTGTAGGAGCACTGCAGAGCATCGCGTAGTAAATTGTGTTGGTTTAAGTCACCCGAAGGCAAGAGAAACCACAGCGGTACTCTGCAACTTTTAGAGAAAAATATATAACTTCAAAATACGCAGACCTTTCAAAAAACACGGCTTAAAGCTCAAATTTGAGGCGAGGTCACACTTGCAGCGCTCTCATTACCCAGACAGACAGGCAGCCTCTCTGGCACAAGCCACGGCACACGTGCCGGGCATACAGCGAAAGCTCAGCCTATTTTGGTCATCTAAGGACAGGCTTTTGGTTTTTCCTAAAGCGAGATCCAGAACTGAACACTGACAATTCACTGCAGATCACTACCTTGGTATTCACTGCCGTATTATAAGGGTGAATTCATAAATCCATCAGAAAACCTTTGGGAAAACTAAGCAGGGTATTAAATGCCAACTTGGCTAGGGTTTCAGCTTATTTCCTCACATCCATCTCAAACCGAGCTCTTGCTGCGTTGGAGAAGACAGTCAAGCGTCTTCCAAGGGCACTTTGCCTCTGATTTATACCCTCGCAAAACCTTATGCCAAAACGCCGGTACCTGAAAGCGCACGTTGGCTTCTGGAATGACTGCGGAGGAGCATAAATCAGGCAGCGAGACCCAAAAGCATGGACAAAGCTTTTGGAAACTGCTTATATTGAACTACACAACTATAACAAAGCCAGGTGGCCAAACTCCTCTTCCACACCAGAAAGGCACCAAACCCAGAACACAGCAGCCAAGTTTCCCCAAGCCAGCAAAACTCGGCCCGTTCACGGCTGCGGAGGAAACTGCCCGTTCAGGCAGGGAAGGGCAAGAGCAGCGCTCGCAGCCTGGGCTGGGAGCTGCGGTGTCGCTGCCCTCGAGCGCTGCCGCCAGCACAGGTGCCGTGCAGAAGGTCCCGGCAACGACCAAGAGACCAGCCTGCATTCACCGAATAAAGCTCGTGTTCGAAGCGGGGGGTTTGCGGGGGAGGTGAGGGGAGTGAAGGAAGGAGAAGAAAACTCTCTCTGCAGCACTCAGGAAGGTAGTTATCTTCTGTCCGTACTCCCAAAGTTCAAAGGAAATATTTCCCAGATTAATTTCAGGAGTAGGACTGCGGTTTATACGCTTACGTGGAAACACTGAAATATTGTGCGAGGCGAAGGTGACAGGAATACAGCCGGGCTGAGCTCTGACACCGATACGATTTGGGCAAACAACGGCAGCGCAGGGAGCAAACTTAGACAAACTCTTTCACGCCCACACGCTGTGTTTCCCAAGGCAGGCACCGCCGCTGAGCCTGCTCTTCCCCTGGCCCTTGCTTAACCAGTCCCGGCTCCTCCGGCACGCTCTGGAAATGAGAGGAGAACAGGAGGAATTGGTGAAGGCGGCTGAGAGCGGCCGTGGGCAGGACGGGGAGCAGGGGCAGCGCTGCCAGGCACCCCCGGCTCCAGCGCCGCCTCCCCGAGCCAGCCCCTCCGCACAAGCTGCTCGGCACCTCCGTTTCCCACCCGAAGAGCATGGCCTGCCCTTAACGTCAGGAGAGAAGGGCTTTGGTGGAAGCGAATTGCCGGAAATGGTGATGCTCTGCACGTGCTGGGGGGTATTGTGGAGGCTCAGATGATCCCTTAGACAAATGCTAAACAGTTTTAAAGAGTGATAGGTGCGGTGAGGAGCTAGCATTATGTTTTATTAAAGCCTGCTGAAAAGTTTATGGGCTCGCTTCTGAATGAGGCTTTTTTCCCCTCTAAGTACATCTCATTACTTCTCCTGCACGCAGCCTGTCACTTATATAATATCTGCAGATAGAATGGCTGTTTTATAGGTCATCTGATTTGTTTTAACATAAGCACAACAGAATAGTGCAAATGACTTAATGCACTCACGCAGCCGAACAATAAGGAATCCCGAAAGCATCTCTAATTAAATAGGAATTTCTTAAGAGATTTAAGTGTTGGGGTTTTGTTTATCGTTTATTAGAGAAGCTCTTGTTGGAAGGCAAGTAATGCCCGAAAATAAAGTGGCTCCATATTTCAGTGGAGGATTTTTAAGCTGAGGCTTCTAATGGAAAATTTTCATCATGCTTATGGATAGGAACAAAAACATTTGGCACCGAAGTGTGCAAATCAAACACCCTGAGCTCCTGCCTTCACCCTCAGCAGCGCAGGAAAAGCTTTCCTGGACAAAGCTGGGCTTAAAACCCCGGGCAGGGGGTGCCGCCCTCCAGCAGCGTTTGCAGGCTCCAGCCCCCCTCGCCTCGCTGCCGGGCAGGGCAGCTCCAAGCCGCTGCCTGGGCTCTACACACAAACCGCTTTCCGGACGCCCTCCCGCAGCCTGCAAGCCCAAGCTGTTCAAACAACCGAGAGCTGAATCGAGCAGCGCAGAGCGAAAGCTGTTTGCTGCATTGTGCAGCGCAGTAAACAGGACTATTCTGGGGCCTCCAGCTGGATCCCGTGCTATCTTTGAGAGCCCAAGATTTCTGCAACCTCAGATTTCCAAAGTTGTTATGTTTTCCCTAATCCTCTTATCTCTGGCTGGGAAGCCGTCTCTGCTTCTGCAGCTGCCGTAGCGTTTGCCCCTTCTGCAGCGTCGCGCATCCCTGGCTGTGTAACACCGCACAGCATTTCCCCAAACCCTCCGGAGCAGGTCAGTATTTACGTGTGAGTCTGACTTCCCCTGGATGTGCATGTGTCCTTCAGCCAGCGTCTTATACAGGAGAACCCTTGTGGTAAACAAAGATAGAAAGTCATTGAAATGCAATAACCAACTTTCAAGAACCATTTGACTAATTCCACGATTCAGGAACTCTCGGGCAGCCACCACAGCAGACGGAGGGAATAAATAGCATGGACTCTCAGCAGCCAGAGCCGCTTAGCTTCCCTCCGGAGTGCCGGCTTCGCTTTGAACTTCTGCTTGTTTTGCTCCTTCCTTCCATTTACTCTCGAGGTGTTCACTGCTAGGAAACCGAGAATACGTCCAGACAAGGTTATCTCTAACGGACTCCAGGGGGAAGGGGAAGCAGAATGAAGTAGCCCTAAAGCAGAAATAGCTTTGAAACAATAATATTTACGACGGGAATATATCATATCATTTTACTGGGATCACCACAGGCAGAAAAGGAAAGGTTTTTGTCTGCATTTGCCTATTCTGAGTTGAAGACAGTCACCCACTTGTCGCAGGAGAGGTATTTTCTGCTCTGCTTTTTTGCAGGAGCGCTCTGTACTTTGCTGGTCGGGAACGCAGCAGCAGCGCGCTCCCCTTGCTCCGGCCAGCTCCGACGCGAACCCCAAGGCGCCCCTTTTAATGTTAAACACGAAGACCAGGGGCCAGATTTCAGCTGTTTGGCTTTAAGGTAAATGAAACATCTACGTGTTGTACAATTATGTCTTAAGCGTTCAATTTTATGGCTGGCACGCGGCTTACGGTAGCACTGATTGGGTTTTTCTAATCAAAATGTGCAATCATTAAGTGGGATTTGATTTAATGCGAGGACCGTCATTCCGCTTTCCTCTCCCAGAAGGCGAGTCGGTGATCCTGGTCTCACACCCATCAAAAAACAGGAGGAATTTAAATTGGTTTGCTGAGCAGATGCCACCACGTTGCAGTCCTCGGGGACTGGTTATTTCTCGGGATTAATACACTCACCTTAATGCAATGGTGGTTTTGCCTCCAGGGTGAGACTTTCATCGCAGGCCGGAGTGATGTGACAAAAAGGTTAAAAATCCTTAAGCCCTAACTCATGACTATAAACGAGCTTCGATGGGGAACAGTTTTTCTCCACATAACAGAGATCTGGTTGGAAAACATTCTTCAGTAAAATGATTCTGTTTTATTAACACTCCCCCCACCACACACAGATTTAAGCCGCCACCATCCTCTACTCCTGCCCGTGCACACTGCGCGGCTTTGCTATGCTCACGACAAAGATTGTTTTAAAATTTTGCTGATGCTCCTCTAAAAAGCAGAGCGGCCTCAATCTGCGTCCCCTCAGGAACCCCCTTGGCCACAGCCAGAGCCATCGATGGGACCCAGGCGGCACCGCGTGACTCCGCCGGGACCACAAAACCGCCTCCTTCCCTCCAAATCCTGCGCCGGGCAGAAAAGTGGAGCCCAGGAAAGAGCATTTCACACCCGGAGGGGAAATGGGCGGGTGGGGGGGGTCCTCTGGCCCCCACACACCCACACACCCCCATTTAGGGTTTTTTAGGGTGTTTTAATAGCATGGCCGTTAGCAAAGATAGAGCAAACCTCACTCCACAGAGGCTCAGGTATACATCCTCATTTGCATATGCCATGGCTTGTGACATTATACATTGCTCAGCTCTCAATTAAATCACAAATGGGTTAAATTTTCTTTTTTATCTTTGAAAATGTCATGTACTGTTTCAGAGGAACAGCTGAACATTGACAACGGAGACCAACTGCTAGGAACGGGAGCTCTACGGGAGGAATTCAGTAACACGGCAAAGTATTTCCCATCAAGAATTTTCCCACAAAGTGCTTTTTCCATCAGAAAAAGCTCATTTATCAAAGTAAAAAATGTTCATGGAGACACATCAGCTCAGTGAAGCTTTTGCTGGAAAACGGTTCTCAAACCCAAGGTAGGATTTCTGACCACGCAAACCAAAACTACTCCTCCATCATTTTCCAGGTGGCATAAAAAGGTCCGGGGTTTAACCCTCACCAGAACGAGATATTTCTTGAAACCTTCAATTTTTGGCACCACAGAAAACCACTTCTAATCGTATTCTAAAGGGAAAAGGAAACAGACCGAGCTGGGTAGGGTTTTCACCCAGGTGCACCAGTGACTCGGTCAAGATCACTCACTTTTACAAAGGGCTTCAGTCTCCTGTCACAGCAGTTTTATGTCCTTGCAATTCCCTTAACATCAGTGAAATACCCTGTGAATGCGTGAACTGAGAGTGAACCTAGAATCAGTCACAACGTGGGCCGTTCAAAGTTCCTCAACGCCTGCATCATACTCTTCAAATGCTTTAAATTATTACTCTTCCAGCAAAAACTCGGACCGGCGTAAAGTCCAAAAAGTGCACACTCCCCTTGCAGCACACTCGCACGCGAGTCTGGCTTTAGAGCAATTCCTATGTTCAGCACAGCGCAGTGCCCATACCGGGAATTAAATGTTATCGCATGAGGAAAAGGCTCTCTGAGGCTGCTTTCTCGTGCACATCGTAACCCCTCCCCGGGGGCGCACGGAGAGCCCCGCAGCAAACCGTGCCAGAACGCTCTCGCAAACCTCTTGGCTTGACTGCCTTCAACAGAACAAGCGTGTGGATAAAGCAAACGTTATTCAAGGAACAGCATCTGTCATCTCTAATTTTGAGGGGGAAAACGACAATGAAGCACTGCGCAGAGTGCCTCCGTGCACGCGCACAGCGGCAGCGTTTCAAGGGTATCTCTTTTGGTGCGCTGTAATGACTATTTCGGGTTTATTTCAGCCCTGATGGAGCTCAGGACAGCCTCTTCTCTATAAGCTCTAGCTTTGAGTTAGAGGCACCCGAAAGCGTGTACGTGAATCTTCAGAAGGTGATTTGTTTGCTTTAAAGATCAGCATCATCTCCATCGCATCCCGCTGAGCGCTGCCTCTCTCTGCACTAGCATGGTGCTTTCTGTCTGTAGAAAAACTAAAGAATCCTAATGGATCCAACCCAGACCAAGCGTGTAGCGAGGAAGAAAATGCTCTTCTTCCACGGCAAGTTGTGCAAGTGGAACCGAACCAACCATCAGGTTGGTGAAATCCAGATGCTCCAGGCGTGGCACCGCATGCCTCTTTCCTGAATATACAGGATGAAAAGAAAACCTGAGCTTGCTGATTCTCAAGGATGGAAATGGAAAAATCCCTGGTTTTTTATAAGGAAAATTCCACAGAGCTCAGGAAAACACAGACATGTCTGTGCACGTAACCCACCACCCCCTGGCTCTGCACCACGGAGTGGGGGGCAAAGTGCCTCTACCGCATGGGCTCACTTTTGCATAGGGAAAAATCCAGGCGAGCTTTGACTGATTTGAGCTATTATCATTGAAGATGTGTACTTGAATATTTGCTGGGGAAGGAAATGGAGGGTCCCATCCTTGCCTAGGTGCCGTAACAAGCCCCCCGCGCTCTCTGTGGCAGCCACCAAGTTCCCAACAAACTCCCCCTTTTTGGGGACGCACACGGAGGATGCAGAAGAAATGCATTCACGTACCTCAGGCGGAGGAAACATTTGAACCCAGATACAAAAAGGTTAAGGGTCAACAACTGATTAACAAACAGATTAATAAGAAATAAGCATAGGAAAGCTGCAGGGGTTTTGTTGTTGGTTTTTTTAAATGGTTCTTGAGTTTAGAATTTCCCTTTCATTGATTTGCCTCTTGTCTTAAAACGCTGCAAAAGAGAAAAATAATACAAGTTTTGTTGTTTTGTGTCTGCAAGAAAATGAAACAGATTTCATGTTGAGCCAGTCTAAACCATGACATAATTTCACTGTTTTTATATCTGGAGAGCAAAGCAGGAACAGTGAAGGCATCCCTTGGCTCCAGGTGGGGCACTTGCATCGCTCAGGATGCTTCCAGGTCCACCACAGTTCGCTCCTGTCCCTGAGGGCTGAGCTCTGTTTCCACCTGTGCAGAAGGACCCACTCAGAAAGGGGATTAATGACCTGCCAGATTTTATATAAATGCTGAAATCAGTACAAACAAAGTATGACTGTGAAACAAGGGAGCGCTGACATACTTTGGGAATTCAAGATCCACACCTTGCAACAACAATTCATTACTTGAACCTTTTTGTTATCCAAGTACCAGCTGTATTTATTTTCATTAAATTGACTTACATTTTTAATAAAACATTGATCATTAATTACATAAAATGCTGGATGTCTATTGGGGACCTACCCTCTTTTCCTTGAAGTCAATGAATTCATAGGATCATAGAATCATCTAGGTTGGAAAAGACCTCTAAGCCCATCAAGTCCATCCGTTAACCTAACGCTGCCAAGTCCACCACTAAACCATGTCCCCAAGTGCCACATCTACACGTTTTTTGAACCCCTCCAGAGATGGTGACTCAACTACTGCCCTGGGCAGCCTGTTCCAGAGCTTGAAAACTCTTTTGGTGAAGAAATTGTTCCTAATGTTCAACCTAAACCTCCCCTGACACAGCCTGAGGCCGTTCCCTCTCGTCCTGTCACTGGTGCCTTGGGAGCAGAGACCAGCCCCCCCCTCACTCCAGCCCCTCTCAGGCAGCTGCAGAGAGCGAGAAGGGCTCCCCTCAGCCTCCCCTTCTCCAGGCTAAACCCCCCCAGCCCCCTCAGCCGCCCCCCAGCACACTTGTGCTCCAGACCCTGCCCCAGCCCCGCTGCCCTTCTCTGGACACGCTCCAGCCCCTCAAGGCCCTTCTTGTCCCCAGGGGCCCAAAACTGCCCTGCTCCTGCTGGCCACACTATTTCTGATCAATACCAATATCAGCCTGAAGCTCTGGGAAAGAACAACCAAGTTTTAAACATCCCGTAAGCCCAAATCTTAAAGCACACTCTCAGCTTTTCAATACGCCTTACTTTTGGCTGGATTAATTTCTTACTTTTTCCTAACTGAAAACAAGAGCTGCTTTCCAATCAAATAGTCAATATTATCAAGGGAAAGTAGCAGCTGCTGTGACGATTAAAATTTAGATGCCTTACTCTCCAGAAAAGCAGGGGTAGTTAGCGCATCTGTGTCTGTGTGCGTACCTGCACGTGTGTGTCTACAACTCCATTCCCGATCCATCTTCAGCAGGAGATAAGCCCTTCCTCACCCCACTCTTCCAATTTAACTGTGCTCTTCAGCTGTCATAACTTGGCTCCTTTAGGGTGATACATTCAGCTTCTTATTAAATCTATTCATCTATTCCAACTTTCAATAGCATAATATGCAAAGCAGCTATCAAGTATATAGAAGATGTCTTTTTGTCATAAATCTATAATATGAGAATAATGTAGTCTCAAAAAGGGAAAGGACGTACACTTAAATGTCAGGCGTGAGAGATTTAAAATTCAGAGCCTAAGTTAGATAACATACTTCACATTTGCATCTGTAAGATAAATAACGAATTTAATCTTATTTAAGCTGTGTGCTCCTAGCCTCCGAAAATCCAGTGAGTGAAAGCGTCTCCATTAGTGAACTTCATGAGACTCGGTTGGTCTGATCCTGAGTTAGGACCAAAGCCAAAGCTGGTATTCCCCGGGTGAAGGCTGAGGAGGCAGCAGCCCAGCTCACCCCGAGGACGCCGGCAAGGTCAGTCCTCCGGCCGGCAACAATAACGGGCATCAGGCTTTACTCCTCACACTTTCTCTCTGCTCTGAGTGCTGTGGAAAGTCGAGGTCCTAACAAGGCTTTCAGAAAGAGAAGAGCACGGAAAAATGAGATATTGTGTAAATTTGTGAAAAGATAGCCATTATAACTCCAGGTAGGTTTTTTCACATGTAGCTCTGACGATAACGGTACTAAGCCTTGTCCTTACGTCTGCTGGAAGCTGCAGCTCTGGAGAACCTGCTTTTCATCTGGTTTTCCATTCACATGTGACCACAAAAGCTGCAGCCTTATCCCAGATGGGATGCTCTCCTCCAAGCTAACGTTCGGTCCTCTGAGCTTCCAGTCCTGTCCTGACCCTGCCCACAGCTGAGGGCTGAGAAAACCTGCTAGGTGGGAAGGGGCTTCGGTCAGGCTGCTCTTACGTGTGTCAACGTGCCGTATTTAAACAGTAATGAAAAACAACCCCAAATAAACCCTCTTTTCTTACTGGTGCTTTGTTCCTGCTGCCACCCCGGCATCTACCTCCTGATATTGCCATACGAAGAAGCATAAGCAGGACTTGACTGCTGACCCTAAAAGCACCATCCTTAAACCCACAGTTTCTCAGACGGATTTGTAGGTTTATCACCTCACTGAAATCAACAGGCTGATTCTGGATAATTAACCTGTTCTGGGTAATGAATGAATGCCAATGAGCCGGAAGCAGGCCATTTGTTCAGGATAAATACGGGGGAATTAAATGCCTGTTCGTATATCGATGGGCAAGCCAATAAAGGCTGCTGGTCAGACGGCGGCTTGCGTGGACGGGCAGAGCCGGGCTGTGGAGCAGGAGCCAAGCGCTTCCCCAGAGCGCGGTGCAGCAGGCAGGGGTCAAGGGCTCTGACCGCTGCCCTCGCCCGCAGGCGGCTCCCACTGCGCTCCTGTGCATCGGCCTCGCAAAACAAAACCGAAGGAAACAGCAAAGAGCTGGGCAAAAGAGAGAAATACCGAGCTGGGCGAAGCACCAGGAGCGCGGCTCGTGCAGCGCAGGCGGCGCTGTGGGACGCAGCAGTTACTGGAAGGGGTCGTGAGTTATAAGGCAAAACTTTTTGGGTTTGATTCCCACTATTGATACGGAAAAGAAAGCGCAGGTTTTCTGAAAGCAGTTGAGTTGCCGTCACAACCTCCTAACACCATGAAAGCTTTACCTTGTACCAACATCAGCCAAGAAAGCCCTGATTTCCCTTCCATTTATCTTTTTCTCAGTTTCTATATTAGACTTGACTTTACAAACTGACAGCTGAAGACTGTTCTTATATTGTCCCAGTTCTAGAAAACAGCAGAGAAAAACAAACAAAAATAGTCCAAAGTAGGAGATTCCTCTCCCTTTTTCACCTGTAAATCTATGCATTTTAAATCAAGTTTTGTTTCTGTCCATTATAGACATTCAATAAATGTTTGATCTGTACAACAAAATGTATTGTGGTATAAAAACATCCGTTTGATTAACAACTGCCTTACTTCTGATTTCACTGAGGTGTTTCACGTGTATATGCTTGATCTGGCTGAGAGGTACAAAAGGGGGAAAAATGACTTTTATAAAGCATTTTTTTAAGTAGATGAATGCTTCCAGATTCCAGAGGTTGGTTTATACATCACAGTGGTCTCCTAACATAAGGGTTGGTCCCGGGGACCACCCCGGCCAGCTGGGGGAGCTGGGACACCAGCGGGGCTGATGCTCATGCCCGCTTTGCACCGAGGGCCTGCGCCTCCCCTGCGAACACCTGGACCACCAAGAGTAACTGCCAAGAGAGGAAAAAGAGAGAAAAAGAGAGTTTTTGTACCGCAACCTTATGTTACTGAACTCCACTCCTGCTTAGGGGAATCATTAGAGGATTATCTGTCTTTTTTTTTTAAAAAAAATAATAATCAACCCTTTTGCATACTCTTGAATTAAGATCCAATTTTTATGGATATTCACTGTAAATACCATGCTGAAATACGCCTGTGCTCAGAAGCCTTTTGTTCACAAAGTCCTGACAATTAAATGTGCTAATGACATGCAGATTACTACAACCTTATCATGCTGATTTTATGTTGATGAAAGTTTAAATATACACTGAACTATCAACCAGAGACAAGGGAGGGAGATGCTCATACATTGTGACACCGCGGTAACTGCGGCGGGCTTCTGATTTTCTGACATGCCTCCAGCAGAAGTCAAAGTACCCCTGAATAGCAAGCGCTTGTCCGAAGGAAAGCACGTTACAAAGTCAATATGTTTTATTAAAAGACAAGAGAGGGGCAAAACCAAAACAAAGACTAATTTCAGAAGATAGCTAAAGCTGCAGAGGGATTCTGCATTTGCAGTTCTCCTTATTCCCCACGTCTCTACTAAAGGTTCAAACATATTTTAAAAAATAAGAACAAAAGTTGACGCATGAGTTCTCCCAGCTTTGGGACTTACAAGACCATATGTTGCATTGATAATGGGTGGGTTTACTTATTAGCTCCTTCTAAAATAACTGGCATTCAGAGACAGTTCTGACTGTAAGGCACGAGAAGGAAATTTCAAGGGTAAACTTTGAAAAATAATTCATTACCGGGTCATCGGCAGGCACTATTTGATCATTTCAAGTCATACACTTGCCTCTGGAAATGAACAAATTCAATTGAAAAGCATCTTCTGGGGCTAACGGAGTGGGTTCCGAGCCCAGAAACCAAGAACCGCCTCGCTGGGAGCTACGGGCACACAGCTCCACCTGTAACGTTTAAGGACGGCGTTCAGGACGAAGAAGAGGTAGATAGCGGCAGAGGCATAAATCTGGGAGAATCGGGAATGGGTGGGCTGGTGCTCACGAGCCGGTCCCCGGCCCTTTCTGATAGGTGCCCTGGGACCGAAGGCTCAGAAATGACCTGCCAAATCCTGGAATCAGCCCCTTCAGAGAAGAGGCTTGATACCAGCAGAGCTCCCTCTGTCATGTCTAACACATAAATGAAAAGCTCGTAGTGTGCGTATAAAAACACTGAGAATTTTGCACAGACATCAACAAACTTAGCTCCATTTTATTCTTATTAATATGCTTTTTTTTCAACAGGTTTTTATCACCCTTGCACTTTTTATATGTAATTTCCTGAGGGACTTTTCACAAATTTGCGTTCTTTCAAAACGGAAGCCAAAACTCTCATTACAAACCCCTACTTACCTCAGCGAAGATGGATGAGCTTTAAACAGACAGATTTCAAACACTAAGTGCAACTTGAGTATTATAACACAAGCACAGCTTTAATTTTAAAAGGTAGACACAGCAAGATACGGCGTACGTGGGTGTGATTCATACATATTAATGCCCTAAGTGTGTCATTTGTCTTTACTTGATGTAAATTGCATTTGTCTGTTAGGGCAGAAACTCAGCCTACCGTAGGTTTAACTATTAGCAGCTCTGTATTAGGGAGCTTTGCAAGGAAGGGCGCAAATTAGGAACACGTCAGTTGTTGCTCCATTACACCACTGGCACGGGGTGCGGGCGAGCATTCGCTGCTCGGCTCACGCTGGCAAACCTCCCGGGACGCGCAACTCTCCCCAGCAAATACACCAAATCTCCGGGCTGAAATGCGTCTCTAACTATTAATAGCACTACATGTTCTTCATACTTGCAATTTTTCAACTTCTAAATTACGGCACTTATACTCTTGAAGAAATCATCTCATTTGTAAAATGTTATCCAGCCCTCGCGTACTGCAGTATGATAAAACAGCTGAACAGATTACCCCCAGGCGAGACTGCGTGTACCCTGTTGGTGTGCATTTTATCTCTGTTCTGATCCTTTTCCTAGTCGGAAATTAGATCAACCGTACCAGAAATGGTAATTTTCCTCCTGTCATTTTTTTTCTGCCTAAGAAATTCTTTTTTTCCCTTTCCTGTAGGCAAGGATGGATCAGAAACAGCAACAGCTGATTTCAAACACTTTCCTACTTAGAGGAATAACTCTTTACACTGCAGAAGCTCTCCTCTGATGCTGCCCAAACCACTTACAGGCCACCCGTTCAGACCCTCACCACGGATCCCGCGTCTCCGATTCCCCCATACCATCAATTAAATGCACAGCAGCCACTCTATCCGTGCGGCTGAGAACAACCTGGCGTGAAAACCTCTACGGGGAACCCTGCGGAGCGGTACGGGAATCTGGCCGTCCCACTCCCTCCCTTGCACACACCTCACCCATCACCCTCCATAAGGATAAACCCAAGACTACGTGCCTTCTAATTTGCAAGTTTTACCCCGCTTTGCACCACCTCTATGCCCCTCACTGCTCCAGGGTGACTTTGACACAACGCCTCCTCCCCGTTTAGCTGCTGGCGAGCAGGCAGGCGAGCCCTTTAGGGGAAAACCTTTCCTTAACCAAAACCCTCTCCTTTTACAGATAGGACTCTTCTCGGTGGGAAATCCAGCCGTGCTGCTTTTTGCCATTCAAGGTCCCTACAGAGCCTAGAAGGGAGAGACAGCGAGATGCAGGAAAGGGCAAGCGGCCGCTGCGGCGCGTACCCGATTGCGACGGCCACGCACAGCCTACCCGGCAAGGGAGGGACCGCGAGCGGTGCTGCCCGTCTGCCCCCCTCGAGGAAGGGGACACCACGCGCACACCGCCTCTGGGAAAGGCCTGTGGGGGTGACTCCACCGCCGCCGGAGCCCCGGTGCCCGGGCGCCGCCAGCCTGCCGAGCCACGCTCCGCCCCAGCCTCCGCTCCCGGCCGAGCAAGGGCCTTGCCTGCTCCATAGTAGCTTGGACTTAACACCTGCGGTCACTATATACTTCTCTCTAGACTTCTAACTCACGAGGCTGCCAATCGCTATGTTAATCTTCACCGCCTGTAAAATACACAACCCACACCCTTCAACGAGAACTGATATTCCAAAATAAATCCTCAGCAAACCTGCGCAACGATGAGTCAGAGCAGAGGAGGATGAACCGGGGGAGGAGCCTGGGGGCTTTGTCTACAACTGGTATCAGAGCTCAAACAACTTCATCCCTTTCTAGAGAGCGCCCAGGAAATAAAGTCTTACACAAGGTGGGAGCGGGAATAAGTGAAAAATTCACATGCTTCAGTATGTGATGGCAAAAAAAAAAATTACTTTGAAAACTACTTGCAGTTGAACTGATTAAGAAGCAATTTGTTTCCCTAATAATTTGTAAATAATAAATGGCTAAATACCTCGTTTTATAATAAAGCAGCTAATTCTCAGAGTTCTTTGCTTGATTTGTAGATTAACAGATTTGTCTGAAGTCGCGCGTCAATGTTTTACTCTCGGTAAGTAATTTTACACGCACTGTCTCCCTCAAAGGACCGTGCTGACGTACGCCGCGTTCCCAGGTGCTCGCGGGATACGGCTGTCCGAATCTCACCCCGAGGAGGAGGATCCAAATTCATCAAGAGGAGAAGCAGCCAACAAAGCCGCAGGAAGCCACCTCCCGAGCAGGCGCGGATCAATGCAGCTCACGAGGGACAATGGATCTACACGGGCCACGACCTGACGTCTCCCTCCTCCTTTTGTGTTACACCGTATTTCTCACTGGTTGCTGTGCTCTCACCACCCAGATCGAGCAGTTGTTCCACACGGTCCGACACAGAGAATCGTGCTCTGAAACAGACCCGGGCCCCGCTGCCTCCGGGTGATGCTGGCCTGAGCCTGCGGCCCTCGATGCCCCCAAAGGGCTGACACCCCCAGGGCATCCCCCGCGCCCCCAGGGACCGGACGGGGGCGGGGAGCTGCTGCTTCTCCCCAGGCTGCAAGGTGCGACGCTGGATCCAGACGGAGGGTTGGTGCAACGTGGTGAGATGATGGTCAGAGGAAGTTGCTTCAAGCAGAAATCCCTCTATAGCAACGATACACTGAGATTTCATGGATGTAAGAAATTTCCCTCAACTGCGGCCCTACAGTTTACATGCTACGATCTCCCCATTAAATCTCCTTGACAGGAGGGTTCGGTCATGGGATTTGGAAAAGGAAAGGGAAGCTGCACCCTGATTCTTGGGCTTACTCTTGCCCAAAGATGATGGACAGGAGTAAGAATGGTTTTGCAGGGTCTGAGATGCTGGTGAATTATAAAGCTTATTTTCAGTTATTGCTAAAAATACTTATCTCTAAGTCCATACCAAAGAGAGAGCAAAAGTACAACAACATTTGATATTTTTCAGAAGCACTGACCAGAAGACGTTGCAGGGGTCAGGCGTCACTCTGTGATAACTCGGAGAGGCATCACAGGGAGGAGAGGTCTAAAAACGTATGATATAGAATGAAAATTGAGGAAGGATATCCAAGCACGCGTCCCAGAGGAACCAAATGTGAACTGTTTTCTAACTCAGACACTTAATTTGAGCAATATTGTCTAGAAAAGAGTCCGTATTACAAGAAATATCTGATTTACTTCTAGATTTACTAGAAAGCGATCTTTGAAAAGCCCTAATTTTGGCAGATATGTTCCTTGTTTGCTACCAGTCATTTTGATAGTTGCAAGCCTGCAGTAGGGTCACATAAAGCTTTCTGATCGGAAAACAAGAGATTGAGTCATACCTGCAGTCTATAAAGCAAGTAATACACCCACAGAGGTACCAGAATGCCTAACGTGCATTTATGTTCTCAAAGTAAGCAGTTCCCTATTTACTTTTAAATTGACAGGATTACAGTTACATTTGAAAACTTGAAACCTTTATTTAAGAGCATATTTTGCTCATCAGGAAAAAAGCGCTGTGCCTCTGCGCTAGGAACGAAACGCATGTTGGGTTGAGCACCGGTTTTGAAAGGTCAGATCAAACCCAACCAAAACAGAAGGTTTAACTCTGAATGGTGAGTCTGATTCACTCATTTTAAATTACACGCTAAGCCAGCCTTTTACTGCATGTGAGATAATGGCGACCCACTCACCCCTATTACCAGAAGAACCTGCTTCCTGGTTGGCTTCTGATATCAATATTACTTGTGGCACCTTCCACACTAACGCAAAACTGCGTATAAATTTTAACACTTGGGGAGAAGAAAATAAAAAATAGACTTATGTGGAATTCCGCTTCCCTACCAGAACCTGTTTCAATTGGTAGCATGCAAATTTAATGAGGTTTTTTGCGCTAGTTGGAAGCTTGGCGCTCCAAGCAAGCTCGAATTTTAATTTTTAGTTATTCAACAAAAGAGCCAGGCACACATTAACAAAAAAGCAATTACTCCTGACATCTCAGCACTTACGCCAAGTCACTTCAGAACAGAGATGTGAGATGAACGGGGACTTCAAGTTACAGCATGCGGCCTGAGGAAAGTCAAAGTGCTGTTTTTCACTCCAAAAAGGCGGATTCGAGGTTTCAAAGCACGGGAGATACACGGACAGTTAATGTTAAGCACAGTTTAGGCTCCCACCTTTCCCATCGGTGAATTTTGTGAAGCCGCAGAAATAATGACAAACTAGCTGGGACAGAGGCCCGCGGAAACCTCGGCCGTGTGAAGTAACGGGTCCTTTTCTTGCTGTGCCTTTGTGCACAGAAAGAAGAAAAAAAGGTTGAGCAGGGCGTGGGAGCGGGGCTGGAACAGGGCCGCGAGGCCGCCGTGCCGGGGAGCGCTCGGCCCCCACCGTCCGCTCCAGCGCCCAAAAATTCAGGGAACGGCCCGTACGAGTCGCATCAATGGGACGGATTAAAGGGATTTTCCTCTGGTCTGTCACGGGGACGGGCTGAACTGCAAGAAGCACCCGATTACAGGTGCATTCCTGGAAGCTTCAAAGGTCCTACTTCTGAAACGGGAAGATTTGCCCATTTCCAGGGCAGATCTTCAGAGAAGGAGCAACCGTTTCCAGTGGCGTCTCGCATTTTGCGAGTTCCCCAAGATAAACCTCCAGAGGAGTGCTTCTATATTTAGACCTGCTATCTGTATGTATGTATAATTAAGTGGCTTACTACATTATTCAAAGAAATATGCAAAGTAGATTTAGGTGCAGTGCATTTTTTAAGCTTTAATTTGAAAAATATGTTTGGGAAAATCCATAGTGGGCCACAGCTGTTCTAGGATGAAAATTAGCCAACCTCTAAGCTGGAACAAACTGTACAAAAATAATTCTTCAGGAATTATTACAGCCTCTGTATTTGCATACAGCTTGAAGTGAAAGGATACCAGATGCAGAGGCTATAACTAGCACGTTATTCACGGTCTTAATATTACTTAAAAGTTTATTCTCCTAGTATTGGCTTGGCTTAGCACAAGAATCAGCTAATTGTCCGATAAGTACATGCAAAATTACTTCAGGCGGCTCCTGCGTCCTATGCAAATTTAGCCTGTTAGTGGCTTTTCGGGGATACATTCAAAATAATTATATTTGTTCCTGACAGAAACATCCGCAGAACATTATTGGACAAAATGGGCCTCTCTGAAAAAAAGCAAACAAAAAACTCTGTGTTTTCTTCCGCGTTCAATATGCATAGAAACACCTGCAGGAATGCTCTGCTGAAAATCCGCCGCGCAGCCGCGCAAAGCCCGCGCTCGCTGACAACTGCACCGTGACGCGCTGATCCAACAGTGGCGCGGTTTTTCCTTCAGGTGTTTGAGGAATTGCATTTTACAGCTCACGATTGGAAAAATGCATATTCCGTTTTTTTCCTTCTATTTTCCCTTCATAGCAAGCGAGAAAGCCATTCCAATTCATTATAAAGCTCATTTGTCACATTCCTTTTCAATTACCTTTGCCCCTTTGTTTTCCATATTTAATCCACTTCTGAAAGGTATTGCTTTCTATTAACTCGAAATCTATGCCCACCTGCTGGAGAAAGGGGCTAATCCCGACCCCCCGGCGCCACATACGGTAAAGCAAAGAGCAAAATGCCCCTCGTCCATCCTCCCCCGTTCTCCGCTCCGTAGCTTTGCGTTGGGACAGCGCGGCGCGGGGCACCACGGCCGCCGAGCCCACCTGCGCAGACGCCTCCCGCTCCCCTCGCGGCTCCGAGCCGGCGGGGACGCGCATTTATTAACGCCGGGGGCAGGAGGTGTCGCTAAGGCGCAGGTTTGGCAAAAGCTGGTGCAACGCTCCCGGCGCAGCGCCCGAGCCGGCCGCTCGGTCTCGTTTGGCACAGACCGCGGTGGCTCGCGCTGGTTTTAGCTCACACACGTTATATTGCACCAACAGAATGACAGAAAAGGTGAAAAAAAACCCCAGGAAGCAGCCCCCTCACTGCAGAGGAGCAGTTTCCTGCTGAAAGCACGGGGAGGGGGGGTTCTTCTTGCAAGCACCAGCACAAACTAAAGGTGATTACAAGAGCTAACAGAGTAACAGGCTGACAATAACGTGTTGTGGGGCTGTTAAGACTATCGTAACTCAAGAGGGAAAGATAATGACCTGTGATTTATTTTGAGTGAGGACCTGTGGAACAGCTGTACATGTATTCCCTTCACTGCATGTTGTCCGTACTGAACGTCATTCCTTCGCCGCAGTTAGCGTAAGGACTGGTGCGAGAGTATCTGTGTTACCCGAGAGCGCAAAATTACCTTTTGATTTCGTGTTTGGGCATCCAAAGGCAATAGCAGTTTAGCCCGTGGGCTGGGGGACCCCGCGGGGGAGGCAGCGGTGGCAGCGGGAAGCGGAGCCCTCCGTGCGATGGACGGACGCTGCTCCGCAGCTCCCATCTCCGCCTGCCCTGTGCGCCCCGGGAACCACAGCCACAAACTCAGAGGAGAGAGAGGAGGATGTGCTAAATGGTTTCATATCCCACAGACTGGCTAATTTTAAGCCTAGTATTAGAATTTGGAAACCAGTTTCACATAAAAACAAGGTTTCTCCCCTTTTCACCGGTCCTTAATTCATAAAAAGCTAATTATTGACCTAAAATAGACTTTTTTTTTTTAAACTTACCCCAGGTCCTCTTTAATAGAGTGTGTGGTTTCTTATTCTTTGGGGTGTCTGTTGGCCAGAATTACCCAGTCCGAACAAGGTCTCCTCACCTTTGAGGATTTCTGGCCGCAGACAGGCACGTCACGGATGTACGTTGCAGCCGTCTCGGTAATTAGAACTTTTATTTTTTAACGCTAGTAGAAACTGGCATTGTACATTCCTTCTCTCTGTTGATCTTATGCAGAAAATGTTAAAGTTTCATTTGAGCGCTTCCAAATAGTTGATAGTGTTGAACGGAGAATGTCTTTTGCATACAAAGCGTCGTAATTAACACATGAAATCATTTAGCGTATCTATAGTTTGTTCAAAGGAAAACAACATCAACAGGAAGCTATAAATAATTCTTGGTATCTCCTAGCTGTTAAACGATGGCATTTATAAAACAAGCTTAGGCTTTTGGGTAGCTTTAGGGCTAAGCAAAGAGGTCTCACCTCCATGTTTTAGGGTTTTTTTTTAATAATTCTTATTTCTTCTCTCCATTTCCATGCCTCTTCTTCATCCACCTTACTGCAGACTAGCCACGTTAAGACTTAACCAGGAAAAAATTTGTCTCTCCATGTGTGTTTGCATGATACTGCCTGTGAGATCAATCGAACAAGGAACAGTTGTGTGCTCCTCTTTACAGCAGCCACAGGTGGAAGTAGAATACTATGGTTATTGGACCACTCAGAAATGTAGGCTGAAACCTGGACCAGAAAATATTTTGTTCACGTTTTTCCAGGATTTTTTCCCCAAAAAGCTGTTTATGGAAATTAATTCTAATAACCTCACGGAACCTACTATGCAAGCTATAATACTTCACGTTACACAAATCTTGCCACAAAGGAGGTAACAGGCATGCGATATATTGGATTTACAAGATAAAAGTTCTTATCTGTGCCTCTACATTACTTCACTGGGCCTGAAATGACAAGTCAGTTATTAAAACCACGGCAAATTGCCTGTGATTAGCAAGGAAACCAATACATTATCCTAATATAATTATCTTCTCTATCTGAAGCCCATGACAATCATTACAACCATCCTCAGAAAAAAACGCTTTGCGAACCAGTTATTCACAGTTCTGTGGAGAACATGTTACGCCATTAATGAAATTATCCTGTAATTAAAGTACACCCTGTACGGCACCTCTCCGCAGCTGGATGCGCCCCGCTGCGGCAGGCTCGCGGGGCGGAGGAGGAGGTTCCAGCTCGCTCCTGAACAGAAACGGTTTATTCACCAGGGAGGGACCCAGGGTGAAGCAGCAGGGAGTTTTCAGTGAGTATCTATAAATATTGAGAAATCCCGGATTTTGTAAAACACCGATAAACACTCAGAATAGAAAATTAAATGGTTTTTTTCTAAGTAGGATATTTTGTAATCACCAGGCATTTATGAGCCGTTTTCCAACACACACAAACGATCTCTGAATTTGTTAGCCATCGCCTCGCCTCCTCGCACCGTATCTCCATAGACCAAACGGATGAAAAAAAGGCTTCACCTGTGCCTCTACAGTCCATGGCAGACCGGGGTTGAACTCAAGCAAGCCGGCCAGCGATGAACCAGATCGAACCACAAGTTCTGGGGCCGTGTTAGAGCCAAGCCCAGGCACTCTTGGGGGCTAGTTATCGCCGCGGCGTGGGCTTTTGCAGTTCTTGGGTAGAGGCAGGCTCACCCCAGCCTGGCCCGGGCAAGTCGGACGTGCCTACAAGCCGCTCCACGGCCACGCTGGTCGTTCGGAGCAGCGCTCGGGGAACACCAGCACAAACTCTCCTCCTAGGAGCATCCTCCATCTGAACCAGCAAAAGCGCCCTCCCAGCCCGTTAGCACAGCGGGGTTCGGATGCTCAGGTAACAAAATCAATTCAAAAATATCTGTTTAGAAAGTGCCTATGAAGTATGATCATCCTTTACTTTGGTTATGGTTTAAAAATGAACTCAAAATTCAGATCTTGTTCTTCCACCCTCAGGAAGACAAGCCCTGCCAAGGCAAGCGACCTGGGACGCTCCCCAGGAGGGTCCCCTAGGATGGGGAGGTGGTGCTCGCGCGCGACTGCTCCAGACTGCCCTTGTGTTTAGCAGGTACTCCACAAGGATGGCTTCAGCTTCGAAAGCTAAAACCAAAATTATGTTATTACTTTGAGGAACAGATGCTGCCTACAACCAGGCCTTTTGAGGGATATTACGAGCAGCGATAAAAGTATTTGTTTTACAGAAGCACTGGAAGTATTTTGGAGATGCTTCTCCGGGTGGGAATCCAGCTTCTCTTGGCACCAAACACATAACAAAGAGTATTTTCCTAATAATCTCGGGGATCAAAGCTGGAAACGGAGGCTGCGGAGAGGCGAAAGGCGTGCAGCCCCGAAGGCAGCATGGGCAGCTCAGGGGCTGGGGAGCGGGCAGGAGCCGCTGCCCACCCGCTCTCAGCGGAGGATGCGTAAAGCACGCTTGTTCTCAGCTCTGCCGCTGTGCAATGAAAGGTGGACAGGCCATAAATAAAGAAAATGAAAGCTTGAGCCAGCTGGTTTTTTGGAGAACGTTGGTTCAGAAGTCAGAGTGGGAAGCAAGACCTCACCACCCCGCTTCGCTGCAGCGTTAGGGCACCTTTACAGCCCCGGTACGTGCCGCAGGTTGAGCCGTTTGCGATTCCGGTGCCATAATTATATCAGTATAACCAAAGCTCTGGCAGAAAACTTTTTATTCTGACAGATTCAGCTTTCCTGAAGTCAAGCCACCCTAAAAAAACCAGTCTCTGCGTTCCTTTAATGAGGCATCTTTTAATATTTAGACCAAAATACTACGATTGCAGTTATTAATTAGGCATTCCCTAGGTACAGCTTATCTTTGTATTTGACTAATTTCCTGAAATTATCTTCATAAAAGCACCTGACAATATGACTCAAGAAATTACACGCAAAACAAATCTGCATTTTCTAGCCACACACCCTGTCTTCTGTTCTGAATAATTACAACTTAAATCAATCATCAAAAAATCCATAGCTTACTCTAGTACATCAACATTACATTAATATGGAAATCGATGTTTGCACATGCAAATCAATGGCTAAGTGGTCGGTGGCCATTTGTATTCAGAACCAGCAGATTTCAACCAACAGCTGTGCCTCGACGCCAGGACCGAAGGTTTCCCGTCTCAGCACTAGTCACTAAAGAACAAACAAGACGGAAATCCAGCAAAAAAAGCCAACCAGCCAACAAAACCGCAGAGTCGCTGGAGAAGGGGGTAAGACTGTATCTAATTTATGCCCTGTAAGTGCCATCCACCAGTGCGCAGCAGAGCCAAAGCGGCAAGTAACCTTTGCGTTCAAAGTAGCGGTGTTTAAGAAGAATAAATGATCCAAAGGACAGATCCAAGATTAATTAAAAAAAAATTCTAAGCGTATGTTTTTATTCCTTTATTTCTGTGTCTTGCTACCGAAGCAGCTCCATTGGGTTTCTGACTACCTGGCACCTATGGCTTAACTGCACAAAAACACTCCTCTGACAACAGAAGCATAAAACGGTGAGTTGTTATAATTGTTTGGATCACCCACAAGAGGGGTTATGACACCGTGTCACATATGACAATTAACCGTTTTTGCAGCCTTAGACCACGAGGCTTAGCGCGAAGCTTTCTGGGCGTTAAGCAGGCGGGTTGCCGAGGCACAGTGGAGTCACACCGGAGGATACGGGCGTGAGAACCAGGGAGGCAGGTGTATCTGTGTACGCACGGTTCTCGGATATGCTACAGCAAAAGCACCTGGGAAGAGCCCTGCTGCGTCATCAGATTAACTTCCCTGCGCCTCCCTGAGCACGCTGGCATATGTTTAAGGTCTGTTGACAAAGCTTGACCCCTCTTTAGCTCTCGGGAAGGCTGGGCTGGGACCGCAGCGTCCCAGCGGCAGCGGACCGTGGGCGGCAAGGAGCCGCAGGTCACCCCTGCTCCAGCCGGGTCCTCCCAGCAGCCGGGCGAAGGGGCACGGCGCGGTGGGCGGCCAGGCAGCCCCTGCACGTGCTCCGCTGGGACAGAGCGATGAACTGGAGGCAGAGCCACCAGAGCTCTCCACCTTGCAAGCATATCAAGTAAAAATGAGACTGTATCAGACCTCAGAAAGAGCACGTAACACGCGCTTAGCTGGGGAAACTGGGGAGGAAAAACAGATTACCTGACATCTAAATTTACAAGTCATTTATTATATGTGAACTGTACTCAGAAAGAAAGCTTAATTGCACAAACGATTTTATCTTTTCTCCAGAATTTGGTTTTGTTGGCTTCGTTTGTCTACCTCCATACCCCGAATTCGTAACACGCTTGGAAACTTCAAATGAACTTGCGAACGGAGTGAAGACAATGAACTCCACCACGTTCTCAGAAGAGGGGAGGAAAGGTCAGCTGGACCTTGGACTAAAGGGAATACCCTGAGAATACCATGTATTACTCCCAATATGCCTGGCATAAAAAAAAAGTCCCAAAGAATTCAAGGTGATACGTGAAGGTCTTTAAAACATTGTATTTATATCGGATCTATCAGCCGCCCATCTTCTAGTCAACAATTCAAATACAAGTTTACTGAAATTCATTTGTTCTAGCAAATCCAAGCACCACGCACGCTGCGAAGCTTTTTGTTTTGTTGTGCGAACCTGAGGTCAGTCCGTGGAGTTTGGTCTTTGAGCTGTTTTTGGGTACCGACTAACACTGAAGCTCACGCTCGCCGCTAGCACAAGCGGCAGAGCAGCTAATCCACACTGCTCTATTTTCTCTTTCGTTAACCAAAACCACTAGTCCCCTGCTCCATGGGAATGAGCGGTCACGAAGTTCTTCAGCCACACTAACATGGTCTTTTTATTGTTGTAGATTTTGTGCACATGTTTGGGGGCGGGAATTCTTAGTTTTAGAGAAAATTATATTGTGCAAAAAAGGAAAAGGAACGTTACAGAAGCGCGATCTATTATGGTGTTGTCGCTGTTTTTCAACAACAGCTTCTAGCAAGGCACAAAGGGAAGGTTCATATATTCAAAGTATTATTTCAGTTCCATGTACGGCTCGGTTTCTACCTAAGCTGTTATCAGATTGGATGCGACCTCTGCCATGGACATCTGACGTGGTCATCCAACCCTTCAGTGTTTGAAGAAAATGGGTATTAGAATAAGCGGCGGTATTTTAAAATTCCCATTTCGGCTTAGAACTGCTAATCTGGAGGCAAAAGGACATCCTCACAAACAGGCTGGGGTACAAACTGAGGCAGTATCATTTGAAAGGTAAGCAGAAGACCTGCTGGATTAAACTAATGTCACCGTTTCGGCAGCATTAAGCTCTGCAAGAGGACAGCTCTTATTTAAAAAGGGGCATTTTTCCAGAGCTCTGACAATGCGTTTTCCAATCCTGCCTCCACAGCACCAAAGACACAGGATTTTGGCGCTCGCTGATGTCCCAGACCCAAAGCTGTTCCCCATCGCAGCCGAAGCTGAGGAGCTCTGCACAGACGCCTCCCAGGGCAGGACGGGTCCCGCCGCCTGTTAAATGGTGCTCCCCGGCGGCAGCGGCACGTCGCTAGTGATGTCCTCCAGAAACAAGCATCGCATCAGCAAAAACAAAACCAGTGCTGTGAAACGGGGATGGCTGGGAATTCCTCGCAGCCTTCGCCAATCCTCCCGTTTCCATGGAAACGGACCAGAAACGCAGCCAGAAGCAAATGAAATAAAGGGTCTTTTTTGGTCCAAAGTGTGGTCTTGATTATTTTTCTAATGATGTAAAACATGTATTCGTATAGCCCTTCAAGGGAAGGGAGGCATGGGGAAGAGCAGCGGTGATGCCTACATTAGGAGGCGGCACAGCAGGGCAGGAGGGGCTCTGCCGAGCCAACGAGGGGCACCAGTGTCCCACCACACACCTTTCCAGCTCTGACCTGCTCCCCGCATCAGGACCCGTTAGCACTGGGAGAGGATCTTCTGGGTGAGCTTCGCCCACAGGGCACCCAGCTTAAGCCCTCCAACACTGTCCTGCAAGATGAACCCTACTCTGCAAAGCGAGCCACAGGAGGAACGGGATTTGCTTCAAACACAGTCACGCACCGTGCCCATCAGGAACGGCACGCACCCCCCAGTGAACACCAGTGAGGCTACTGGTGCTACCACCACCATCCTGGCCACAGCAACGGCATGTGCCCTTACATGTGCTTAAATTGCGGGATTCCTTTTGCAAAAATAAAGCGGGATCTGGAGAGGGAAGGGAGGAGATGAAAAGCCTGAGTCAATCTGGACTCAAAATTAGACAAGAGAAAATGAAAATCATAGCACCAATGAAAGGCTAATGGTAAATTTTGTATTAGCGCCTCATCTGTGCCCAACGTTTCTGCCTTAAGCTAGGGTGTCTTCTGAATTTTGGTTTTATTCACAGTGTTATCTCCTTTTTTGAGAAATTGCTTTCTCTCTGAACCAAGATAAAAACAATTAAACCTTTGGTTTTAAGCACCTAGTCTGATAAAAACCTGATTTCGCATTTGCAATGTGACCATTTTCCTACACATAAGGCAACTCAACGGAGCAGAGGTTAGGCAGCGAGCGCGCTTCACCTGCCCTTCAACCAGCCCGGAGGGTTTCGCTCATGGCAGGCTGCCTGAGCACAGCCCCCCGGGCGCGAGCTGAAGCAGAGATCTACTTAAAGGCTGAACTACTTTCTGAAGTGTCCTCTCTTGCTTTCGACAGCCTTCTACCGGCAGCACATCACCTGGCACTAACGCTGCAAGGGCTACAAATTCTCAGTCCTGTGTGGTCGGGTGCTCCTTTATCCAATGCTATAAAGTCTGTCCCTGCAGGCTTTTTTCTGCTCCGGCAGCAGAAAGGGTCTGAATCCTGCAGCAAAGCAGACAACAGCAATGCCTGTAGTGGAGGAAACAGCCTTTTGCCCCTTCAGCATCCAGGGCCTCTGCAGAGGACGCGGGGACATGTCACTTCTCCAAGGCATGACATGCCCTGCGGTTGTCCCTGCTGAGCAGAGCAGCCTGTAGCTGTTGCAGCACAAGCTACCGCCAGGGAAGGCCAACGCTTCACCTTGGAAACACAAAAATAACTCCTCCTGCCCCTTAAGAGTTTAACTCAATTTTCATGAATACTTATCTTCCGATTTATCAGCCAAACCTCCTTATTATGGCCTATTATGGTCTTAGCTTCTTATGATCAGAAGGTTTTTTGTACAGTTCTGTATCTTTTTCACTCAGCTCGGATAAAGGCTTATTTCCCTCAAGCAAAAGGGAAACCTCACTGGGCAGAAGTACCCGGTCCCCATGGTCCCCGTCGCCCCAGCATCAGTACTCACAGCCTCAGTTTCCCAGCCCAGGTAACTCTGGCTGATGCAAGTGCAAAACAAAACAAAACAAACAAACAAAAAAAGAGTATTACCTCCGTCTGGAGCCTCTATGTCTCGATTTCCCCTCATCTCCAGTCTGTTCAGTGTCTCCATGTACTCCTCAGTACAAGCTCCATCTCCTCTCAGACCTGCTCCGTCCTCTCAGGTGTTTTTTTATTTGTTTCTCCCCAGAGCGATGCAATCAACCTTTCGACTCCTTCTCAAACCTTCCACCTTTTCCCCCTTTTTCTTTACCTACATCCACGTAACCCACACCGCGTGCTGCAAAAAGCAGTGGTTTTAGCACCAACAAGCCGTGCTAACCTTGCAGACCCGAACACCCCGCCGAGGCCGCGCCGTGCTGCACGCACCACCCTCCATCTCCACCCAGGAAGGATCGCTTTGGCCCTGAACGTCTGTTTAGGACTCCCACCGGCCTCAGAATCCTCCGGCACTAAAGCAAGAGCAACTTCTGCTCCCATTTGCACGTCTGTCAGCGATGGAAGCCCTCTGAACATTGTGAGGCGGCTGGGCCCTAATCCTACCTCGTCAAATTAGTTCCATTTGTTAAACGATGCTTTGGTTTTTGTGCTGGTAATTCTTCAGGCTCTCTAAAATCGGCTACCTGTACGAGTTTGGGCTTTGGTTTTGCTTTTTTGTTTTGTTCTTCAGAAAACCACATCTCTAACTCCCAGTATTTCCTGCGCCACTTTGTTCATCTCCCCTCCACGTTGTTTTTTTTTTAAGTGGCATAACAGATCGATCAGATCTTGGCTTATTCTGCAGTCTGAGTTCCTGTATTTTTAAGAACTTGTACAAATGCCTAAGATCGGATTGTGCTTAGGTACAAAGCACACAACTTACCTGTAAGAAAACCTGTAAAAGTCGTAGTTCACACAAGTAAAACAAACATAGCACGGCTAGACCAAGGTTAGAATCGGTACTTAAGGTAAACCTAGAAAAATATGAGATTTAGATGGATTTTGAAAAGGGCACATTTTGAAACGGCAGTCAGCACGGTGGAGTGAGGAAATTGTTGTTATCACTGCAAGTGTCACCTTCCAAAGGCAAAGAGTGAAATTCCACTTTTTTTAAAAAAAACAAGGGAATCTTTTCCTCCATTCAGCACTTTATGAAAGATTAAGAGTCAGGTTTTCTGTAAGTTGTTACTGAAAAGAGGGCAATCGGTATCAAAGCGTGTTTGGTGTTGTCTCTGGATACAGATGTGATGACGTTTAGAGAACAGAAACACAACCAAGCTGGCCACAGGTTTTCTGCGAACGCAGGTCAGTACCGCACCTCCTGCCTCCTGCGTGCTCGTGAGCGGTGCCGTCAGTGGAGACGCGTCCCCGCCAAGGAAGCTTGCAGGGAGCCGGAGTCCCGCATTTCTCCCAGGGCTGCGACTCGCGGCGTGCCTGCAGCTCCATCGCTCCCTCTTCTTGGCTTTGCTCAGCGCACGAGAGGGGCCACAGATTCAGGCCTCCAGCATACGCTCAGGTTATGGCAGCTCAGAGGCATCAGGTGCCGAGAGGAGTAAGCGCTGGCTAGAGCAGCACTAAGTACCCAAAAGCACCCCACCTTCTAGATATAAGCCTACAGCAACACACCGGATCCCCGAGCTCCCAGGCGTGGGGTCAGGCTGCCTCCCACGGGGCTGCAGCACGAGCCAACCGTGGACACCAAAACGAAGCCTCAGGCAGAGGCTCTTGCTGCCCAGCAGCGGTCATTGCCACCAAGTGACCTAGCAGAGCTGCTCTCCAGCCGCTCCCGCCACTGCTGACCTCAGCAGTGCCAATGGTACCTCACTAAGAGACGGGTCCAGAGCTGGGCAATACATCCTTTACAGCCTTCGAGGACAGCCTTCAGCTGCGCCGGCCTCCAGCAAGTTAGCAGGCAATGATTAATTAATAGCAGTCGTGGCCCAGACCTGCCAGGTTCAGTGTTGTCGGCTTCATCTTACTTGCTATAAACACAACTCTACTCCTTCCCGCCTCTTTCGACCTTCATAATTATTCATCTGATTTTAGCATTCCAAAGCAGCCAGTTTCAGTGAATGCTGGTGCGCCTGCCCCCTCAGCAGCGCGCCTCGTACCACACGCTGCACCGCCTGCAGATTAACCGGGGAGGTCACGAACCTGGGAGATGGGACGGCAGGACCCGCCCCGGCTTTCAGGCAGGAGATCTTGGTGATCTTCACCCTTCATCACACGTGCCCCTAACGAGGGTCTTGGTAGGGGGAAAAAGAGTAGAAAGATGTCATAAATTAATGTACTGTGATGAATATAAAGCAGATCCCTAATAAAGAGCTACAGGGGAAGGCAATACTTTGTGCCGAGATGGAGCAAGCTGGGAAGACCACGCGCACCGTATGCTCTCATCTGGAATACAAATACACATCCTGCAAAAGTCAGTGTACTGCAACCGCCGACCGAACTGAAAATTGATTTCAAGAATTAAAATATGGAAAGTGAACTCATTTCCATTCAAAACGTACATAATCACACACGATCCCCTCCAAACACAGAGGGGAGGATTTTTAGGTTGCTTTGAGAAAACAGACAATTGGCATGAGCCTCTCAGGCATTTTTTTTGCCTCCCATCACTTCCTCAGATTCAGAGTATTCCATATCGTGAAACAAAACCGACAAATCGTGTTCCTTTGGAGACACCTACTATGCAGAAAAAATTAAATCCTGTAATAATCTCTACTGACACCTCCCTAATGCAGGAGCCAAACAAGCTTAATTAAACACACACAAAAAAAGATGTGCATCAGGTCTAAAGTCTCCCTTTCCTCCTTGCTGATTAACATGGCTGCGTAAGCATAACCGCCAGCATTTCTGTGACAGAGACGGGGAACTGAGGCTCTTGGAAAGAGGTTGCAAAAGCGCAATCTTTGCCTCCTGTCTTTCATGTTTTCTCCACATAACTAAAGGAATTTTCCCTTCAGAAAACACGGCAAGGCGCGCCTGCCATCATTTAGCGCTAGGAGTCCGTGCTCAAAGTCAGAGGATAACTTGGAATATCCCTATTAGAAAAACAGTTTAAAGTGCGCTTATGTAGTTTCCTAAGCATGAGTTTCCTCGTAATGCTGCCAACAGCCGATACCCCCATTAAGGACGTTTGTAGCTTTGGGCTGTTTATAGCTGACTATCCATTTCACTGTTTTTTCTTTTATTGCGCACAAACGTACCCAAAGAACGACCGCCGTTCAGCAAGTCCATGACGGCCAGAGACAGGTTCATCCGGAAGCGACGCTCCGTCGCCACGCTCGCCAGCCAGGAGGCGAAGGCCAGACCCGGAGAGTGAAGCACCACTCAATACAAAGCCGTATTCCAATATTTTTTTCTGAGAACAATTTCTATTTTCTCCTTGGTGTTTTAATGACTAGGTCCCTCTTTTCCTGCTAATGGAATTGGGGAAGGGGTGCTTACCTCCATTCATTTGCATTTCACTGGGAGATCTTAATATTTAGATACACCCAGGTTAGAGCCGTTAAACTCGAACAGTGAATCTCTACCTTGGTGTAGCGTGGCATAAACTGATATCTTCACAGTTTTCACAGTTGCACTTATCTGCGACTACCACACAAGATTAGGAATGTTCTAATAAAATTAGTAGGGGAAGGCATCCTTCCCCAGGGCACGTGGCATGTCCTGAGCCCCCGCACAGTGCCCCACCGGTAAAAACCTAGACGAGGAGCTGTGGGTAAACCAGGGTGCCATAGCAGGGTGAGGGGAACAGGAGGAAGCTCTGGCAGCATCATAGGCCTGTTCTCACGCCTATAAAATCGCATTATTTACAGTAGGAGTATGAAGGACAAGTAGCAAAGCTCGAAGGCACGCCTTAGAAGTCGCAGAAAGAGCGTTCGCTAATAACATTCATTCCTACAATCAATTTCCTATTTGGAAGCTGAAAGAGGCTTCATTTGAGACTTGTCTTATGCCATTCCCTCCTTAAAAGGATGTATTGCTTTTCTTGGGTCTGCAGAGGAATATCAGATGCAAGTAACGGAGGCACTGATCACTTGTAACTGAAACCAGTAAGACCTGCAGAGTCACGGACTGGCTGAGGTTGGCAGGGACCTCTGGGGTCCATGTGGTCCCACGCCTGCCCCGGCAGGGGCAGCCCGCTCTGGTGTACCTGTACACAGCCTGGGCCGCCCAGAAGGAGGTTCCTGGTGTTCAGACAGGCTGTACTCCAGGTGTGGAGTTCCACCCTTCTGTCTCCATCAACAAATATTCCTGAAATTCCTTAAGGATGAATTCTTGAAGGTTATTGGAAATTCCACTAATTCTACCTCTGCCTGACCCAGTGCTGGCTGCATATTTAACCAATACGCTTTTTTCACGTGCTCAGAACTACATCAGTTAAACAAGCTCCGCATTTTATTCCACAATTGAAATTGTTTGATAGGATCAGCTTTATTGGTTTATCTTTGCTATTTCAAAATTAGATTTGTTTTCCAAATACTTTCTGGTCCTCGGAGTTTGCTCTGAAGCATATTAAGTTAAATCTTTAAAGAGACTTTCTTTGTGTAACTCTTCTGTTAACTCTTGTTGCTTTGGTCTGTTTGGGTACTTTTAACCCATAAAAGAAGTATCTTAACTCAAGAATTCTAACTTTTCCTTAAATCAATCCGGTAATCTAGCATGAAGGTAAGGGCACCAAGTTTCTATGTCACCCTGGAAATCAATCCTCCTGTTAGGCAGAAATCCATTTTTAGAAGCCATACAAAGAGTCCAAGGCTGTCTCTCATTTCATCTCCCATCCTTATCCACAGATAACAGCTGCCTCCGTAGCTATTATAGTACTCCTGACAGCTTTTTCCGCTTATTTTTCACTGTGCAAAGCTGAAGTTTCGGTTCTAGATCTCTTTTAATGAATCAATGATCTTTACTAATATCTCTCTGCAAGTTATTTTTGCTGCAAGTTTAAAGACATCTTCATTTTTTTTAATGTCTCTGCAATTCTCAATATGTTCACTGGCATTTAAACTACAAAAAGCCAGTGGGAAAATTAGATGTCCTTTAAATTAGGCAGCACTCGCTATCTGGTTTTGGGGTGGTTTTTTTGTTTTTTAAACAGCAGCCACATCATCTCCAGGGGGTTCAATAACTGCTCAGAGCCAAGAGCTCCATCAGTTGTGCTCCCTTCAGTGTCTGGGTTCTGCACAACCTGTAAGCAGATATCCTATGATATTCTCTTTCTATGATATAACTAGGCAATTTAAGATAAATACAGTTTTAAACAAGTGATACAGCCCTGCTTAGGGCAACTCTTACCCAAGCTGTGGCCCCTGGGTATTCTTCATTCACACGAGCAAGGAAGCTTCCTCAATGTGCTTGGACAAGGTGGGCTTCTTCAGTGTCCCTCCCTACACGTGTGTTATTTTCATAATACACCTGTGGTGGTTTTGGTGGGCGTTTTGGTTGCATTTTTCTGTTTGGGGCTTTTTCCGCCCCCTTCCAAGAAGTGAATCCCTACTGACCTGAAGAATCTCCAGGGCCAGTGCCTTAGTCAGGCAGGAGTCTAAATTACAACAGATCTTTGCTTTTTTTGTGCGTGTGTGTGTGTAAATTAACACCATCCCTTTCTTCATTCTTCAGACTGAACAGTCCGAACATACAGTACAGTTGTAGCTGATTCGGATGTTGCTCACATGACAACCATAAAAGATGAATTTTTGAAGAAATAGTTGTGAATCAACTCTACTGACATCTGAAAGAGAGTTTGACAGAAACAGGGCAGCTAGTGGAGCTCTAGAAACATGCCAAGTTGGAAAAATAAGGAAATTGCAGGGAAAAAGGTTAAACCACCCTCAACAGGTTATTAACTTGCATCAATTTTACTCGTACTGCTACAAATCCAGATCCGCAAGAATACCTGAGATATCAAAGCAGATGAAGTCCTATTATGTTGCAGCACTGAGAGATGCAAGATTTGTCAGCTCAGTGAACCGTTAGCTCTTAAAATAAATGAGCAGTTTATTGACCTTTCAGTGATTAAGACAAAACTAAAAGCCAAAAATACTCCGGCAGTGGGCAGGCAACATGGGTGATCACTCAGAAGTTTCTAGCTCACACTGGGAGTGCAGCCCTGAAGGTCACCGTGGTGCTTCACTGCGGCGTAACAAGGATCGCATTGATTTGCTGAGGACTTCTGCTAAGTAACCCAAAGGTTTTGCCTTTATGCTCACTTAACTCCTTACTCACTTTTTGTTATGACCACATATATCTGCTCCTTTAGCTTCGCTGCCAGGACTGCCATAATTTGGGCAAAAAAGAAAAATAGGGCCATCATCTTCCCATCCTGAGAGTATTTCCCTGAGAGTGTTTTCACACATGCTGATTTTTTCTTCTCAAGCTGTGCCGTTTCAAGGGGAATAGTCATAAGTTAGCCACGTTCAGGCTCAGAGCTTTAGAAGGTGCCTAAAACACAGAGCAAGGAAAACTCTAGGAGACGGCACCTTTGGCATTTCTGCAAGTCCGATGATTTAATAAGACAAATGAGAAATAACTGCTTCAAAATAGCCCATTTCTCTGAAATACAGCTGGTATCAGGCCGCTGCCTGTAAGACCAGCAGGAGTTTTGGCAGCAGGTACCAGACCCGGCCAGACCCCGGGGCCAGAGCATCCCCCTCCCGAGGGAAACCGCCCGGCTGACTCACCGCCCCTCTGGGAAGGAGGCTAGGGGCAGCAAGCGCGGGCTGTCCTTCGCGGAGCGTGTTCGCACTACCTATTCACTCCAGGGAGCAGAGTTTAAGCCTCTTCCTGCAAAAGGCTAGCACATGGCCGGCTCAACGGGCGTGCCCTGTGTGGAAGGCTTTCTCAAGGGGAGCTCAGGACCTGTTCATTTTACAGGCAGCTGCAGTCCTGTAGGCATTTCATAGGTTGTGGTCTGCAATCCTGGTATGCTGGATTCATTTAGCAGCTAAACATATGTAATGTGTGAATACATATATTAATATATATGCACACATACACACGGAATTTAAGACTGATTTAGAAAGCTGGACCAAGAAAACACCTGCCTTTTCTTTGGCTTTCACCGAGGGGGGAAGAGAAGAAAGCTGGTATTCCTTGTTAGCATCTAGCGCCTGGCAGGGTAAAAACCTTGGTTTGTTTTAGTGTATTAGCTCTACAGAAAACTTTAAAACCAGTGGTATCAACTCTACTTGAAGTTGTTCCACTCCACGTGATGCATTCATTGTGTCCACAACAAAAGCGCTGGACTCCATGTCCCGGGGTCAAGATGGTCTCGACTCCTTGGGCCCACATTCTCACTCCCCAAAGACCAGCTCACTTTTAAATTTATCATGTGTTTGTTGGGTTTTTTTGGCTCAGGATCCTTATTTCCCACCAGCTGAGTCACCCAAGCTTGAAGAGGCAGTATCACACAGTCTCTCCCTTTGCCCCAGGGGGTATTTAATAAGGCTTCATAACACAAAAGGGCTTCTGCAGGAGGTGTCTGAATCATCTCCCTGCAAAACACAGCCCCGAGGTTATTGCATTTCTGTAGGTCCTTCCTCCAAAACAC
This sequence comes from Phalacrocorax carbo, assembly GCF_963921805.1. Lineage (NCBI taxonomy): Eukaryota > Metazoa > Chordata > Aves > Suliformes > Phalacrocoracidae > Phalacrocorax > Phalacrocorax carbo. Next base: position 22,754,867 of record NC_087524.1, read on the forward strand.
AGCCCCGAGGTTATTGCATTTCTGTAGGTCCTTCCTCAAGTAAAAGCTACTGTGGATCTAAGTTTCCCCACATGATGAGCAAGACCTTCCAGCACCCATCATCTTCCTCAGGCCCTTTGCCTGAGAAATGCCCGAGGTAGGCCAGCTTAATGAGACCAGAATTAATTTCCTTTGGAAGAAAAACCCTATATGCTTGTAGTCCAGACACAGTTGCCTGCCATTTTATGAAAAATAGTATTTCATACTTTCTCCCTGCCCTCAGGACACTGAGTTCTGCGCTCCAGCGACAGCCAGCTCCTCCTCTGCACCATGCAAGGCTTTGGCACTGGCAGGTTGCTCTGCTCACTGTCCAGGGTTGCGATTCCCAAGTCCATTTTGTGGACCTGGGTAACATTTCATGGGGGAAAGGGGGATGCTATACAACTGCTGCATGCAAACGTTGAAACAAACAACAGCCATTTGTATCTGACGAATAAAAACAGAGAGGCAAATGCCTAATTTGTAAATTAGAAATTGAAATAAGGGGGAAGCTTAAGGAAAATACTTAAATATGCTTCATAAAAGTAGCACAGCAACAAAGGTGCAATAAAAAGCCTGATTTGCATTTGGGAATATGTAGCACTAATCCTGTGATATAAGTATATTAAAACCTGTTTTCTTGCTACAGGCATGATCTTGCCCTTACCCATAGTTCGGGACTTCTAACACCTATCCTTACCCATGCTCAGGTAACTCGGGCTTTGCCGGACAGACGGAAATCTGTATCCTCCTCTCACCATGGAAAATGGACCCGAGGATTTGGGTAACAGCTGACATCGTGACTCATATCTGCATGCTGGCCTGTGCCACTGATCCAAGCTTAAGCACTGATCTACTGCTAGCGAGAGCAGGGCATAAATTCTGGTTTTCCAGAGTAAGAGAGAGTTTAATTACGAGTTACAGCCCTCTTCACCTGCCAGTTCCTCCGGGCACAAATCACACAAGGACATGTTACTGGTGCCTCTCGACAGCCACAAGCCAGCACCGTTTTCCCCAGTGGTTTGAAGAGTGATGAGTTGGAGAAATCATTCTGCGTGGTTTTGAGAGGCCAGTGAAGAGAGGCAGGGATCTCCCAGCAGAAGAGGCCATTCTATTTAATGTCTTATACTGCCACCATCTGAAAACTTATTCATTAAGAAACTCAACTAATGGCTGTCATACACTGTCCATCCCTTCCCCACGGCACTGAAGAAATTTAGGCTGAGGCAATACAGAGGCAAATACAGAAGGAAATAAAAGCAAAGGAGAAGTAGAAGGGACGTCTTAAATAGGAGCTGCCAAATACAATTTCTGCCTCCTCAATGTCATTCATTACACAAGTTATTAGAAACAGACAGAGGTTTATATGCACTTTATTGACTAGAATGTGGCTGTAAAGGTAATTCCTGTTAAATGCCCATTAAACACACCAACGTTCACCCCCAAAATCTCATTCACGGAACTCAGAAACCTCTCTGTGCAAATGAAACAGTAATGCTGGCTGCTACGCAGCTTGTGTGGGTGTTTATACATAATTTAGCGCAGGTTCCCCTAAGAACAGGAATTACAGGATAGCATGTGGTAGGGTATAAAAATCTGAACCACTCAACAAAAAAATTATCCCTGACAGAGACAGCTGAGTAACTGCAAAAAAAGGGGAAATGATGCAGTCGCTGCTCTCTTCAGACTGATAGGAGCTGACTCAGTCTTTTCAAGAAACAGGGATGCTATTACCTTTGTCTCTCATTTCAGTCTTGGAAAACATTCAACCACCTCCTGCAGCAAGTACAACAAAACAGTTTCTCTCACAGTTTGAGGCTTGGTGTTAAACAGCCTTCCTTCTCCCACCATAGCCTCAGCTAAACCAAATAATATGGGACATTACAGAGCACAAAACCAAGCAAGGATTGAATTTAAAATTCAGACTCTGCTCAAAACTAGCTAGTACTAGAAATAACTGACGATATCAGGCAGCAGCACTTGGGAGTCTCCAGTTGGAAGAGGTGCAGAAGCACATCAGCACTGCGTTGAGCAGGGCAGCATGGTGCCGGCGGGCTTCGCCGCGGGGCTGCAGGGACGCGCCCGCCTGGCTCGGCCCCCCTGCACCCAGGCGATGGGCGCTGCTCCCAGCCCCTGGGGCCGGCCGGCCTCGTGACACGCACGACTCTTCCCAGGGACTGAGGAAGGGAGGGCCTGAACCAAAAAGGCCACTTAGTCTAAGCGTCACTGCGTTGAACTGAGGATCGCCCGCCCTTGTGTGGACGCCGGAGCCGTAAACACAAAGGGGAAGTACAGCGGAGGAAATGTCTCTTCCCAATTGCTCAAAAAACCCGCAGATTTTAGATATTCGCCTGCTTTGTGAAACCGCTCGTCTCTTTGGTAATATTGGAAAAAGTCCAGGAGCTACGGACGTGTGGCAAAAGGAGCCTTAACGGCACCTACAGGGTAAATCAGTGTAAAGGAACTCATCGCAAGGGTACGCAACTCGAGCCGTCACCTCCACGCTTCCTTCGGCCACGTGAGGATAGCTGTGGCCTGGGAAGGAGCGCGTCTCCGGGTAGCATCACAGTCCAGAAATCCCAGAATTTTACACCAGTGCGAAGGCCTACTTTGATCTTTGAACATGATTTTTGCAAAAAACAACCCTGGAGTCTGCTTTATCACCCACCACATGTACCGTCAGGCATAAACAAACCCTAGTAACCCCCCATGCAGAGGGAGCAGATGCCCCAGCACTGGCAGGACTGATCCGAGGCTGCGTGAATGGGTTCCTTCTGGGTGTGTTTTATAAGGACATGGTTTTCTTTGCAACTGTCAGCTTTATGATTGACTTTGACATTTTAATATCCTATTTAAAAGAGTTAATGAATAGGCTGTCTTCAGGGCTTCAGCAAATTGCATCAAAGAGAGGATTTACAAATGAAATCAGGATACAGAAGGAATTCAGCACTTCTAACCTCACAGCTCATGGGTCTGAGGCGAGTCACAATTCGTGTCGGTACGGTAAATGAATTTTACACCCTCTCTTTACTGTAGGATTTTACATCCCCTCTTTACTACCTTCTGTAGTCTGTTTTAGTGCCCTTGACAACAGGACCATCAGCATCACCTCATGATACAGCATTAACAAAAAAAACCCCAAATCCCAAAAAATAAACTTCTCCACAATCATTTGTTCTGGGGAGGAACAGTTGAAAATTTTCCTAGAGGAGAGGTAAAGAAGAGATCTGGAAGTTCCCCATAGCTTGGGGTTTTCTTTTTTTCTGCTGAAGAAGAATGAGATTCAAGAGGGGAGAGTTTGTAAAGAAGCCTTCATTCCTACAGAAAGAGATCTGACTCCAAACATTTGCTTTCATCCACTTTCTTCGCTATCTCAATGTTCAAGTGTATTTATTTGGGAGAGCTGAGACAGACACATTATAAGATTTGGCAGATGCTTCACATACCTTTCAGCTAAGACTATTTTCAGCATGACCCAGATAGGCGACGCAGGAGACAGTGGGAAAAGCATTATTCAGAGGTCTGTGTTAGCTGTTACAATAACCATCTCATTCAAGGTGTGATTGACCATCTGGCACTGAATTCAGGGACTTTTATTGAAACATTTTGAAATACTCAATTATTTCAGAGTTTCAGCTTAGAAGACCACATTTGGGAGAGAAGCATCAAGCACCCTGGTATTTCATTTCTCAGCACCAGGCACCACCCTCCTCCCTGCTCTCAGCTGTTCAGCAGAGCAGCCATGAACGTGGGTATAATAAAGCCCTGTCCTCACTGGGAAGGCTTCCCCGCTTTCCAGCTCCAGGGGTACCCAGCTCTGCAAGAAATCCCAACAGCCACGTGCTCAATCGTTTATTGCTGCAGAAGAAGCAGTGATGAGAGGACAGTAATAGTGTTGTGCTGAGCAGTTAAGAAGCACCGGCACATGAGGAAAAGAGAAAAAACATGACTGAGAAACACCTTTGAGCTTGAACTGAACAGCAATTTAGGTTTAGTTAGTTTAGGAAAAACACCTTTAATGAACATCACTGGAAATGACTGATTAGCAAGATTCTCTCGAGCTGAGATAACCCACACCAACGCTAGCATTAATAAAAGCAGAAATCAAAACTTCGTCCCCACCAAGGGAGTGGGACACTTGGCAACCTGACACTCGTATTTTCGGCACAGAAACACTGTACCAAAGCTCCTGGTTTTGTCCCCAGCACCTGACACTGTTCATAAGGGAGTCACTGCTTTAATTACCAAAGTCACCTTAATTTCTATTTTTATAAAGCAAACCTCTCTTGCTCCTAGATATTTCAAGATTGCCTTCAACAAATATGAATGCAAGTTTATTCATTCAGATTCATTAGCTCTTCATGGAGACTCACTTTCTCTTCATGGAGAAGAGAAGGCTGCGGGGAGACCTCACAGCAGCCTCCCAGTACCTGACAGGGGCCACAAGGGAGCTGGAGAGGGACTTCTTACAAGGGCATTCAGTGACAGAACAGGGGGGATGGCTTTAGACTGAAAGAGGGCAGCTTTAGACTAGATCTAAGGAAGCCATTCTTCGCTCTGAGGCGCCGGCAGAGGCTGCCCAGAGAAGCTGTGGCTGCCCCATCCCTGGCAGTGCTCAAGGCCAGGTTGGACGGGGCTTTGAGCAGCCTGGCCTAGTGGAAGGTGTCCCTGCCCAGGGCAGGGGGGGTTGGACTAGATGATCTTAGGGTCCCTTCCAACCCAAACTGTTCTAGGATTCTATTATTTGTCATTCACTGCATTACCACTGCTATGGAAAATAGAGATCTACAAATGTCTTGTTAGATATTTCTTCACCAAAGACAGCTACTTGATCTTCCAGTATACTTTTTTGGCTTTTATAAAATACATGAAAGAAAATACTATTCAGACTTATTTTATGCTTAGTGGGAAGACATCCATACTCTGGGAAGGTATGAGCTACCAACCTGCCTCCTTAGTCTAAAAGGAGGAATTAAACCTTCATTCCTAGCAATCCCTTAAAAGTTGCTTTTCAGAGTATTTGCAGACAGCAGAAGTCCTAAGGAGCCTTTCCACCACGCAGGGACATCCTCAGAAGGCCCTCAAAGGCCACCAGGTCTAGAGGCTCGCTTATTCTAGCAAATCCCAGCTCACTGCCTTTTAAACCCCGCTGCTTCAAACCATGCCCTTGGAGGAGGCTCTTAACCCGCAGGGGAAGGATGTGCCGTTCCAACAGCCAGGTGAGCTACCCTGATTTAATAGGTTTTTTCACCATCCAAACGCTTCTTAAAGTATGCATGTACCCAAACCGGGCCAGGTGGCCACAGCCTTAGGTGGCATTACGTACTGGACCGATTCATCCAAGTTTTTCGCAAATACTGGGAAATATAAGGAGTTTTATTATAAAACTGTAGCAAAATTGTAAAGGAAGCATCCAGGATAATGCTGAAATTCAGAATAATACTGAGGTGTCACATATGCTTATATTAAACAGAAGCTTTGAAAATAACCTACTTTTTCTAAGGGGCTAGAGAAGATTTGAATTTTGGATGGAGACGGGAATGAGGAAACCCCAAGAAGAATGGCACACTTCTGCACTGAAACCCTCCTGAATATTAATGAAGCCATCACAAAAGAAGCTACAGCATTAATATGACTAGCATGATAAAATATTACTTCAGCTTATGACATGTTCAATCGCTCATTTAATTTTTATAGGGGTTGATTAAGATGCTTTCGCTTGAATTTTATACTGTTTACTATAAAACATTACCCTTTTCTTCAAAATCTATAGAGACAGACAAACCACATATTTGCCAAGCCGTTAAATAAATAGTATTAAATCAACAATACCCAGGGTCCCAAAATGCAAGTCATTTCCATGTATATTGATTTTATTTCCATTTGCTGCAATAAAAGTTTTGTCTCTAAGCAAAAAACCAGCTATTTTATCAAACCATTTTGCTTTTAATTCTTGAAATAATGTAGTTCTGCAGTCACTACGCAGGGCAAACTTGCCCTAAGTGCTTTCAAATAGATGTGCCTCAAAGAGCTGAGTCAACTTAGTTACGTACAAAACAAGGCTTTGAGTGGATACCTGCCCGGGAGAGAGCGGACAAGGAAGGGGGGAGCCACCGCGAGCAGCAAAGCGGCACCACTGAGCCGTCGCTCTGGGCGCTCACAGGCAGGCAGGGCGATTCCCTAAGTACACCAAGGCTTCGAGAAGGCGGGGGGCCCCGAACGGGTCTGCCCATCGCTCCTCACCAGCGGCTCCAGGGGAGCAAGCTGCCAGTCCTCACCCGCTCCTAACCTCGCTGCGTGCAGCGTCACCCACCTTGCATGCCACGACCCCAAAGAGCGTGCGTTGCCAGCAGACAAGCTTCATTCCTCAACTAGCAAAGGCAGGAGGGGAGCTGGCTTCGCAGCAAGCAGCTGCGGGTCAGCGGGCGTCAGAGCCAGAGGACTTGGGCGTCCATCCAGGCAAGTCACGCTTTATCTTAGCAGCATTTTGCCCAGTTTTGCGGCAAAGACACTCAAACTGCCTTTTTCTTTAACTCTGCGGATCAAATTTGTCCAGTCTCCCACTGATCCTCTCCACAAAAGTCTGCCTCAGTTTCTCACATTTCTATTCACTGCTCTTGATGCTTTTCTCTTAATTTTTTCATAATGAAATTTTCTTAAGTGCTTGGAAGTGTTGCAACTGTCTTAAGAGCCTTCGTTAATACGACTATGTATTATAGTTCTCGTTGCTTCAATCTGGTGCTCTGTCTTCAACAAGGAAGAAGTAAATTTCAGGCTAAACTAGTTATAAATATTCTTCCTCTGGCTTTGCACTGCTGAGTGACTACAGACCATTTAATTTCCCAATACCTGGAAGCACTACCTTGAGAATGAGGTAGAAACTACAGCATTACGGAGAATACAGAACGATGAAGAGGTGACACTTTTGCCACGCCTTGCACAGCCATAAAGAGAGCCCCGAGATGAACACCTTCGTCCTTGCAAAACCCAAACAAGGACAACAGGTTTGTCCTTCCAAATCGCCTAAGAGGAGTCACCTCGTTAATACACATCCTGAATTCACATTTGCCCATCACCACTTACAATTCAAAAGTTATTTGTTGGCTAGTAATTCCAATTCAGGTGACCTTGGATGAAAACTATTTAAAAGTGCCTTTTGTGAGTGTTTGGATTAGTCTTTCTCCTTTTGGTAGCACTATAAAAGACTGCTCCCTTTTCCAATCTATAATAATCATTTTTGGTTCAGCTACACTGAGCTAAACTCCAATTGTTATACAGCATAACCCGGTCCACAGAATCTATATTATTTTATATTTTCCAGAAGTTTTGCATAATTTAACCCATCTGTTTTCTTCTTCCAAGTTTTACAAGCTGATAGTTCATACTTACTTCATTGTGGTAAGAACAAGAACCAAAGGAGGTTACACGGCCGCGGCTTTAGAGCGCCGTCAGATGCTCCAGCATCCAACGAACACTAAACGCGCAGTAAAGCCACCGGCCAGGTCCCAGCCCCAGCGGTGCTGCTGCCTGACCTGCTGCTGCAGTTTGCACATTACACTTCACAGTTTTGATCCATCCAAAAGTTCCCCTCGCACAAACCTCGTGAGCACAAGGGAGGAAGAAGGGATGCTGTAGGGACGGGCTTAGAGGCCTCTTGTCCTTGGCAACAGCCTCATCTTCACAAGGCTTCTCCTTCAAGCACAAATGAGACCATTTCTGCAGAAAAGGCCACAGTTTTAGCTCCCGGGGAGACGCTGGGTGCTCCTCCCTGTTACCGAAGGAAGAAAGGCATCAAGGGGACTGGCAAGGCCAAGGTGCTTCTGGAGGATCAAACTAAAATAAGCCTCGGTCATTCAGGTCAGCCTAAGGACAGCTGAGCCCCTTTGCCGTGGAAGGGCTGAATGGGGGTACTCTATTTACATTTGAACTGCCATCTGAAAAGCTAAACAAATTTGTTCTACAGGACAACATTTCCAATGCAGTGTTCAAACAGCACCCAGAGGTGCTACTGCTGATTCAGCCTCTACCTCCTACAACTGCTGAAGCAAACTGCAGTACTGCTACGGATGAAAACAGAGCTTTTCAGGAAAAAAAACTGCCTGAGGAGTAGATGGGCAATAACAGAACACTGCTGTGCTCCTCAGTAACTGGAGTATTTGCTGTACACTGATAAATGCCAGAACTTTTGAGATTGCCTGACTTTACAGGGTGATCATTTATCTGCCCAAGACAAAAATAAATCAATTAATGGATGAACAGACTGAAAATTAAAGCTCTTTTTTTGAAAGCATCCACAGAAGCAGGGCACTGAATCCCTGGCTGAGTCAGTACAGCCTCACCGACAATCTCAGACTTGCCTGAGAAACTGGTCTCTAAAGCTTATTTCTCTGCGTGTAAAATGCCTCATTTCAAGGATTACCTTCAGTTTTGTTAAACAACGTTATTGTCCTCACTTCAATCTTTTAATCAGCACTGACACTGAGCAAACCTTGCACTTCATGTTGTCTACATCAGCATAAGCTTCTAGTCGGAGCAAGCAGAGAGGGATGCCTTCAGGCTTCCCGGAGGGAAAGCGATGTCAGCTGGGTGTACCTGCTCCTTGCATGGCTCTAGATTTTGATGCTGTTAATTACAGCACTTACATGAGAATTGTGGGGTTTCTCCTTTCATTCCATAACTACAGTTGGTATTGGTGACAGAGTTCAGACAAATCTGTCTAGCCCTTCCTCTTCACCCCCAAGAAGAAAGCTAACACATTGAGAGATCGCCGCGGCGGGAATTTCTCAGTTGACTTCATTGGGCCTTAGCAGCAAGGAGCTCTGTACAACAGTGGAGTGGATTTAAATTGCTGGAAGATTCACATGTTTTTCAAAGCAAACACAGAACAAAATTCCCCATCATCTAAAATGCATTACTTGCAAAGGATAACAATCAATAGCAATGTCTTGCTGAAATCCAGCCTGTTCAAATTAACATTGTTTGAACTTCAGTCTCAGATATCTGTGGGATAAGGGTTAGATCAGCACTCTGCACTTAGCACTTAAGCTGCCAATATTAAAATAACCCATCATAGGGAGAAGAAGGAAAAAGAATAATTTTTCAAAAGTTTTCCTTTAGATTCCTTACAACGGCTCAGGTTTTTCATTAGGTACAAGTGCATTAAATACATACCAGCTTCTTGTTTTGTGATTTAATCGGGCTTGAAGATGAGATAAGTGCAAGCCCTTAAATACAGCTGAAAAATAGGACTTTTGCTCCGAAGCTTAAAGTATCCTCGCTGAACAACTGAACAGCTTCCTCGCCCACCACAGCCTGCGTAGACCTTGTACCAGTTCTCCTGGCAGGGAGCAGAGAATCCATAAAGCACAAAGTCTGAGTATCCTGAGTATCCCTTGTAAAAGAAGTTCCCCAGCAGAAATCGCCGCTCGAGAAGCAGACAGGTATTGCAAGTATTTTGCACATTGTGCTGCACCACTGCTGTCTCATGGTGACATCTCGTACTCCAAATTTTAGCAGTTTAATCCTGGCATAACATATTTGAAGCACACTTTACAAGAGGCAAGCAAGTGTAATTCGGTACAGTAGAAAGCATCAAAGCTGTGAAAGAGGAATGAAAGCACAAGTACTGAAGGGTAAACCAAGGAGCAGCTGCTGAGGCCAAGGAGCGTGTAAGCGGCAGGTGGAACAAGCTGCACCGTGCCCATAACTAACTACAGCAGTTGCTCAAACAAAGGCAGAGGAATTTGCTTGTTGGGAAAGCAACATACAAAAAATCAGATTCAAACACAAAGTCTTTGCCTCCATTCCAAGTACAAAAAAGTTATGGAGAAAAGTATTTATTCTGACATTTTTCTGTCTCCAAAAGCCAAGTTTTCAAAAAACCTTTGTCTAGGAAAGAAACAAAATACCTACCTTCAGATTTATACAGAATAAGATTTCTGCTAACTCCACGCATGGTTAAGGAAGACACGCATATTTGTACCAATGGATGGTATTCACATAAACAACCACACTAGAAGTTTAGCTACGTTAGTTACTAGTTTTAAATAATGCTCTATAAGAGTATCCTGGGTCATGTAGGTCACATAAATGACAACCCACCTACTGCTGCCTCCCTAAGCCCTCTCAAGCTCTATTTAATAGAAAGATCTCAATCTAATTACATAAAAGCATCCTCTAGTGCAGCTCAGAGGGCCATTTGCTCGGCTCAGCAAGGGCTGCTCTCAAGGCCCAGCAAGTACTAGCCATAGGAGGGGGAAGCGAGGCAGAGCCTTTCACTGCCTTCTCATTTACAAGGTACATATCGAGCTGATGCATCACATTTTCCAGCAGCCGCCAATCTTGCAATGAGGTAAAAGACTGCAATTTCAGTGCAAGGCTTACTGGACAGGTTCTCTTTAAATAAGTTAAAGCTCTCTGGTGTTTTTAGACCCTTGTGTACTGCTGTGATACACGAACGCTGTAGAACACTAAAAAGGAAGAGGGTTTTAGAGAAACTAAGCTTGCCTTGTTAAAAATCTGCTCCCTAGAGAGGCTTCCGTACCTCCACATTCATCATCTCATTAAGCTCAGACAGTTTGGAAGCCATTGGTCAAGAAACAAAAGAGAACAGTAGCCCAGACTCCTTGTTTTCAGAAGCTAAAACTGGCGTAGGTACTTACAGCATCCAGTGAGGCTCCCAGTGACAAGGAGATGCTCGAGGGCTCTTGCCAGGCTGCTCCGTCTCCGCCAGCTGCCCCGTCACTGCCGCTCAGAGCTCCCATACACCGAGCACCGCTGAAAGAGCAAACAGGCTTCAGCTCCATCTAACTCAAAACTTCATCCAAAATGACTACGGCTGCTCTCTGTCAAACTCACCCCACGTTATTGCATCAAGCCTAACCCCAACCTGATAGTCCTGACTTAAGTGCAACCCTCGCTGCTTTCTAGACTGCGACCCAAACCTCAGGCATTATTAAAGCCCACCTGTGTGCAGTCAAGTCTCCCTACAGCCTAACCACATCTCTGCCCTCCCTCCTTAAATTTTGCTCCAAATAGCATTCTGCTGGAGCAAGGTATTTAGCCTGAGGATTTTACAGGCCTTGAATATATCTCATATTAGAATATGTGGATTTATAACATGATTGACAGCATATCAGGAGCACAGACAATGCATATGCTAAGAAATGTTTCATTTCTTACCTGTTCAAAGACCTATACCAAAAAAAGTAAGCTAAATCTGGAGATAGACCGATAGTAATCAGTGGTAGCACGCCTCAGTAAACAAGAGAGCATCTGATAAGAACTTCAAAATTAGCAAAGCAAGTCTGTAACCTGTCCTGTGTCACGCTCCACACCTGGCCGAGCGTGACAGTGGCCGCAGATCGAGCCCGAGGGACCGGCGCGTCCCCTCCGCCCGTCACACCGGCCGCACCCGAGAGAAGCCCAGCAGCGCCGACCAATTCCTTCTAACTGTAAGCAAACCCTCTCTAAACCCAGGTGAGAAAATACTGCCTCACCTGAACCTGGCAATGCCTCTAGATGCCTCTTCTATGGCATATGTAAGCGAATTGCTAATATTTTCCATACCAGCTATTTGTTTCCCACTTGTTTTCACACCATGGCGCTGTGCGCTATGATTTCAAATTTCTAGGAATAGCCTGATTTTAAAAGATGCCAGAAAGTTCCCCATTTCTCACTGTGTGACAGCGCCTGGATGCTTTACAAGCCTGTTCTCCTTAGCTCTGTTTCACAGATTGTCAAAGGAGGATCTTATAAATCTGAGGTGGAGCAGAAAAGCAGCTTCTGACCAGGCACTAAGGGACAACCCTAAAACGCACCATGCCAGCGGCCCTAAAACTGCATGACTTTCCCCAAAGCTTTTGTGGGGAGGGTTTGGAGTGGGCAGGTGTCTGTGTGCGCAAGAAAGAGGGAAAGGAAGCGAAAACTGAGCTCCGGAGGGGCGGCAATATCATTAGTCCTGTACCTGTTAAAGTAATGCCAGCAATGAATCATGATTCACAATGCTGTCAGCAAGAAGTGGAAGAGCTATATTTAAAATCATGGGGGGGAAAAAGCCTTAGCCAGAAAGCGGAAAAGTCTAAAATAGCAGGAGGTTCACAAGGTGCGAGCTGTGGGACGACTCTGCCCCCGACGGCTTGCGCGAGGGGCGGCGGCGAGCCCAGGCTGCGCTGAACTGCAAACCCCTGCTCATCCCGGCGCCGAGCGGAGGGTTCCTACCCTCGACTTCTCCTGCTGGTAAAGAGCATCATCAAGCTCCGCTGGATGCTCGTGCTTAACTTCGTTTCCAAGTCGCATTTCTCTGATCCTCCCTCACCCCAAATCTAGAGAGTACCAGGTGGGATGTGCGGGGTATGAGAGGTGAGGGAAACAGCATTTTTTTCTCTACCTACAAGTAACAAAACTCATATGCAGCTTTTCAGGAAAAAAAACAGGATAGGGATAATGAGGTTTTAAGTAGGTACCATAGTTTATTACAAATTTATCTTTATTCATAAAATTTCCCACTAGTAATATTCCTGTCTGAAGCAGGGAATGAAATATCAAATTAAGATCCAAATACCTCAGCACAGACAACGACTTCAGCACAGCCTAACCATTTTGACAAAGTGATCTGATATAATTAATTCTTATTTTAATAAAATAAAATTAATCTTCCAATACCATTGGATCATCACATCACACGTGTTAGAGATTTTAGAGGTGCTGTGGCAGGTTATGACTTTGATGTGTGCCACTACTATAATTTTGCTTTTATTCCATAAAGTGTGTGGATTGATCTCTAGTGTCACTGATGGGCAGGTCAGGGGAGGCAAGGGGCGGGGAAACGCGCCCAAATGGCCTGTTCGGGCCTTTGTACTTGGGTACAGAAACACAAGATTAACTGAGCAGAGGTCCCAGTAACCCACGTTTATCTCCCAATGCCATGTCCCTCGTGATATCAAGGTCTCAGTGGGATCTCAGAGATAATTCTACACAACTATGAGCTAATTCTCAAGCTGTATATTCAATTTGGAGCCAATGAATGTATGATGACACATGAAAAAGGGCTCTTTGGGGACGAGCCACCGGGTGCAGCTCAAAACAGCTGCAGCCTTTTTCGTAACCAGGTCTCCGCTGCACTAACCAAAGGCTTTTATGAGTTTAGTTAAAGCAGTTTCTGCATAAACTGGGCTACGCACATTCCCTCCGTTGTGATCTGTGATTGCTAGAGCAGGTCCAATCAACCCACTGAATTCGGCAGTTTTAAAGGTTGTTTAGATGTAGGCGTGCCAACTGCTTCCTTTTGTCTTGCTTCCTTTGCTCAGGGTATGAAAGAGGCCATCCAATTGTTTGGTACAGACCAGGAGAAAACGGCTGCACGCTGAGGGGTCCGGGAAGGAGGCAAGCCAAGCTTCTTTGTCTTGTACCACCACCTGCTTCTTTCCTGGAGCTCGTGGGAGGAGCTGCAGGCAGGCCAGCCCCTGCTCCAGACTCCCAGTACAGACTCAAGATTTGTTTTCAAATGAGAAAAAAAAAAGAATTACTGGAGGAAAAGGCTAACATCTGTGCAGGAGAGAGAGATCACCGAGCTACCGGGCGGCCGTGGAGTCTCTCCCAGCTGGGAGTTTCTTGTGGCAGAGTTGAGCCCTTAAGGTCAAACAGTGAATGAATGGTTTTCTTTTTCCTTCAGAAAAAGATGGAGAGCAACGACACCTCTGGGAAAGCACAATTTTCCAGTGCTCCCCTTCTCTCCTTGGCTGATGTTCAAGGTGCCGGGGCAGGAGGAGTTCCCAGGCACTGAGGCGTGGGCAGCTGCCCCACCAGGGCGTCTAATGGGAGAAGAGCCGCAGGCACCGTTCCCAGAGGATGGACTATGGATCACATCGGCACTGCCAGGGCCAGGAACGGTGCGGGAGGCTGCCCAGCGGGCGGCAACCACGGCCCCGAAATGCCCAGTCCCCGTCTCCAAGAGACAAGGGCATTCAGGCAGGGCACGGCCGTGACGAACGCGGTGGCTCCGGGCAAGGGATTAAAAGAAATCCTGGTTTAAGGTATTGATTTGAATTTATAGTGCAGGGAAAGATCGGTGTAATTTTCAAAACCTTTGCAGAGGCATGCGGCGTAGCTGAAACGCAAATGGTTGTAACTTGCACGCCTGCTAACACAGCTTGCTGCGGTTGTTGCCATTCGAAGGCAGACCTGCTTCGGTGCGTTTCCATTAAACGGTGACAGTGATGTCACCTCCTTTCTTTACTGATTAACCTTTAACCTGGAAGCAAGACGACAGCCTAGAGCTATAACAGAGAACGTGATAACAGAGCCTGTAAGAAGAATGGACTACCATTTTCCTTGGCCCCGATACAACCCCTGTGCATTGCACAGGCTAAACTGTTCAGATCAGTCGATGAGCCAGGTAATAAGTTCACATGCAAGGCCAAAAAAGAAGCAAAACTTGTTCTTTTCCAGTTGGGGAAAACATGAACGTGTTTTTTGTGAAAAGAGAGGGAGGATTCTTGGGAATACTTAACAGCGTGCCTTCTGACCTGCATCATTTCCATGTTTATGTATTTACGTAGCTCTGGTCTTCCAAGAATCTAAAATTTGCTGAAGCACATGGGATATATTGTCTTTGCATGACAGGTATGTTGCTAATCTCCCTCTCCCGCAAGTGGAAACTTAGGTATAAAGAGGTAAAGAGCATTCAATTACTTACCAACAGCTTTGTATGTGGAGAATGAATTGTGATTCAGCATTTGCCAGCACTTGTCAGATATGACATCTCCTCATGACTCTTTTTTTCCCCCTCCTTTGTGAACAACATCCTGAGTTGGGGACCTAAATACCTCCAGCCGTCCCGGAGGGAAGCCCGGTGCAGTCAGCTCTGCTCCCTGGAGAGGAAGGGGTGGTGAAATTCTTTATTACACCATTTACTTCACAGATATCAGAAGTAATTGCCTGGAGGGACACGGCAATCTCATTAGTCACTTGACTTTCTCTTTATTTGCCCACTCAACAATTTCCCTGGTTTATTTTCTCATTTATAATAATTGGTGAGGAGTGTAATACGGCCCTTTCATCCATCCTGGCACTCACCAGCATCCACTAATGCCTCTTGTGAGACCGTTCAAAGGCAACAAGGTTTCATTCAGGTTCTGTAAATGCTCCTGTAAGACGTGCCAGTAGCTCCTTTCCATGCTGGGTGGCACCTTATTCATCCTATCATGACACCAGCTGAATGCGCTATGACTCCTTTCGGGGAGACCCTGCAGGAGTCCCAAAGCACTAACAAAGAGCAGCCGCGTTGGCAGCCTTTTGCTGGAAAGCCTGTGATCCATCGCTCCGTGAACGCTGCTGATGGCTGAAGAAGAGCATCCCCCTGCCCTGCGCAGCCATAAAATCAATTACTGACAAGTGCTAATAATGGCTCTGGAGTTTCTTAATGCTGGGTTGCAAATACACGTATGGGTAGAGGGGGTAATCTGAGAGCATCGATGGTCACAGTTCAGTTTTAATAGTTCATAATGCTTGAGATAAAAAATAATCACCTGTCCCATCAGATATTTTGATAACAAATGGCCAAACCGTTCCCATCTCCCGCAGAGCCTGAATGTCACTGTCCCAGAGGCTTCGACGGCAGCCTAACGGCGGAGCCCTCAGCCTCCCTGCTCAACTCGGCCACCACACGCAGCCAAGGCTCTTGCTGCCTCCGCCCTGGGATTTTCAATGGTTTGTTCAAATGCATCAAGAATGTTTTGCCGCTGATACGACAGACCTGCCTGCGGATCTGAGAACTCAGCAGTTTCCCCCGAAGAATTTTCTTCTCTCTTTACCTGTTGATGTCACTATTTGAATTTCTGAATTTGCCTGACTCCAAACTGGAACATGAGAGACTGGGAATGCGCTGCCATTTCATCTCCCAGCCCATGTTGTGCTTTTCCCTTCTGAAATAGCGTATTTGTAAAAACTGCAGATTTATTTTTCTATTCTTTCCATTTACTTTTCAAGTCCATTCCCTCCAACAGCTAGCTAAAGCATACCAAAATTATTTCTTCCCCTCTAAGAAGTTCTCCAGCTACATTAACCGTGATTCTGCTCTACTGAGCTTCCAAAGCAAGCCGTCGATGATAAGCCTTGTGCACTGATGTCTTTTACTGTTGGTTTTCCACTCCCTTACTCACAGCTCTGCTGGAAACTGTAAGAAATCGGGCACTTGAAGTGACGGCCATTTAGCATCAGCTGAGGAAATCACTGTATCATGAAAAGTGGAAGAGAGACGTTATGAAGAATGAACAGACAGTTTTGCTTAGTTGGCTTTTCAACCAGGGGCTGGACAAATTAGAAATAAGAAGCGTGGAGCAAAGTGGTGAGAGCCCCGATGCCTTCAGAGCTCAGCCACTCCACAACCTGCAAATTGCTTTGTCTGGGATTTGGGGGTTTAGACCCAAATGCTCCATTTGCTTTTAATTAGCCAGGAAATTTTTATAAGCTATATTTATAAGAGCTGTTTTCTCAATTCAGGTGTGGTGGAAGAACATTTTCCAGCTGTGGAACCTGGAAACAGCACCGGAGATGGGATCTGGCACAGACCCCCTTTCAGGGATGTAGAAACGTAACGCTGGAGCTTCCCCGTGGAGATGGAGGGATTACGTCCTCAAAGCAGTTTTGCGAGATGTCGTTCCTTATCTTTGATTCATAAAATTATGTGAAGATGGCAGACAGGGGAAGGAAGCGACCCTCTTGCTCAGACACCGAGGATTCATCAGGCCTCCAGGACGGGCACCGGGGATGCGTCCCTGCACGAACACGAACCACCCGCTGCAGAGCTGAACCGTCGTCGGAAAACTCTGCCTGGTCACCTTTGGGAGCAAGTTACGTCTACAGAGGTCAACAGGCACTTGCTATGGCTGAATGGTGTTATTTCAGTACCTAATGCCCTCACCATATTTTTAAGATTCGGGGCTTAAATCTTACCGTTTTAGCTATACACCAAATACAAGCAAGTGCTTTACTAAGAGGACTGAACCACCACATAGAGTAACCCAAGCTGACTTCAGTGTTGAAAGAACTGATAAACACTGAAACGGAGCTTAAAGCTCTGTGCACATACCCTTGGTGTAGGTCTCCTGAAGGTGAGGAAGCTGGGGGATAGGGGTTGGATGGAAGGCCAATGGACAATGAAAAATTAGTCTTAATTTGATTGAAACAAGGCATTTTTCAACATAATTCCCTTCATAGTGTTTTTTTATTGCTCTTATTTTATGTGTGGCAAAAGACTTCTGAGGCAGTTGTTCCCAGGGAGGTATAAAACACTGATTTACCTCATGGGAATACTTTCAAGAAAGAAGGCAACTCAGTGAAAAAGATGAGTTAAAGCCAAGAGGATGTATACCAAACCAATATCTGGAAAAGTTAGTATTTTATTACTGTCGCTGATAGGCTGTTAGCATGTCTGAAATGCATACAAATTTTCCAAGACACAAAAAGATCACACTTGAAAGGATGCCCCGCTAAGAACAGGAATACTGCCTTTTTCTGCTCTTTTCATTAGTTTCTTCCTTTTGCTATGTTTCACGGGAAATTATGCGTTGCTTCCCTACGTGCTCAGCCTCACCCTTCCCACCAGATCCATTTACTCCTTTGCTTCAGAGATCAGCTGCAAAATGGGAATAGTGGCCTCACAGGATTGCCCTGAATCTTCATTAATTAATACTAACATGACCTAAGGATCATTTATTCTCAGGTCACATTTAATTACTAAACATATAACTTAAATATAAGAGAAATAAGTCAGATATTAGCAGGACAAGGGACTGAAAGGGACTCAAAACCCTTTAAATCACCCCACACTCTCAGTGGGATCATACAGACCGGAACCGTTCCCCACAGATGTTTCCCAGCCTCCTCTCCGAGCAAGGATGCAGACCCACAGCCGCCGTAGGCAGGCTGTTCCAGTGCCCCGGTCCTCTTAAACATGGCAGAAAGCACTTATTAATAACTAAAGAATCCTCCTTCGCTGTAATTTAAGACTATCCATTTTTGCTCTGCCCTGAGTGGACATGGATAACAGCTTAATGCTTTGTTCTTCGCAATATGCTTTTACATAATTAAAGACTTCTCATGTCTCTCCTTGGGATTCTTGCCTCTAGCCTGAACAACGCTGGTGCTTGCTTTTTCTCCTCATTAGCATGTACAAGCATTTTCTTGGGAACTGTCTAGAATAATCCTACTCTTCTGCATCACTGCCTGGGTTATTAAGGAAAGTGTGAAAAGGAGAATTATCCTCACAGTATTCCACAAGTTCTTGCAGGGTTAAGCCCTCCCCAGGGTAAACGGTCTTATGAGATGCAGAGTAAATACTACGAGGATTAGTCTCAAAATGCTTCTGAACTTCGAAAACTAACATTAGTCCAAATCAGTCATAACCATGCTTGGCTTGGTTAAGTCTCTGGGTTTAAACACATACTTTCTCATAGGAAATGATTTCCAGGAAGGAGGTTTTGTCCAAATGTTCCTTGCTTAGGAGAGGGACGAGCTTAGAATTAGAATAAACAGACTTGGTCCCTCTTAAGTATAAGGCTGTGAGGTGCTGTTACATACCCGAGAGACAGTGACTCGGGGAGCGGCTGGGGAAATTATTTAAGTAAAGGAGGAGGAGAAATGAGGAGTTTTCTTCCTCTGCAGTCATTGTTTAAGTTAGTGCTTATTTTCATCATTAGATAGATTCTAATCCTTACATCTCTTCATTAGGAATTCTACTTTTCTAAGTCTTACTTCTCTTCATTAGGTGGGAAACCCATATCGGTAAATACAGAGATTATTAAAGCTGTCAAGCTTCCAAAAGAGAACCACGATATAACTTTTAAATTTAAAATTTAAACGTTCATTTTAAAACTTTTGTTCAAAACTCCATGTCTCTTCTCTGTTCACAAACACCCAGAAGTTGACAGTCCCAAAATCTGAACAAGTGCCACCAAGGTATAAATGAATATTATTAATGACTGGCTTCTACACGTGGACTGTTCAGAGGAAGCAGAGTCATCTGCAAAGCTTTCTGGAGACCTGGGGGTTTTTTATCTGCTGTAAAGTAGTCGGGTCTCTTTTAAAGCCATGTCTTTATTCTGAAAAATGTCCATGTGTGTATGGGGAGATCTAAGAACAGGAATAATGGGGCTTACCTGGTTCATGACCCTAAATTCCTGACATTTATAAACTTACTTGGTTTCTCTTTAGTTTTTCAAATGCATGGGACTTAAATTGATAGCAACCTAAGGACATGAAACACTGAACAATAAGCAAGCAGCAACAAAAACACTTGACTTTTAGAGCAGAGATTAATGTCTATTTGCCGTAGCTGGAAATTGCCCTTCTGACAAATTTTCTATGACTATTTTTTCACTGCTATATTGTCTTTTTCTGAGGATGTAAGAGTCTTTCCTCATTATTCTAAGAATTCTTATAATGTATTGATCTGGACCCACTAGGAATAAAAGCTTACTTGAATGAATGTCTGCTCCCTGGGACAGCAGCAAAGAGAGGGTTTTGTCATATAACAAATTAGAGAATAAAGACGATTTTAAAAATTCTGATTTAGCACATCTTGCTAGAAGGGCGCTCAGCGTTATCTTCTTTCTACAGAGTCTTCATTTTCTTTCGAAATATTTAGTTTTAGAATATAAAAAAATGAAAAATTGAACATATGCAAAAGGAAATGGCATTAAGTTAAACATAGATACTACGCATTTATTTTAATAATTATTATATTGTGTAGTAAAATGTCTAACCAATGGAACTTCTCTAAATAAAAGGGCAAAACCATCTCTACAAACATCATAAAAGAAGGCAGCACTGAACCCAGTTCCACTAGAGAGGTGTTTTTTTCTAACCGGTTGAAATTTAACATTTCTTCAAATTTTCCAAGCTCTCCTGGTTTCAGCTGGGTTAGAGTTAATTTTCTTCCTAGGAGCAGTAGAGCGCTGTGGTTTGCACTTAGGCTGACAGTGATGCGGATAACACGGATGTTTCAGTTGTTGCTGAGCAGGGCTTACACTAGTCAAGGCCTTTTCCGCTCCTCGCCCCACCAGCGAGGGGCTGGGGGGCACGAGGCGCTGGGAGGGGACACGGCCGGGACAGTGACCCCAGCCGACCCCAGGGATATTCCGGAGCACACAATGTCACGCTCAGCCCGTAAACTAGGGGAGAAGGGGAGAAGCTGGCCGGGGGCTGCTGCTCGGGGACAGGCTGGGCATCGGTCGCTTGCTGGCGAGCAACGGGTTTTCATTTACGTCGCGCGTCTTTCTTGGGTTTTCTTTCTCTTTTTGTTGTTTTCCTTTCCATTACTACTACTACTATTATTATTATTATGGTTGTTATTATTATTTCAATTATCAAACTGTTCCTGTCTAACCCACACGTGTTCTCACGTCCACTCCGCTGAGTCTCGCCCCCATCCCACCGCAGGGCAGGGCGGCGAAAGGCTGAGCGGTGTTCAGTTGCCGCTGGGGTTAAACCACGACACAAGCACGCTTTAAAATTCCTCCACCCTTTTCCTTTGGAGGGATTCAACTCGCTGCGCCACGGGACCTGCACCTACACTCCACAGCAGGCGTCAGAGGGTATCAATACAGAAAATGACTCTTCTGACTACTTCCAACGTGAAACAAACGGCGTGTTATTCTGGATCACCGTTGCCCGCAGACCACAGCTGCTTTCCATCTTCTGGGTGTTTTGGCTTCTCCACTGCAACCACCTGCCCAGGACCTTCCTTTTTATCGTCTCAGCAAGACCTTCACGTACATGAGTAGTGAGCTCATGCAACTGGAGGAACTTCTACCTTTCAAATCCTTCTCAAGGTTGAAATTTCTTACTATTTTTCAGAAGATGTACTTGAAATAGAAAACCGCGAAGGAATTAACAGTAAAAGAAAAGAGTTTTTAAACAGACACCTCCTGAACACCCAGAAGGATTGCTCCAGCAGGTTGCCAGGGCTACAGCCACTTGACCCCGATTCAAGAATTACGCTGGCTGTCCAGCAGACTGAGAGAAAAACCCCTCTGAAGTTCACACTGCTATAGCAGAAAGAAATTTCTTCCAGCCTGCAGATCCAGCAGCCAGCTGAACCCACGTGTGCTGGCCCGAAAGCCCGAGGCATAAGAATTCCACTTCTGCTCTGAGACGTAAATGATGGATGAAGCTTTTCTGTTCTGATAAAACTACACATTTTCAAAAATTTGACAGCATTTCTTCATCATAACACACTTTTTCCAGCTTTCCAGTTAAGCCATTTAATTATTTTTGCTAGTCCCCTGATTGAAACTTGCAATTCTCCTCAAAACAAGTCACCTAAGGGACCTGATTATATCATTTAACACTGAACTGACACCATCATTAAAGCCGAGTGTGAAGGTCCGCACTGTAATATTGCCCTAACACCAATGCTTTACCGTCCTATAGGACTGAGTCTTGTAGGATGTTGTCCCATAGGTGCAAATGCGATCTGTTTCCCTCCTCCCCAGGAACCGTGAAGACCAACAATTCCTGTTGTACGTTATAAAATGTTAACAGCATCACAGTTTGCTGTAAGAAAATAACTCATCTGAAGCCACTGACCGCACACACGCACAAGACAGAGGTCTCGTACCCACATGAGCAGAAAGGGCACGTCTCCTCCTGCTAAGTTTGGGGTGAAACCAGACACACTCGTAAGGTACCAAGGTGGGAACGCGCAAGCCAAGAGGAGACCAAGGGGAAGGTGCCAAATGATCTGTAAAGCACTTGTGCATCTGCACATCTAAGGCTGCAGATACCAGAAACTGCATTTCTGATGAGGCTGGGCGTCTCTTCTAACCTAACCTGCCTCCAGCAAGACTAATACCAGGTGTTCTGGAGGAATGTGCAGGTACAGATGGAGAATAATTTTGAGAAGAAAACCTCAAAAATCTTTACGATCCTGTTATCCAGACATGGGTTTCTCACTTGAGACACAGATTTTTCAATTTATTTGGAAAGTCTTGGACTTTATTTTTTTTTATTACTTTATTCCTAATGTCTCTGTGACTGAACATTTTACTGCCCATGTAAACGTCCATCCCATTACTGAAAAATGCTGAGGTCTGACCTGTGATATGCTGGGGCCGGGGCTTAAATGAACAGGTTCTTTCAGCTTCGCACAGGTTTGCCTGAGTTCCCAGTGCTACTTTTCACCATTCACTTTTCATTCTGCAAAAAGACCTATTGCTTATTAAGCAATACCTTCCTTCTGGGTTTTTTTTTTTTGTTTACTTTCATGAAAAAAGACCCCAAAAAATGCCAGATTGGTCCAAATCTATTAAAAACTGCCGAAACAGTAATAGCGCGTATGTGTATCAGTCTCCAATCTACACCCAGCTGATGCAGTCCCAGGGTGGCCCAAGGCTCTGACAGTACGCCAGGCATGTTGTCAGGTTCAAAGCCTCGCTCTGAACCGAGCTGATTTTCAGCCACCTGGTTCCCATTTAGATGCAACCGGAGTCGAAAGACCATCTGCATCGCAAGATGCTGGAAATGAGAAGTAGAGATAGCTAATATGACAGCAAATCTGTACCAGTTTTTACAATGGACCATCAAGCGCTGGATTATTTTAGGATCAGTTTAACTGAGGCTCCCCAGCCACCGCGCTGACCAGGGAGGTGCGCTGATTTGGGATCAGGCCCCAGATTTCATTTTTAATGTCAGCATTGTAACTATGGAGCGGTTTTGGCCAGCTGTGTTAGCACAGGGAAACGTCCTACTCCCACCAAACGAAGGGGCTACATGCTGAGGAAGGCACCGCTCAGCACGGCATGAATTAAATACAGGAAAGTCTGTCGGAAGACAATAAACCACCTTTTTGCTGCGAGGATGGTCGGACGCTGGGGCAGGCTGCCCGGGGAGGCGGCGGGGCTCCGTCCCTGGAGATGCTCAAACCCTCCTGGCCGCGTCCCTGAGTGACCGGCTGCGGGGCCCTGCCGGGAGCGGGCTGGGACAGAGACCCCCAGCCCCCGCCAGCCCCCGGGGTCTGTGACTCTGGGAGCAGTGACATTGGGTCTTACATGGCTTGGGGTCCCCGTTTTAAGATAAACGTGTGTAACACTGGAAGTTCAGTATTTTGGAAGAAAAGAAACAAAATTACAGAGGGACTGAGATGAAGGAAATATTCACATTTTAATTAACCAAAAAAATAGGGCAGTCACACTCCCACTGACGCTCTTTTTTCAGATCTTTTATCAACCAGAGTTAGTCAGCTATTTTTATCATCAGGATGCACACGCAACACTGGAGGTGCAAAGCGGATGGGCAAGGATGTATAATTTATACAAACAGCACGAAAAAAAAAAGAGTGAGTGCTCAAACCAAGGGGAGAAATAAGCTGTGTTCCTCTCACAATTACCTTTTTCACTTTCCTCCCCATGTGCCAGAGGTCTCTGCATCTTCTGTAATAAAGAGAAGATGGGGAAAGAGAAAGATGGAGCTGTCATTTCAGCTGCACTGCTGAACTGGGGATTGCAGCGGGAGGAGAAGGCTCTGCACTGAGAGAGATAAAGTCAAAATGAAGTACAGCCTGGCATCGAGCTGAGACATTTTCTTTGTTTAGCCTGGAAAAAAGATCAGGCAGGAAAGGATAAACTGAAAGTCTTGTGATTTTTTTTGTTAAGCTGATGGAAGAGGTGACAAAAATATTTGTGTGATGTTAAAAACAGGAACCCTGGCAAGCTGGCCGTGACTGACAGCAGATTTCGAGATATCTCGAAATGTTGAAATATGACAACATTAGTGCTTCACAACGGTGCTATGTTACATTTTTGATTTGTACCTGCAGCGTTTCGGTCATGGGCCAGAGGGCTGTTTGTCCGTCTCCTCGGCAGTTCGGAACCTCTCTGGGGCCCGGGGCTAACGGCACATTGTATTGCGCTTGCAACACGAGGAAACGCCGTTTCAGCTCCTCGGGCGCTTCAGAGGCAGCGTGAGACAGCCCTCTCACTGCACCGTGTCCCTTACACCGCTCAGTGATCGCCGCCGAGCCCTGCGCGCTCCGGCTTCTGCAAGCACAGGCAGGGGAACGGAGAGGAAAGGCTGAGGTTCTGCAGAAGGGCTTTAGCCCGGGTGTCCGGCCCGAGCCAAAAGCCCCACGGTTAACCCCAGAGCTCAGGGTCAAGCATTTCGACACTTCTCTGGATATTTCTGTCAGTCGGTCAGGCTTGGCAGAGTTAACTCAGCAGGCACCTGAGACACTCGCCGCCTGAGCTGCCCTTCCCGGTTTTCAAGTGTCCAAGGAGAGAGGGATGATGAACAGCGGCATCTCGCAGCTGATCCGCTGACACGCACCTGCTTTTAATCAGCCTGATGATGGTACACGGGAAGCGGGAGAGGAGAGGGCATGCCAGGGAAGCAGCCTTCTACCTGCTGAGAGACGTCTGGTTGTAAGGGACTGTCAGCAGGGGACGGGTGAAGGTCCCCCGGCGTGGTGCAAGCCCCAGCAGTGCCTCGCGGAAGACGGACTTGAACAGTGTTAATGACCATGAACCAGGTTCTGGTCAGGAACCTGCACCACCTTTGCAGCACCGTAAATCCCCTTATTTCAGCTCTGTGATACGTCTATCTGTGATTCCCCTCTCTGGCCCTGGGAGGTGTCTCACCCCCAGCCTGCGCCCGTCGCCTACCGCTGTCCTACCAATGCTCGGATCAGCCAGGTGACGGTCAGGGACGAACTCGGCTGGGGCTGGACTGGACCCCGTGGGTGCCACCCAGTATCACAGAATCATAGAATCGTTAGGGTTGGAAAAGACCCTTAAGATCATCGAGTCCAACCGCCGACCTACCACTGCCAAACTATCGCTGCGGACTTTGCTTATTTGCTTCAGATTAAGGCTCTTTCAAACTTCATCTGTTTACCTGTTTTCTCTAAGTTCAAACTGGACCATGATTTAAATTAATGATTGAGATTAGGAACCCAAAGATATTTCCTGCAGGTGTAGTACTATCATCGCTGTTTATTTTTAATATATTCTGCCTCGTAACCGGTGCCCTCGCAAAGCTATTCCTCTTTGAGTTTGCCGAAGCTTTCTCTGTGGATCACAGAAAAACTCCACAATCCCTCAGAAAAGACAGTTACTAATTACTATATGGTTTACCTATGACTCACTTTCAGAGTCTCATACCTAAGACTAAAATACTAAACATGAAAGACCCGTAGCTGAAATTGATTTTTTAAGAAGTTATAAATTACACAAAACATGGTTTTTAATTGGATGTGCAAGAGAACATTTGCAACAACAACTGAAATAAATGGTGTTTAAAAATAACTTTCCTATACGGGGTAATTCCTTTGAAGCAAATAGTCTGAAGGTAATAGCATGAACTTAGCATTTATATATTTATTTCTTTATTTGTGTCACTTTCGAACGTGGAAAAAGCTATCATTTTACTTTGGATCTCATAAAATACAGGCATAGGGAGGTTATATGACTCGCTCTGTATCACACAAAGTTAATAGCAGCCTAGAACTGAGCAGAGCTGCATTTTTCCCACCTACACAACTTGTCCTTGCCCTACCATTAGGCTTCGGCTATTGAAATCACAGCCCTGCCTTAGTCAATGGAAAGTTGTTACCAAATTAATGAAGCCTGCCTCTGGTTCCTGAGGAGAACACAAGCCCCAGGTTTCGGATACCACTTTGCAGAAGGTCACAGCAAAGGCTAAAAACAATAATTCAGAAAGTAAAAGAGCAGATGGCACTGAGTGAATGTGAAAAGAAGGTACGTTATCATTAACAAGATGGGAAAAAAGGCCAACAGATATGAAAGTACCCCAGAGAGGTGGGAATTCCTGTATTCGCTGTGAAAATAGCTCTGAAGGCACCTGATCCCCGCTTCTCCCAGAATGCTGGCTAAATAACCCAGCAGGTGCCGGGTGGTGGGCAGCGCTGGCTGCACCCGGGCGGGTGGTGGGTGCTCTCGGGTGGGTGAGCAGCAGCCGCGGGACCGTTCGCTGCACTGAAATACAGTTGTGGCTCAACGCCGTGTCGGGGCACACAGCACGGAAGGCATGGGCTTTGGAGTAACAGCTGTGAAAGAATAAAACCATCTTTTCACAACTAAAACAATTAACAGTTGTTAATTAACCATTAAAACTATCCATCTTAAAGATCTGTAAGGTTAAATGCGATCAATATTTATTTGATTACACTGAACAGGGTCAGGAGCCTCAGTCACCTGCGTATTTGAGGAATTATCTTAGAAAGAAGAAATGGTAAATCCCACTCACTTTGAAACTACGTTCAGAAATCTGCATGATGGGGAAGGGCACTGGAAAGGTGCAGGGAAGACGAGTGAAATGGTAACTGCAACCAAATGTGGGTTTTAGAAAAGAAGAGAGAAGAAGATAGGAAGAGAAAGAGAGAAAGCAAGGAAGCAAGCAAGAAAAAGAAATTAAAATAAAAAAGAAAGAAATAGAAAGAAAGGGGCTTAGAAAAGAAGTTCAGCTTTCAGGCTTACGTCCACCATCTTTCAACAGTCCTGAGCTGTCATCCTCCACCCGACAACCCTGGGCATAGCTTTTAATCTCAGCCACTCCTCAGTCCTCTGCTCATTTATTCCTCATATCTATTACATGTGCCAGAAATAAAGCTTTGCCAATATATAAACTTTTTTCTTGACTTCCTCAGCTTTAGCTAGTCCCCTTTAATTTTGAATGTTTCTTTACTACCTTATGGCGACTTTTTTCCTTCAAAACCGAGCAGGCAAATACCCATCCTACCACAGAGCGCTCTTGCCATGGCTGCTGGGTGCTGCTGCACCCTGCCGTGTGCCAGGCTCACTGCACACCCCACCGCCGGCTCCGACCGGCTCTGGCTGGGATTCAGCTGGAGGGGCGACCCACACCTTCCCTCTGTGCAGCTTTAATCCCCCAGCTGCGGGCTACGCTCACCCGTACCCCTGGCTAACAGCTACAGAACTATACGGGCTGTACGTCCACGGGTACCGCGCTCCGCTCTGGTCTAGTTAGGGGCAGAGGGACACCTCTGGAAGTAAAGATGTGACCGGCTCCCACCTCCTCCTACCAAGTTGTAAAGCTACGGTACTGCTCAGCACCCTTAACACAGACGTAACAAACGGCCGGGCTCCGCGACAGCTCCACGCCTTTGGCTTGTGTTCCCCTCTCCAGGGATACAAACACACTCGGGCAGGTTTCCCCAGACGGCCCCACGGGCCCCGTGTAAGGCGGCAGGACGTCGCCGGCGGGGACGTACCCAAACTGGCTGCGCCCCGCTCTCACGGCCACGTCTTTGTGTCTGGCACAGCAACCCTCTGGAGCTGCCACGTCCACCCGTGTCACAGCCAACCCGTCTTTCACACTCATTATTAATGCTTTTTTAAATTATTAATTAATGATAATTACATTACTAATGATTAAAGATCCACTGGAGATGCTGATCTTACCAAAATGAGAGTCGTTTTTATTTATCCTCTCTGCAATTTACTTTTCCCACACTTCTGCTGGCACCATTGTTCTTCCTACGGGTGGGCAGCAGTGTTTCCGAAGGCACAGTCGCTCTATGCCAGGCAGTCACCGTGCAACAAGGATTCTCTGTATTTAAAGCAGCCAACCCAAAATGTGAGAGACACACGATGTGGGCAGGTCCCCAGCCCTTCTCTCCCCGCAGAAGGCTCACACAGCATCCCGAGGATGCGCAGGTGAAAAAGGCGGAGGTTTGGCCGGGATTTGCCACTCCTTTTCCACCCCGCACTGTGACGGGGGGACCCGGTGGCTGCACAGCCCAGGGGCAGCCTCGGCACCGACGGCCGCCGTCAGGGCTCGCCCTGGGGAGAACAGCGGGCACCTGGCAGCCGTCGCGCTCCAGCGAGGACGTGCCACCACCTCTGCGCTCTGCTGAAGGCTGTTGGTCGCCAGCGGAAAGTCACCTGCTGCAGAAACCAGGTGTTCACAAAGTACAAGTCTTTAAGACAAACTGGCTTGTGTACTTCAACCCATGACAAATAACCCGTTTCTGAGGCTAATGAGGCAAAGCTCCTCGGAGAAGGAAATTCACATTTCTTCCAATTCTGAACTTTGTTACACAGTGTCATCAGAAAAGCTATAATTAAAGTACTTACATGCTTTCACCCTGGTTGTAAAGCAGCAGAGGTTTCAAATGTCAATCAAAACTCTGCCTGGAGCCGGAGACTGGCCAAGCTGCCCCAGGGTAATTCAAAGGCTGGAAGTGATGGTTAAGTAAAGGACTTCTTGATTTCATGTGTTTCTGTTCATTTCCCACAGTGGTTCCCAGGTTCCTAAAAGGCCTGTGAGGCAATGTCTTGCTGCCAACTGAGAAAATCCAGTGTCTAAAACGTCACTTTGCCCAGACCCCGCGTCCTGCTGCTCTCCATGGAGAAAAGCTCACGTTTGCTGCAGCTCCCCGGCACGGTCCTGCACACTCTGGAGCCGCACAACTGGACCAGTAACACATTTTTACTGAAAGGATCCTGAGTCAGGCCTTGCTACTCGTGGCTAGGCTGCTTACAGCACCTACAGAGCTGGGATAGAGCTCCTCCTGCTAAGTCCCAATGCACGTCAGGCGTGTGTCCATGCCTGAGGACTTCTCAGTGAAGGACAGCAGCCAGACACTCCTATCTACAGCCCTGAGAATGAGCAAACTCAGGTCAGCACCAGGCTGTTTGAGACATTTCTCCTGTTTTTCACAGACTCACAGAACGGTGGGTGTCAGAAGGGCCCTCTGGAGCTCACCCCGTCCCACCCCTGCGTGAGCAGGCACCCCCAGAGCAGGGGCACAGGGCCGCGTCCAGGCGGGGGGTGAATGTCTCCAGGGAAGGGACCCCACAGCCTCTCTGGGCAGCCTGTGCCCCTGCTCTGGCACCCGCACAGGGAAGGGGTTTGTCCTCATGTTCAGGGGGAGCTTCCCGTGTTCCAGCTTGTGCCCGTGGCCCCTTGGCCTGGCGTTGGGCACCGCTGAAAAGAGCCCGGCCCCGTCCTCCTGACACCCGCCCTTCAGGTATTTATAGGCATTGATGAGATCCCCCCTCAGCCTTCTCTTCTCCAGGCTGAACAGACCCAGGTCTCTCAGCCTTTCCTCATAAGGGAGAAGCTCCAGCCCCTGATCCCCTTGGCAGCTCTGCGCTGGCCTTGCTCCAGCAGTTCCCTGCCCTTCTTGAACTGGGGGGCCCAGAACTGGACGCAGCCCCCCAGATGTGGCCTCACTGGGGCAGAGCAGAGGGGGAGGAGAACCTCCCTCGCCCTGCTGGCCGCATGCCTTTTCATGCACCCCAGGACACCGCTGGCCCCCTTGGCCCCAAGGGCCCGGTGCTGGCTCAGGGTCCCCTCGCTGCCCCCCAGCACCCCCAGGGCCTCTCAGCAGAGCCGCTCGCCAGCAGGTCACCACCAGCCGCTGCCCACAAACCGACCTCCTCGAACGACCATGCCAGGAGAGATCAGTCGGTGGCCTGGTCCATCCTCGCGACGCTTTGTCCACTGATTCAGTCCGTATCCGAAATACACACATTTGGGTCATTGATTTCCCGCCCAACACCGCTCCTGTTCACCTGGCGGGATGTCAGCATGGCTCTCTAATCATAGCAGGTTATAAGAGTGCACATTTTTATCCAAAACCATGGCATTTGTACTTTCCTTAATTTTCCGTGACACTACAGGACAAGTTACGCTTTTTCCTCCTTTTGGAAGAGCTTCAAGTGGAGGCCTCTACACAACACTTGGCATCACTGAGACAAAGATTATCTCAGAATCCAAAGGTATGTTACATCTTTAAATTGTGATCACTACATTTAAAAAAAAAAAACAAAAAAACCCAAACCACATATAAGAGAAAAATCTACCTGGATGTAGTTTATACATCATATACCAAGATACTTGTGAATGTTCAGTATCTCTGAGAATAATATAGAGAGGTGGTATTTTCTTCTAAATCAAAACAAACAAAAGAAGCCTTGAAAGGACCTGATCTACCACCCTTTGAAGTCAAAAGAAAACTCTCACTGACTTCAGTGAAGCTGGATCGAGCTCAAAGTGTGCATATTTCTGTTTTCATGAGTCGTGCAAACTCCATCTGTTTTCCAGTCCCTGTGGGGAAATGCCATCTTTCTGTTTTCATTATTCAGCTTGCTCTCTCTGTTGTAGTTTGTACTCAACTCTACCAGTTTTACAAAACACAGTATCTTGTGGCACAGTGCTCAGCTACCTCACGGAGGCCTCGGTTCCTGTGGCATGACTGGCATCAAGCACTTTTTTTAATTAAAAAGAACACATTATTACATCCTAACCACCTCTCCTCTCTTTACTCTGAACTCAAGATCCTGCTCATGGCAGACAGTACAATCTGGAGCTCCTGCAAGTTTTATTTCATGTGTGTGCTACCTCTCCCATTTACGCAGGAGACGGAATGTGCCCAAGACGCTCGTCCCTTCCATCCTCGCCACAGGCTGCGCGCAGGGAGATGTCCCAGGACACGTCCCGATGGAAGCTGTTCCATGCAGGACCTTCGGTGTCCAACTGGTGCCCGTGCCCGTGCCTGTGCCCCCCACCCCTAACCTCAACCGATGCAGGTCCTGGGCTGTCTGAAAGGGCACACAGAGATGGAAAGTCTGTTCTTTACTGTTAAGATGAGAGACTACAGGACGTGCCCCTTTCCAAACAGTCTTCATATACAGAAAAATTAAATATTGCTGTCCACAGTTTTTAGATATTCAAACTGAGATACTGAGAGAAGGAAATGTGACCCCACCAGAAGCAGATTCCTTTACATCCATGTTTACATCACCCCATCCAACAGTACTTCTGTGCACAGCAATGTCTACACGCTGCCATATTAAGGTCAGCCACTGCTAAGGATGGCGACAGAACTCGGGGACTCACTAAACAAACCTACTACATCATGTGAAGGGGTGTTGCTCAAATTGCTCAAACCAGCGTATTTCAGCTCTTTATTCATTTCAGATTACTGAAGTATGCTGAAATACTGTTTTTATAGTATAATGCTTGTTGTAAAGACACATTAGTATACTTTGGCTCTAACAAATACACTAAAACAATGATTTTTGCTTCTCAAAATACTGGAAGTTTTATCATTAAATGAAAGACTGAATTTTCAAGTGAATGAAATTGTGCACATCAGTGCAAAATAATACAGTAAATAAGATGTCAGCAGTCTCCTTCCATTAGGCTTTTTGAGACATGCTGTCAAGTGGTGATCAAATGCAAGCGCCCGCTCCCAATGCTCATTAGAATTACTGACCAGGGCCACCACGGCAGCACCTCCTTCATCACCAGATCTCCTCCACATCCGTGCCCGGGGAAAACAACGTTGGGTTTCCCCTGCTACCTTTGGTAAAGTAGTGACCAGGCACAACAGCCATGATTCAGCCCAGAGCAGACAGGCGTGGAAAGCCTCCAGAGTCTGAAGAACAGTGAAAAAGAAATAATATCGGTGGAACCGCACTTATGTGTGTGAAAGGTCTAGACTAAAACCACACAAAAACCCTCGCAAGCAATTGTCTGCATCAGTTGGTGCTGCCAAAGATTGATGACGATGATAACTATGATGAATTGATGCTGTAATTACGAATATATGAAGTTTTATGAGGAGACAACAAATGTGTCACTATTTATACACAGCTGAAGAAGCACTACCATATTCCTTCAAATTGTCTGCAGCTTCAGGAACGAGTCGAGTCATTAATGCAGCTCTGCCTTTTGATAATGTTCTGCCCAATGTGAATGCTTTTGCACCTGAAGACCATCTAGAACTCCATACTGAAATTAGGTTTAAATAGCCAAACATCATTGAAAAGTACTTAAATCTTTTCCCTTGTTTGGTAGAAGCCACTCTCCAAGAAAAAAAAAAATTATTTTGCAAAACTTTTAAATAGCATTCTGCAAGAGCTACGTATGCTGGGGCTGCGAAGCTGAACAAAAACACAAATGTGAGTGAATTTGATTTTGACTTACTAAACATGTACACAATCGAGTGAGAAATTGCAATGTTGGCTGATATGGGAGCTGGGAACACAGTTTACGTACAAATAAATTCTGGATACTATCAGACAATACTAATGCAGGTGTTTAATCAGCCCTAGAATTAGGAAAGCATATAAATGTGAGCACCACATGGACCGGCAATGACCTGATACTCCTCCACCCCCCAAATTCCACCGAATCTCTGAAAACTCCAGGCCTGCGTGCAGGAGCCCTCGAGCAGGTCCTCCTGCTGCACAAGGCAGGAGAGCGGCCGGCCCCCCCCGGCGCGGCAGGACGCGCCCAACCAGAAGCTACACCCAACCTACACCCTGTCGGGTGACCTACACCCACCGCCCGGCTGGTGCTGGGGACGCGCGGGGACCCAAGAGCCACGGAAGAGCAGCTGAGCCGGGAGGCAACGACGGTCAGTGCAAGGAATTGAACAGGAAGGCTCCTCCGGCGCCGCTCCGCAATTCCGACAGAGAGCTGTCATGGAGGTGGGTGGCTTTGACAGATGTAAAAAGGGACCCTAAAAACAAGTGAGTAAGAAAAGCTCCTTAACGATTTTTGTAAACTAAGTGGCATTTGGCGAGGTGTTTTCAACCAATTTTAATTCCGATGATTAACTTGTTTCGCTCTACGGCTCCGCAGCCCTCTCTGTCGTGCACAGTTGACCCAGAGGGGCCGAAGAGCTCCTCCACCACAGCGGGGACGGCTCTGTCCCCCCGCCGCGGGCACTGCTCCAGGCGTCTCCGGGTTTGCAAATGGTGATGAGCAAAACACCATGTGGACACCTACCAAAACACACCCGAACCTGCAAACAAACGCCTGCTCCGGCATCGAGGTGCCGCTGGAGCCGACGTCAGTCGGGCGTGTGCAGTGTTTCAGGAATCTATCGGAGTATCATCATAAACCAGCACAAATTTCAATCATCATTATAATTATTAATAAAAATAAAGGCACCATTGGCCCGAATGTCTGAAAGACTAGACAGATGATACTTGTGCCTCCAAAACATCACCGTGGCCCATGTGTATTTGATATAAATATCCTGAGGAGCTTTGTATTTATACAATTACTGCCTAAATAGCAAAACTAAAACCACTGACAGTATATGTTGGCCCGCGGGAGATTCATCAGGTTTACGCTTATGGCCAGACCCCTCCGTGAATGCAAGGCTACCTGGGTTTCCTGGTAAAACACCAATACTATGGAAAGCCATTGCTGCACAGAAGTTTCAATGAAACACGGCTGCAGCCTATATGTGATGGAACCAGACCTTCCAGGCACACGTCGGCCGTACCTGTGGCACTGGCATATGCCAGACTCCTACATTTTTAAACTAACATTAGTGTTCACAAGGCTATAATATTTTTTTCACCTCCTATCTTATTCCTAAAAGAGAATTTAATGTACTATTTATGCAGTTGTTTACATAAAGAAAGCACAAGTATCACATTCTCTTGCTTGAAAGTAACAAAAATATTGACCTATATGTATAATACCCCAAACTAACAAAATGTATTAGTAAAATCCGGAAATTTAGTGAAAGCCAGAATATATGTATCCTTCACAACTTATTGTAATCTCTTTATCACCTTACCACGGTGTTATCACTTAAACTTGGCCTACCTTATAGGGAACAGCTTAGGAACCAACACCTTACAGTGTTTGCCTTCATGTTGCCCAATCCTCCAGCGTTTAAAATCAGACCCACCCTATTCTCTCCAGTTAGAGGGAGGAGTGTCAGTTTAGAAACGGTCCCCTGCTGGGAGAACAGACCGGCAAGTCACCCAGTGCGACTCCAGACGCGCCGCTTCTGCCGTGTTGGTCTTTCTTAATGTTTATTACAGTTTACGTACTAATAATTCATTTATAATTTCAGACAGCAAAATGTACCAGAGAGCAGAGGACAACCCGTAATTATGTGCTCTCCTTGTCTTCTAGTTAGCCTTAAGCTTCTACCTTTGCCGACACACATAAGGCCTGAGTCAAGCTCTAGTAAGCCGTTTGATTACGCTGTTTTGTACCTGGTTCACAGCCACAGCTCGCACCACCATCGACCAACAGGTCAGCGGGGACGAGTAGACACCTGTAAGCCAGGCTCTGCCCACGCTCCTCCGGCCACGGGCACAGAGGCAGAGCAGCAGCCTGGTAAATCAAAGGGAAGGTGTCGCAGGAGCGTGCGCTGGCGGGCAGGGGCTCCGTACTGGGAGTCCCCAAGAAGTAGGATAGACTTGGGTTCTTCAACCAGCAGGATGCCAGCAACCCTCGGATCCAGCCTGGATCCTCGAAGTTGAGAGAGAGATGTCTTTTATTCCTGTTTATCAAAAGGATTGATGTATTTCTGCACAATAAAGCAGCTCCTGGAAAGCGCTACTGTTTTTCTTGCCATTTATCAGGAGAGAACAGTTTAATGTTTTGGTAGAAGGCACAAGTGAGTATCTCTTCAGTGATGAAGGAAAATAAGCTTAGTGCTAAGGCAAATAGAAAATATTGATCTATCTTCAGGTACTGCAGCTGAAAATCTTTTGTAAAATGTATCTTCTCCCACCCCTACTGATCAGCGTCCTTTGTCTTTTACCAACTAATTCTCTGTACCAGAAAGTTTAACCTTGAACACAGAGAAGGGAAAAAAGCCAACAACAAAAAACCCTGTACATGCTCATCAACAAAATTGGCCCTAAGAAGTATTCAGGTCCCGCAGACACGCAGCTGGGGTGAGAACCCTCTGTCCCCACCGGCGGCAGGAGCCCCGGCCCCGCAGCGCAGGGGGGCTCCGGGCAGCGCCGGCACCCGGCACGGTGGGAGCCGCAGGGTCCCCTCCTGCGGGCAGGGGTGGGTTTCTGCTGGCTTTCAAGCAAGAGATCACAATTTTTGCACCTGGTTGCGCAAAGCCTCGGATCGCATGAATCCTCCCGATGTTACGAGACTAGGGATTTCAAGCACGCTGGCTGTGCAGATCATACGTTAGATGCTCTTTTTGTTCTCATGCATTTGCTGCCATTTGAGGTAGAGCCTAAGTAATACGAACCTTCAACAGTATTTCCTTCCTTTCCTCATCACTTGCATTCACTGTTACAGGTCAGAAAAAGCAATACTTCGGGTACTTCCCATTCCTGGGACACTGTTTCTTCACATTTACTTTGGGAAATCATGTTTTGAGATTCACTTCTTGGCAAGATGTCTGAGGCAGTATAGAAATAAGGAGAAAAAATTACCTATTAGGTAAAACCAGCAGCTTCATAAATCTGAATCTCTGGGCTCCAGCCTCCTGTTAGTTCGTGTCCCCATCAGAGCTCTTTCCCTGCCCTTTATCACCGTTCAGCCAGCAATATCAGCCCATCAATTTTTACAGAAAACTCCCAGAGGCTTATACAGCCAGAGAGCAGAATAGTCCCCAGCGTTTACACCCGCCTCGCCCCCTGTTTGCAGGCTCACAGGACAGCTCTGGCACCGGAGCACTGCCCCAAGCAGCCCGGCTGTGTTTGCTGACCCGCTGCCCCCATCCATCCCCCCAGCCTCCCGCCCAGCGACCGGCACGAGCCAGGGTGTGTATTAGCTGCAAAACCGACCCCTAAAGGCTTGCTGTCTCCCATCTCACCCTTTCCTCTCCATCATCTGAGACAGACACCCTATCTTCACAAGCAAAGCCACCAGCGGTTTCATATCCTGGGAGAAGCAAAGCGGGAAGCAAGCCTGGCCCTAGGCACACGCGGTTAATTTGTAAAATCAGCAGAAAATGTTACTAATACATAGAACGGATGAAAAAGAGGCATTGCTGATATCTGTTTATATGTAGAAATAATGGAAGCTTCTGACATCCTTCCTAAGAGTGAGGGATGGAAAAAAGCTGAGCTCTCATCCCCACAAGCGGACACGGCTACGCAGGCTGAAAGCAGAGCGTTGGCATCAGACGGCGCGGAGATCTGAAAGGGAGAACCTCCAGAGAGCTGGGGAAGGAGCCTGTCTCGGTGAGACAACGCCGCAAACCTCCAACTCATCTAGAATTAAGCCAAGACTAAAATCAAAGGAAAATGAAAGAATTTGGGATTTGAATAAGCTGTCTGTATCAGCGGCGGCGGCAGCTCCCCGGCAGGCACCAGCGCCTCGCGCTGCGGAGGACGGACGCGGCAGGAGATCTGCAGAGCCACGTGCAGCGCATGCGGGACAGACACCAAAACCAACCCAAAGGCGCACAAACACAGCCCAGTAAATTCAACTCTTATTTAAGCAAATATTCAATCAGTGCCCGAAGCAGGCAATCAATTCCAAATTAAACCAGCACTTGAAAAGCCGCCTGTTTATTGCAGAACTCATGATTTGGGATGGGATTCTCCAGGCCAGCTTGTTTGTATCTCCTCTCTGCTTTTATTAAGAGCAGGCCTGTGCCATAATATTATTTTTCCTACTCTCATACCGCTGACAGCACATCCATCATTCTTCATAATTGCATCTAACAAATATTGATTTTGTCTCCAAAAGAGTAAACAGAAATATTAAAGTGCTTTTGCAGAAGGCAAAAAAAACTAGAGGAAAGCATATTTAAACAGACCGAGAAGGATGAAGCCTGCATCTTGTGGTGGAGCATATGGCTGCAAAAAGGCAGCACCAATTTACACTGGCTTAAAAATGTAGCAAAACAGCGTATCGTGCTGAATTGGGCAACGGAGCTCTGTGCCAAGAAAACGCCGCCAATACTTCAATCCATTCAGTCTCAGACATAAGTGCCTCCAAACATTTTCTCAATCCTCCCTGAATGGGAGGAAGTAACTGAATTTTAGCCTCAGAAAACTATTAAGGCTGATGAAATGCGTTGCTGGGCTGCATTTGCTGTAAAGCCACCGCAGCTCACGGCCCAGGCTGCCGCTGCGGCACCAGGTTGTCGAATACCCCAGCGCTGCTCCCAGCTGCTCCAGGAAAGCGCGTCTTGTCCCAGCAAAGAGGCGGCGCAGGGGGTGCTCGGCACCCCACCAGGCAGCCGCCGCCACCGCCCAGCCGCGACAGCACCGCAACAGCACCGCCACAACACCGCCACAACACCACTTCCCCTCCGTTTCTTCCCTCCCGAGGCATGACACCACTGCACTGTTTCAGCACACCGCTTCTCCCGCTTGGGAGGTTCACCCTGTTTCACCGGCGGTCCCCCGCCCCGCTCCGCTCACCCCGAGACAGGCGGCCAGGCTACAGCAGCAGCACTGGGGACGGCTGAGCAGCGGGGAAGCAGCTTCTGCTGTAATCTGCCCTTTGCTCGGCAATCTCAGGCTCTAAACTCGCACGAGAATTCCAGGTTGCGTGTTTGGCTCACCATCAGGCTATGTATAACCAAGCCCGACCTGCCAAAGAAGAGCCTTTGCCTTCGAGTACAAGAAGTTCCCGCACAACTCCTCCGGCAGCTCCGTTAACGCTTCCACCACCTGCCCGCTCGTAGCGGCGCTGCCCGGCGCAGGAGGCGACGGCTGAGCGGGGAGCGGGGCAGCCCCGGCCGTGACAAACCTCCGCAGCGCCCGCTCTACCGCGCTGCGAGCAAAATTTACTCAACGCGAGAGAGGTTTCCAGAAATGGCCTTCAACGCTGGAGCCGGATCAGCCACAGCTTTGAAAGGTGCTGCACTACAGGCAGAGGAGGAAACATGGCCAGCCAACCATCGAGCCTTAAAAAGCTTTTTAATAAAGAAAACCCAGAAAGCTCTTCATGCACAAGACCAAAAATGGAACGTTTCTGGCAAAACATCCAGGTTCAACACACAGAAAGGGAAAAAAAAATATCTGTAAATAAAGAAAGAAATACAATTATTTGGAAAATGGCAAATTCTACATGGAGAAAAGCACTCTTTGCCTGGTGCATTTTACTTGGTAAATCAGCCCCGGTAAGTGCAAGGTACCAAGTCTCTACTCACTTGAACTGAAAAAATAAACTCATGTATCTAATTCTCTAAGAACTGACATATGGGAAGAAACAGCAGAACACCAGAATGGAAAATAATCTTCAACTGTAAGTTTCTGTGACTTCATGAAAATGAAAAAGCATGAAAAATACGTGAAAATGGAAGAGCCAGTGATACCTTTCTCTCCCTGAACTCTGAGGAGGCCTTCAGAAATACCTGGGTTTGGGGAGGACTGAGGGCTTGTTTGTGGGTTTTGTTGGGTTTTTTAAAGTGAACAAAAATCTTACACTAAAAGGGAAAAAAGCGTTTCTTTGCTACACAGCACTTCTTACAAAATATCGATGTATTAGTTAATTGGTAGTTAATTTGTAATTAATAAATACTGTTTACCCAAATCCCCCAGTAATAAGCACCATCGCTGCAGAGCACTTGTGGCAAATGTTGTGGGACACGAGGCCCTCCGCGCTGTCCCGCTCCCGCCGGCGGCGGCCCGTGCTGTACCCGGGGAACGTAAGGCACGCACGGCGAGACAGCGGAGACAAGCGGCCGTGAGCAACAGCCCCCAGCACGGGCAGCGGTTACAGCATCCCTCTGACAGGTGTCAGCACTGTAATCAACCACAGCGGGGCCGGAACACTCCCCTTTCAGACAGAAAAAGTATTTCAAACTGCAGCTGGATGAGACTCCCTCGTTGACGAGCGCGGCGCTGACGGTGGCCGACACCTGCTGAGGTTCCCCGAGTCACAAAAAGCAACGCAAGTTTCCCTCTGCCCGCCGGTGGGGTTTAAGCAGAGCAGCAGCGCTGGCAGCGTGAAGCCACAGGGCCATTTGCCGACCAGGCAGAAGGTGGGAGGGATGGGATGGAGAAACACGCGTGTCCTGCCCAGACCCAAGCCTAAGTATGGCGCAAGGCATAAACCTGGCTCATTCTTGTCAAGGATGATGTTTAGCTCTACCAGTCCTTAGCTTCAGTCTTTCCCCTGGAGAGCCTCTGGGAAGGCACAAACCAGCCAAAGCGCACAGATCTGTGCACGTGAGAACCCCAGCAGCTGGAGGACAGAGGTAGCGCTAAGGCAAAACCCCTTCAACGGGGCGCGATGAGTTTCTCGTGCGCTGGGCTGGCGCGGGGTGCTCCCGGAGCAGGGACGGCCGCTGGGGGAGCGGCTGGAGGAACGGGCGCATCAGCCCTTTTACCGTCGTCGCCACCCAGCTGGAGCACTGCGGCAGGCAGAGCCCCGGCGCGCGCTACAGGAGACACCTTTCATATGGGCGGCGGTGCCCAAAATTTCACGTAAGGGCCTGGGTCTCAGTCCACAAAAGTAGGATTTTCAATACAAACCGCTGCTGCCCCAGCAGAGGAGAGCAGCTCAGCAGCGTTCGTCAGTGCATGCCCCACAGTACACGGCCACTACGCGTTTTAATAGTTTTCCATTTGTTTTAACGATACTACTTGGTGAAACCGCGCTTGCCAGCACGCCCTCCGGGACAGTTTCAGGTGGCATCGCCCATCGTTGTCAGGCAGGCAAGCATCGCGCTGTTAAATCACCAGGACACTACCACACCTGTGCTGGAGCCTCCTCGAAAACTCAGGCAAGACAAGAACTGATATTCCTGACCTCCCTAAAGGTCAATGTAAATTTTAAAAAAGATAATTCCCAGAAACACTGAGGCTGCCTTGATATATCTTCATTAGGAAGAAATATAGGAAGCAAATTTTCACCTCTTACTTTAGAGTCTCAATAGCTGAATATAAAGCAGCAGCCATGCGTGTCACAGCTATACAACAGTCTCTCGACTCCTGATAGAAAATACAGGTTATGCCTATATGCCTATCCCTCCCTCTCCCCTCTGCTTTCCCAAGGGGCTGAAATTGCCACAGAGCAAAAGATGTTCTAATGAGCCAATGCCTTATTTTCTTGAGGATTTTCCAACAATTTTTCTGGAGAGAGCTTAAATTTTTCTAGGAGCTACTACCTTCAGCAACAACCCTCTGGGCAACACACTCAGATATTTATTTCAGCAGGAGATGCTCCATTTGGAGAAAATTTTAAGAGAGAAAAAATATAAATCTCTAAAATCAAGCAAGCAGTCTAATGGCATGCAATAAACAACCTATTTTTTTAAAAAAAAAGAAATCTTGCTAGAGAAACTTGATTGACTCTCCTGACAGCATTACCGAGTTGGAAGATAAAGAGAAAAATTACACATTTGAGTTGCAGTAAAGTAATGGATGTTGTGTCTCATCGCATCTTGATCGCTAACACGCTTTGAATTGTCGGGTATGAAAAATACCCCATGCTGGAAACGAGGAGAAGCAAGGAAGCAAGGAAGCAAGGACAAGAAGCAATTCACAGCTCGCGGGTTCCCAGCGCGCCTGTGACACCAGCAGCTGGGAGCAGCACCCCCCAAGGCCACCCTGAGCCACCACCTCCAGCATTCACAGAGAATTCAGAGTCTGACCAAGAAATCAAACCCCAACTGCACACACATTTGGTAAAGATGAAGTGCTCGCGCATCGGGAAGACGCTAAAGATTAACACAATAAGTTAAAAACAACTAAATTTAAATGTTAGAATGAAACCCTCAACAGGAAACAAATGAACATCAACACAAGATTAAACAAGACATTCAACAGAAGTCACTCAAGAGCCAGAAAGTTCCTTCTTAGCAAACAGACCATTTAAATAGCTGATCATTATCTGACAGGGCAGCCTCCCCCGTCAGTGAAGGTCACTGGGAGGAAGCCAAAAAGGAGAAGAGGAATATCACATTTCTGAGCACATCCTTTTCCCAGAAAGGCCAGAGCTGCGGTCTGACGAGCACAAGCGGAAAAGCACGAGGCAGCTGCCTGCAAGCCCCCACCAGCCGGCAGCTGCCGCGCTGGGGAGAAGGGGAGGACAGAAGGGCTCTGTGCTGCCTACGGTCCCCACGGTCCCTCGTACCTGGGAGGGCTGGAGAGACAGCAGACACTTTCTTCTCTGTTTTCTGGTACCTATTCCTCCAAAATGGGGGATTAAGTACCCAGGTAAAAGAAATACAGGTATTTCTCAAAAAAGCTCCCTTTTCAACCCAGCCTGATCTCTTCTCTTCCGTAGGGGTGCTGAGCTTGGCAGCCAGTTTGGCTGACATCAGCCCCATCACCTCTGCTGTTCAGATCACTTTGACCGCTTCAGAAGTGTTTATTTGGAAATAAAGAATAGAAAAATATTTTTAAACTTCCCTGGATTAATTAATCTATCGTAATCTATTTTACGGTTAATCAGGCACAAAACCAGCATAATCACAGACTAATACTTGGACCGTACGCGTGTGACGCCGGAGAACCTCTGTGTGCCCGCGCAGTGCTGAGCAGACCAGGAGCACCCGAATCGGCTGCGGACGAGCATGGGGCTGAAGCCCCCCTGGCCTCTGTGGAAAAGGGGGTTTCACAGCAAGAAGCCGCTCCGCAGGGGACAATCCGAGTTTGCTGGGTCACTACAAA
Source organism: Phalacrocorax carbo (assembly GCF_963921805.1). Lineage (NCBI taxonomy): Eukaryota > Metazoa > Chordata > Aves > Suliformes > Phalacrocoracidae > Phalacrocorax > Phalacrocorax carbo. The sequence continues at coordinate 22,796,233 of NC_087524.1, forward strand.
GCAACAGCCTGCCAGCTGCCTTCGCCTTCCCCTTGTGTGCTCAGCCTTGAAAGCCAGGAGGACCGGACGCACCAACACCCGCCCGGCGAGCCTCGCCCTGCCAAACTGACACACAAAAAAAGAACAAACCCAACCATTCCCCTTTCACAGCCAAGGCAGAATTAATGGCCCAGATGTGTCAGCAGCAGCTCACCATCCTGCCCGTTACACCCGATGACGACAACCAAGGTACGATGCTCCCACCATCCCCTCCATCCCCATAGCCTGGAGACAGTCGTCGGGGCGGGAGGGGAGACGGTGGGAGGCCCCACCGTCACAAACTGCTGCGACAAGCCCCAAGGGGCTGCGATGGGACAAGGCCAGTGCTGAGGCCGTGTCCCTGCAAGCTGCACCTCATGGAAACCTGCCCGAGGACAACCCCAACCCCGCGGGAAGGCAGCCAGGGAGGCTGGGGGATCTCCACTGTGGACGGAGATCCATCAGTTAAACATGCTGTCCCGCCCCTCAGTCATACCCGCTGAGAGCCAATTATTATAACAGCATGAAACAAAGCAAAAAAGTCTCAGAGAAAGGGTTGTGGTGAAGAAAAAAAGCTCCATCCATCTTTTCTGGCTCAACATTTTATATTTGTTGATATCTGGGTTTAAGTTTGTAGCTTCCAACAAGAAAGCGATTGCACAAATTAGGCAATCATAAATCCTGTTTGTAAATCAGAACAGGTAAGAGGTGCTTACGCTCCTGCTGTCAGAAAGCAACAGCAGAATATCATTATTTGTGCCAAAAATGCCTCCAGGGAACCAACCCACCCAGCTGGAATAGTGGCAGGTTGAAGGAGGCATCCCCCAGACAGCCTTTCCCTGGCCATGCTTTTAGAGGCTGCCACGGATGCAGCAGCTCCAGAAGCCGGGGGTGCCCGGGGCCCTTTTACACTGAGGTCACTGACCTGCCCTTAACAGCTCTGCCTTTATTGACCTTGAGGGTAGGAGGAAAGACGATCTGAGCAGAATTCAACACAGAAGAGGATCGTACAGGTTAAATATACAGCTTATGTTTCTCTTCCAGCGGGACTGCAGCCACAGTAAACACCTAGGTACGGGGTTTTGTTAAGGCTGTGTCACAGAAGATCACCAGAAGCAGTCTTGCTAACGGATTTTTATAGCTTAAAAATATTTATAGTTTTTTGTCGCTGAAGAATATGATTAACTTTCTTAAGTTAATGGCATATGCTCAGGGAAATGCCTTACTTCATCCCTTTCACCTGCACCAGCTCTGATTTCCATCCCCAGGCAACCCCCACGCAGACACTCACACTCTCTCCATTTCGGGGAGATTTTGTTGCTGTGTTGAGGCACCATAACCATGAGATCAGCAGTTTTATGGCTTTGCAGTTACTTGAAAATACACAAACAGGACAGACAACTGGAATAACTCAGCACTTAATTATTTAAAATGCAGGAGAGTCCTGCTGTGTTCTGTGGCTCTGAGATTGGGTGTCACCCATCGCCAACCAAGGGGTGAACTCCAAGGCAAGGGCAGGAGAAGCAAGCTTGGATGCTGGATGCTGGCAGTGGCCCGCTCCACGTCGGAGCGGCAGCGTCTTCCCCTGGCACAGAAGCTACGAAGAAAGTAGTACCTGGAATTTCCAGAAACATTTGAGAGAAATAATTTCTGAAAATTTGGGCCTCTGAATAGCCCAGAAAAACACCAGGAAGATACTGTAAGGACAGAAGTTAGTTTGACAGTAAGTGTTTAAACCTTCAGTAGACAACCTGAACCAGAACACTCCTGACCCATCGCTGCGGGGACTGCGAAAAGCAGCAAATTCAACAGATTTTTAGCACAAGCTTTCTAAAAAGCCTTTGCCACACATTTAAAAACAACCTGTTTCTAAAATCCAGCTCTTCCTGACACTGACAATTATGTTCAAATTAATGAATTGTTATCTAATTTCACTGATTTCAATATCCAAGACATTTAAAACCCTAATACATCATTTCCATGAGAAATATCAATGCATTCAAACACGTAAATATATGCAGAGTATTTTTACAAATACAATGTGTGTCACTGAGATCCATTCTAACAGCTTTTCACAGCATGGAAATGAGAACTGAGTGCTACCGCCACCGCGCTACAAACATCAAAAGACAGAGAGGAAATGAAAATAGGGAGAAGGACAAGAAAATGACAAAAATGAGAACAAGCAATCATGTGTTTCACTGCACGAGGCACAGGGGAACCCTGCTCAGCACCAGTGAGGCAGACGCCAGCGCCCTTGCCCATGCTGAAGCTCTCCTTCGGGTGACGGCATGCCACCGCTCTGGCTGAAGCCCAAAGGAGGTCGTAGCGAGGTGGGGGTTGGTCTCTTCTCCCAAGTCACTAGTGATAGAATGAGAGGAAATGGCTTCAAGCTGCGTCAGGAGAGGTTTAGGTTGGATATTAGGGAAAATTTCCTCACTGCCAGAGCAGTCAGGCCCTGGCACAGGCTGCCCAGAGAGGTGGGGGAGTCGCCATCCCTAGGGGGGTTCAAAACCGTGTAGACGTGGCACTTCAGGGCATGGTTTAGAAGACATGGGGGTGTTGGGTTGGTGGTTGGACTTGATAATCCAAGAGGTCTTTTCCATCCTTAATGATTCTATGATTCTATGTATTTCATAACCAAAGAATAACAGCAACAGCTTTTGAAGAAGCAGTGTTAGAAGTTTAAGGCCAGTGGAGACCACCAGGTTTTCCACCTTGACCTCTTCCATAACACAGACTAAATTTCACCCAGGCGCCCTGTGTTAATCCCACGTACTTTGGGTCAGGCTTCAGGAGCCTGTGTGTCCCCGTGGCCGGGCCAATCCCCCCGCAGCGGCCACAGGAGCGGTGGGTGACACAGCCCTCGGCCACGCGGCCAGCGGGAGACCCCCGGCACCCCTGACACCCTCCCCAGGGAGGGCCACGGCAGCCCCTCCCTCCCTCCTCCTCGACTACAGCCCTGGTACCAGCCACGCTTGGCTCTTTTGCGCTCTGCACAACCCCGGCTCTTTCAGAGACCTAAGGACGCAGTTCGCTGCTGTCAGATCAGTATCATAATCAGCACGTGTTTGAAATCAGAGGTACTGCTCTGGCTTCGTAAATCACAAATAAATTATTAGGCCTGTTCTCACCTGTCTGTAGGTTCAAATTCACCTTGCACGGCTGTGCAGGAGCAGTGGGGAGGGAAGCGTGGCTCTGTACCAAACCCGCGGCGGCACCGGGGTACGCGGGGTGGGCTGCTGGGCAGTCCCCTACAGCCACTGCCCCTACATCAGCAGCCCAGGGCCAGGACCGAGCAAAGCGCCCAGGAGCAGCAGCGCGGCTGGGACGGCAGGCAGCCTGACCTCCCTGCAGAGACGGCTTCAGGGGCATCTCCACACCGCTTCCAAGGAGCGCGACTGAACCGTGCCCGTCTGTGCCTAGCTAAGCTGAGCCCTAGGTGTAGCTGCTAGCAAATTTTTCATCAGTCTTCACAGGTTTTGTTTCAGTACTGAAAAAAATACATTCCTGAAGGAGGAGGAGGACTGGACTCCCACTTTGTTTAGCTGGCGATCCAAAGTCCACATTGACTGAAACCTTTCGGGTCATCGCTGCCTTCTGCACAACACAACTCGCACACACACTCAACTCCTTATCCTGAATGCTGTCGCAAGGACAACTGGATACTTTAGAAGAATCGGGAATGAGAGTAGCAGAAACACAGATTTTGACTAAACCTATGGGTCAAATCCAGAAGTGGTTCCCTGAGTTCCTACCTATATTATTTGAGGGATTCATCACTTTTAAGAGTCTTTATTCCCTTGAGGTATCTCATGATACGTTTTTAAAAGACACTTGTACGTAATGTACACAAGCTAGAGCTATTGTCCAGGTTAACATTCACATTGCTCAAACACCTGCAAAAACATCAATAACAATGACCTTCTAACGTGTACATCTGTACACGCATTAAGCGGTTAACACAACCGTATTTATCACTGACCACAGTAACTAACTGTACATCTGACATTTACTGTAGTAAATGCAATAACTGGAACAGATACGAAAGCAGAACTTTAAATACACAGTCTATTATGGGAAGCGCTATCAATCCTACTTCCCCGCTCGGGGGCTGCACACCTGTAATCTGGCATTTCGTCCTGCTGCTGCGCAGGAAAGTCTCCTCTTCACAGCCCCGTTACGACAGCCGTGCCAAAAGCAGGCCCCGACAGCAGGTCTGTGCTGTGCTGCTCCAGAGCGGGCGAAAGCCTCATCAGTTCAATGGTGACTCCCCAGCTGTAACCCCTTTCCTTCAAATCCCCACCTGTGCCCTGCAGGAACAGTATTTTAAACACAAATATAGAAAAGAGCATCAGAGAGAAAGTAAACAAGCAGGCAAAGAAAAAAAAAACCAAACTCCATTCTGAGGCTCCTTTTTTCTGAAGTCGGACAGTACACCGAAACACGGAGCACCCAGACCCCTTCACTTCTGTTTTCAGGGCATCAGTATCTGACAAGCTTAAGGCTATAGGCAACAGATAACAAAACCCACAGCTGCAGGTGCCCACCTTTCTTTTTTTTTCTTTTGATTGCTGGGAAAGCCTAACGGTTCTGTTTGGTTTCCCTGTCCATCTCAGGGGCAGACTAATTACCGACTAGTCACGGTACAGCACAAACGCAGGCTGTGCGTCGGGCTGCGGCATGCCAGGCACCACCCAAACCCCTGGTCCGGCCGCAGAAGCAGCTCTCCCTGCAAGCTCCGCTGCTGTTATCCTTCCAGTACAGATCCCTTCCAGAAAACTGCGCTATCAGAATCAGTGTTTCTTTCCAATTAGCTTTTACACCTTTAAGAAAATACTAACATAATATGCCTCTCTGGGATTTGCTAACTCATCGCCAGTACTGCTTAATGCTTTATGACCTTAAGTGATAACGAAGAGCTTAAGTGGTAAAGCCAGTGTTAAAACTGTACATGTACATGAACCAAAAGGCTGATTCTCATGCGTTTCTCTGCTAAAAAAAGTCAGGAGTGAATTTATGCATTTTTCTGTCTAGAAGTAGGGTACAAAGTCTTCCTAAATTCATTTTCTTCGTCTGGTGCCCCTGCTTTATCGCACCCAACCTCTCACTCTCTCCTCTGATTTGCCTTTTGCGTTTCCTCTCCTGTTCAGTTCCTAATTCTTCCTTAATTCCTCCTGTAAATAAAGGCTGAAGAACCAGCAGAAAATGGCCACAATGGCAGCAAGTCAGGTTCTCATCTGCTTTTACAGAGGCAGATGAGAACAGTTTCCAGTTCTAATATGTTAAACTGGAAGGAAAAAGCCGTTTTAAAAATCTATATTAAAGCTTTTATCCAATTAATATTTCATTACAGATGCCTGGGAGAGACTAGTCACTCCCTGATCGTTTCATTCTAAAAAGCTAAAACCAGTTTGTTGAGTTTTAAATTCTTACTTTTTAATAAGAAATCTTCGTAAGTTACTAATTAAAAAAATAATTTAAGGAAATGTTTTTTCCTCGATTGGATTGTTCTTCTTATTGCTTTTTGCAGCGTGATGAACTAATATTAAAAACATACTGGCTTCCTGGTGCTTGCTCTAACTGGAGCAGAGCTTTTTAAATGGCAATCTACCCAAGATCATCAAGCAGTTAACAAATTGAAAACAGTCTTTGTTCTTTTATTAAAAATCTGACAAATACATTTTTGATAATGAACCTGGAGGGGGAAGGCGGGGTGCTGATTTCCATCCGCGCTGGAGCACTGCCCTCTGTTGCCTGGTGCCTGTGGGTACCATCGCCCGGAGCCGGGGACGCCCAGCAGCTACCTCGGCACCACGGCCAGGCAAGAGGCAAACCAGGGGTTCACACATCATGGAAAGAGACGCTTTATTGCCTTGCTACATTCCATTTATTAGTTACTTGTTCTCCTGCCATGTCATAAACTGCACTTCCACGTTTACAGGGTGTTTTCCAAAACCCAGCGATGCCGTCCCTGACCTCGCGTTATTGCAGGACCGCAGGAAGCGCGGGGAAACGTCTTCGTCAAAGGCTTTTCCCCAGGAAGGCTTGCTGAGCGAGGGGCAGGGAAGCACCGAACTGTGAGGGGGGCTGCAGAACCACCCCACGCTGGACACGGGGGGGAAAGCGCCCCACGGAGCCCTGCACGACAGTCACACCTGCAGATGAGCCCGTTGCTCATCTGCCGAACTTACACCGACTGCTCGGTTTTCCCTCAGCAAGAAGCAAACTTCCTCTTGAGCAACCACCCCACCGGCCCCGCTCCCCGCACGCTCCGGCTCACCCAGGCACGTTACTTTACCGAGGTCCTTGAAGAAATGAAGAAGCCGTTGAAGGAAAGAGATGGCAAACCAGGAGAGGGAATATCGGCGTGCAGCTGCTGAGCTATGCGGTGATTAGATCTATTACCTACATTTGTAACACCAATGGATTATCCCAGGAACGCTTCTCTACACGCTGTGCCAGGAAGGCTCTACAGCACCTCGGAGTTGGCCAAACACATTTGGGTGAGACGCTCACAGCGAATTGATTCATACGGTCAATATTTAGCGTTGAAGGGTCAATCACCAGCACATGGCCTGTCTCTATTAAGAATAAGCCCAATGCTAAACTCATCATTCAGTTTCTCCAGGAGCAATAAGTCCTCTGTATCTCTGCAGATCAGACACTTCCTATTCAATAGTTAATTATGGCAGCAAGTACCCAATTTAGTCCAGCCAACTTGGAAGAAAAACACTAAACTGATGCAGTTTAAGTAAGATTAACATGAGGCTACCTACAGCTGCCTATGCAGGCATACAGGAGCAAGATGTTCTCCAGTAACGGGCTCAAAAAGGAGAAATCAGTGACTGCCCTCTGCTCTGCCACCCATCCTGTCCTCCAGCAACTCATCCAAACGTCCTCCGCTGCCCGTCCTCTGCTGGGGAAGTGGGGCTGTGCGCACTGACCCATCTCGCCAGCGGGAAGGGGGATTAGGAAAAGCTTGTACAACACATCAAAAGCATAATGCTAAAGGAGAACCCAAGCTTGCTGGGGTTCTTGTTGAGATTATTCCTTGCGGTTCAAGTGATGCTGCTTGTCCCCACACTGGTGCTGAGCGCCAGACCCGGCCACCGTGCTCCGCCACCGCTGCCGATGCGGCGGCAGCACCTGGGGAGCCACAAACACCCTCCTTGTTGCAAGCGGTAAAATAAGCGTTCCCAGTCTTGATCGCAGCCAAAGACCTCCGGTTGCTGAGCACCACAAGGGCCAGCCTAAGGAAAACAAAACCTCCACTCATAAAGCAAATGTGCATCGCCAGGCATGCCAGCCTACTGCCTGTGGACATGTATTGATCGTAAAATTCAATTATAAATTGTAAAGGCGAAGCATGAGTTTATAAAAAATTGTATTTACGGTACGTTAACAAGATCGGCCTGGGCAACCCCAGAGTCCACATGCTCCAGCCTGCCTCCAGCTCCACGGGGAGGTGTGGGAACCAGACCACGCCAGGAAACCTCCCATACGCTGGGAATATTCCTCACACAGATAATTATCAGTCACTATCCAGGCTAAGCTAAAGCTCTCCAGTGTGCCATGAAGTAAGTTTTGCAGTCTTAGTCCCCTCAAGACCTCTGTATTCCTCCACACTCCACTGAAATTCTTCCACAAACATCATTTTACAATTGCTCACACATTGGAAAATGCTTCTCTCGTTTATAAACAAGGAACGCCGCTGATGGATTCAGGATTTTCTCTGTTACCTCTCCGAAGAAACATTCAAGGGCTTGGCGTGGATTGATTTGGGTTTTTTTCTTGGGTAGAGAACAGGGGAATCTAATTTTAAAACATGCTTTCTGAATGGGGCCATCTGACCTTGGGGTGTTGTTTTAAGAGAGGTGCACACTGACCTTCCCTTTGACGGGGTGGCTGATGCCCAGTGCACACCCTCCTCCGAAGACGGGAAGAACTTCGGCACTGCCGCTGGGAACCAAGTCACTCCTTCCCTCTTTCCTCTCCTGCCACCCTTCAACCACTTTACGCTCAACCGCTCAGACCCAAGCCCTCCAAGGCGAGGAGCGAGCGGCGGGAGCGGGGGCTGCCCGTCCCTCTGCCCCACACAGCGCCGAGCCCGGCCGCCCACCGGGTCCCTGCCTGCTCCGGCAGCCAGTGCTCCTGTTCCAGACCGGCACAGCTCTGCCTTTGCTCTTCCCCCAGCCCCATTTTAACATCTTCCAATGACACAAATCCAAATTTGCTCAGCTGTGTAATCCCTGCTAGGTGAAGGCTTAGCCCTGGAGCAATTCGCGCTTAGCCTGTATCATCCTGTTTAGCAGCTCACGTAATCTCAGTCCTCCTTTGCTCTTCTGAATGGAGACAGTAGGACTGCCGAGGCTTGGTTACTATCTTTTACTTCCTAAAATCAAGGAAGAATCAGGTTAACTTGGCTTGGATCAGGCCTCACATAACGTTAGGGAAACGTCACCTCTCAGCTCCTTTTGCAGAAGCCGCCACGCAGACGTGCGGTTCAACAGCCCGACGGTGGACGTGGTGGTCCCAACCCCCTGACTGGGGCGGCTTTGATCAGGGCGAGTTCACTGCAACTGATCCTCAGCTGTTTTCCTTCCAGGTGCAGGAGCTCACAAAGCAGTTTCTATCTTTGCAAAACGCTTCAGGATGATACTGTCCAGCTCATTAAATACTGCTACAGTTCCACAAGACCTTTTGTACCAGCATCCACCTTCTCCTGCCCCTCCACCCCCCTTACTATTTTCCTTGGTCTTGATTAATTTTCCACTTCTTTAACTTCATAATGCCATTTGGGGTTATTATTCTGGGGCATTCTGTGTTAACTTGATTATCATCTAACCTCGGGTCACCTAGTCAGACCACACAGGCGGTGGTCTTGTGTTTTGTCTCTGCTGCCCTTCACTCGTAATTCCAGCACTGGGCGGTCCAAAGGGTCATTTATAAGTTTGTTGGCAAACTTTCCTGATTCCTTTGTGCATCAATTTATTAAAAGTTTGTAATTTACTGAATCCTCCTCTTTTTAGGTATAAATAATCTTGGACCGGATCTTCCCTACAGTAGAAGGAAATTGATGTCTCTCAGTTAATGCCATTATTATTTTTAATTAACTGCCTGACATAGATCAGTTTATTCAGTTGTTCATCAATATCCATACGTATCACCTAATGAACTGTAATGGCAGCAAGCCTCTATATTTCAGAAATAGCTCAAAAATTGTTGTTGCTTTCACTTCACTCAATTTCTAATACTTTGAACCAAAAATATCATTGAAAAATGCCTACCAAAGCAGCAAAGCAACGCCATTTCACTGACCCGATGGTTGTTCTGCAGCAAACCAATGTCCAGTGTATTAACCTCTGCAGCCAAGCACAGGAACATGCTCTGATCTCAGCTATGGCACTTTAAACCTGAGATTAAATGCAGTGATGATCATTTAAGCCAATATCATTGGGAAGACAATAGGGCTCTTTACAGCCTGCAGATAATAAAGTATCTCTGCTTTCATAAATCTCTGTGGTGGGACACTGTGCTAGCAAGACTCAAAATGAGACAAAAAAATCATAGAGGACACAAAACACTGCAGGATTCATTCAGTTATGGTATTATAATCAGGTTTTAGGCAAGAAAGATGCATCAACAGAACAGATATGAAAAGCAATGGATTAACTCTTTTTCCAACTATAGTTGCCTAATTCTTTGCCGTTGAAAATCATTTAAGTCAAAGAAAAGCAAATGAGAAGGGAAGTAACCTAGGGGCTAACGCAAGAGACACCTTCCTGACGAGCTGTGCGAGTTGTTCATACAAAGCTCATGAGGTGTCAAACCACCGGTGCGGAGAGCTGACGTGGGTGATGGGAGCAGCTCTAGCAGCAGATCGAGTCCCGTGCCTGGCTGAAGCCTCCGTGCACGCCACGGAGCACTGGGTGCTGCAGAACCTCAGCAGGCTCTGAGCTGGCTCCCTGACTAAAGCCCAGGTCCAGCCCTCACTTACCCTGGGCACCACATGCCCTCTCCAGATCCCTGCCTTACACAAAGAGACCGAGAGAAACCGCTTCCCAGAGCCGCCCCCGACGCAGACTGTGCCACGGCATGCGGGGCTTGGCTTCTTGCCTTCCGCTGTTTGCACCTGCCTTGCAAATGAAGGACTCCTTGCAAACTGCATGCACCTTCCTTGCAAACCCCATGCAAACTTCCACACGAAGGGATCTTCCGTGAAAACTCTCCTCTTGTATGAAGGATACCATGCTGAACTGTGAGGACAGACTTGGTCTCACTGAGGAGTGACAAAAATTTAATGCTGGAGGTCCAAAAAAATATCTGTAAGTGTTCATCGGTGCATATCCTGTCCTGCTCCTTACATTAAATACTGGAGGATGCCTGCTGCTATAATTATTAATAAAGTATTACCTATTTTAATTTAATTTATACTCGGATATATTTAACAAAAGCATTGTTTGTGAAGGATTTTAAGTCTCAGTGGCTTAGTAACCCAGGAGACTGGCATCTGGCTATAAAACCTTTGGTTTTGTGTCCTCCCCTACCACGTCTCACACACAAAAGCCGCAGAGGAGGAAGGAGAGTGCAGAACTCCGCAAACCCCTCTGCTTGCAGGGGCAGCCCACAGACCGTGCCCCGTGCCCCCGCACGGGCCGCCACCGCCCGCGCAGCCAGGTGCAGCGGTGTGCAAGGGACACCGCGCCGCTGCCCACCCGCCCTCGACGGATGAGATACCGCGGCTGCACTGCACCGTGCCGGAGCAAGAGCAGAAGGTCACCCGTGCTACCAGCATCCCTCCGGCCCAAAACGAGAACCCCTCACTGCTCCCCATCGGCTGATTTTCAAGTCTGACTCATTAACGTGCCCGTCTTTGCTAGAAGCTGCCATGCTTTCCCTTCACGCGCCCAAGAGCCAGCTGAAACGCAAACCAACCACAAAGCCCCCCGGACCAAACGCCTGCACCTTTTCTAGGCATGAAATGAGAGAAAAGAAATCACGGCAGGAAGAACAGCCTTTGTGACAAGACCATTTCAATCACGGGGTATTACCCACAAAACCAGTTACTAGACATAACATTTTAAAGTACCTTTAAATAATGCATTACCTTATCAGTACTTAATGTAAGACGAGATTGCCCTGTAAGAGAAGATTATGACGGGAGTTGCTAAGACCACCCAGCCAACACCACGGGAGCGTATCTGCATCACTGGAAATAACCCTGAAATCTAACAGCAACCATTGAGATGTCTTTCTCCCCAAACTCTGTATCAGCCGCACCATCTAATGCACTGTAGGATTAGTGGAAATACAGTGTTCCAGATTTATAGCCTCTCTGAAATTACTTCTGGCAAATATTAAAATGAAGTTTTCTTACAAAAAAAGTTTTTTTTTTTCCAGGGAAAGCCACATTTCAATAAATACAACTGGGGTAGGGGATGGGGGGCAGCATATGGATTTTCCAGGTTTAATTAAAGACCTGTTTATTTTTCATAGAATTTAAAGAATATTTAAAGCTGAAAACAGGGATTTCCTGAACAGACCTACTCTCAACCCCATGATAACTGCCCTTCTGACACTAGAGTGAAATAAGCCCTCTCCGCGAGGGCCAGCTGAGCAGATAGGGAAGCGGTTTGGGTGAAGGCTCAATGATGCTGCCTGCGCAGACGGGTGCAGATCAAGAAGGGGAAAAAAAATAAAAGATGAGCTCTTCTCCCCTCCTCTGAGCACATGAGGTGGAAGATACGTGTGGGCGCAACCGGTGAGCAGGGAAAAGAAAGAAAAGTGCCTCTGCAGCAGGTCCCTGGCCACAAACACCCTCTGGGGTCCGTTGTGCAGTACAGCTACCGGGCGAGGAGGAGGAGGAGGGATGCAGAGAGGCCAACGCCAGGCACCAGGGCACGGACACCAGGAGCCAGACCAACCTGGTGCAATTCCCTGCTCCACCAAAGGGTCAGACCCGGACCTTGGTTGTCACTTTGCTCCCCTCTACAGCATGAGCCAGAAGCATTTCTTCCATGTTAGGAGCCAGAAGATAAAAACACCGATGATTTGAGGTAGACATGTCAGGGAGAAACAGTGTTTTCAATGTAATGACTCTCAGTGCTTTTATTATTGCTTTAATTTCATATGTACACTGGGAAGGCTTAGGCTTTGAAATGCAACTTCCCAAGACAGCGTTTCAGTATATTGTGGTAATCTTCATTTTAATGTCTCCGCAAGAGAAAACGTCTTCACAACTGGCTGAATATCATTACTCAAAAGTATTGCAAATTACAGTTTGAAGACCAGACGCTTTCCAACGTGCTGCCCAAACTCACATTGTGCCGACGGCTAACGCCACGGCAAGGGCTTGCACTGCCTGCTTTGCCTAACTCCTACCGTACAGCGCAACTTCCAACGCGAGCTGGGGCGAGCCGGGCTCCACCACCTGGAGGCGGCTGCCCGGAGCTGCCGGCTGTAACTGACCCATGCTGCGGGACGTGGGATTGTTCTGGGGAAATGAGCCGCCCTCGTCCAGCGCACACTGCAAAAAGGATGCATAAGAAGTGTTGAGAAGGAAGAAAGGAATGTGAAGGGTAGATGTCCTAGGGAATTATTTTATTTTTAACAAAGCATGCTGTCTGTCTTCTCTGTCATGCCTTTGGTCTTGTAGTTATTAATCCATCACTCATTTTTCTGAATTAGCAGACAGCAATTACGCATTCATTCTTATGGAGTATAAAAATGAATCCTTAACCTTTAACTTGTGATAGAGCATTTCCATACAAAACGCTTTTCCTTTATTAGTATTCTACCCACTGACTCGGAGTGTGTGAATACTTGAAACAGGGTTCAGAGACACTTCCCTGTGTTTTATACATTTTTCACTTTAAAGAAAGATGAAAAACCATGACCTAGAGAGGCCAGTCCATTAAGATAAATCTCCATAATATTGTAGGCATTAAAAAAAAAAATCCTACCTGTTCCTATTTTCATTCATGTGGAGAAACTGTTTCTAAGAGACCCCAAAAGTTTAAATAGTTTTTATTAGAAACTGCAGTTAGTGAGAGTCTGGTATAATAAGGAACAATGGTGCCACCAAGTGGCTGTGCACTGCAGACGGAAGGACCAGCATTAATTCATAGTTTTGATGGAAAGCCATAGAAAAGCAGACGTAGCGATTTCAATGAAAGCCGCTGTATTTACTTTTCCCCATGTCTGTAGGAGGCTATACATCTTACTTGTATTTTTAAGCACTGTAAGGGTGAGAAAAATTGTAAAAATTGAAAACTGCTTGAAAAGCCTTTCCTATTTCAAACATTTTCTCTTTCCACAAGCAGAAAGGCATTGCATACCAAGAATTTACAACCTGAAGAATACGTGTGTTCTAGAACCACTCCTTACTTTCAGAAAAGAGGAAAAAAAAACCAAAACAAACAAACCAAACAAAAAACCAACAACCCACAAAACTAAAAGAAACCTGAAGCACAAGTCACTGGCTTTAGGAACGCTGCACGGCTGTCCCTTGTCGAAGCCGCGACCGCTGAGGGAGACGGAGCCCTTCCGAGCAGCAGGGCACAGCCCGAGGCACCCTGCCGGGGCAGGGGCACCGCACAGGCTGCACGAGGGGTCAGACACCATTTAGCGGGGTGAAGCCTCATGTGTCACTGCTGGGGTTTGCGTGGGGAAGACCTTGAGCTTTCCCAAGTTTGGAAGATAACGGTCAGACCTTAAAGACATCGTCAGGATCACAGGCACGACGTGGAAGTAGCTCAAAATAGTTAAAAAATACAGTGAAACCCAAACCACTGCTTGTTTCCCTCTGGAGCTTTTAACAACAAATGCACTGAAAATAATAAATTCTATGTAAACCACTGAAACAAACTGAGCCATTACTGTCAAGCAACACCTTATTTGGGAGGGCACAATGCCTCACTCCAAGGACAATGTCCTTACTAGCATTTAGCTGGAGGTGTAAAAAACGCAAAAAGAAAACTCTAACCGCAAGTTCTCAGGCTAGAAGCAAAGACCTCTGCGCTTTACCACCAGCAGTGCAGACAATCCTTCCAAGAAAACAAAGTTCACCAAGAAAAACCAAATTCTCATCTGATCTTTGGCTGTGTATAAAAAGGCACCACCTACAGAAAAACAAAAGCAGAAACTCCAAACATTTTTTCAGGCCGACACAGAAAATGAAATCTATGCTTATTCACCCTCTTATCCCTCCATTTAATATGCAACAGCTGCTTTCTACACCACCCTCGAGCCACCTAATCCCTGGAGATCCAGTTTCCTTTTCCACAAAAGCAATGGGGGAAGTGCCTCGGTGGGGTCTGCTTGGCATGGGAACGCTCCCATGTGTGCACAGCAAGGTACGGTGGGACAGGTGATGGACACGCTCACGCGGGCACTGTAGGTGCAACAAGGGTTTATCTGCGAACAAGCACAGGCTCCAAGGGATGTTTTATTCTGGAGCTTTCTTGTTTGATACCCTTGACCTCTGCTCTGACTATTTTAAGATTTGTTTCGTTGATCCTCAGTTCTCTGCTTTTGTGAAAACTAGAGGCAGGTTCTCACCCTGGATTTCAAGTGCTGGTTTAGAGCTGATGAAGTTCCTTTGTCCCTGCTTAATCCTGCGATGAGACAGGATCAAATATCAGTGTCCAGAAATAAAAGCTTATCATAATCCAAGAGAACTTTGTGCCAGAACAGAGACCGCTCTGCTGTGAACGCCCGTGTACCTCCCCAGGGTTGAGGGGAAGGGATGGAGAAAAGGCGCGATTCCCACACACGCAGTCCCCAGACCCCAGGCACGATTGTTGCTGCTCCCAGGCAGGGAAATGTCAGGGAAAAGCCCTTTATATCCCGATATACCCTGTTCTACTCCATGCTCCCTGCCCCCCAACCACAGGAATCTCTTCAGAGCTTTAGTACTTGAAAACCTTCCACTTCCCCAGGACAACGCAACTGTCTTTAGCTACAAGCAGAGGTTGCTACAAACACTGAATGATTTAAGTACATAAAACACTACTGCTTTAGCAGTTAAAATTAAGTGTTTCTACATTATCCACAAACTACCTCAAACTCTAAGGAATATGCTTACTTACTCCTGATTTTTTATTTATAAGGAAATTAAAGCTGTCATCATCCAGATCTAGGTCAAAACCCACACTGTCTCGGATGGTCCCCCTGCCCCAGACTCCCACCCGGGTGCTGGGTGGCCCCAGTGGCAGCGGGTCCCTTGGAGCCCACCCTGGCCTCGCACCCAGCCCTCAGGCAGAGGAAACACCATCCCACCACTCGTGGAGAGACGCGTTACAAGCCAGGAACTAGTCGGAATGCAAAGTTCGTTTTGCATTAAGTTAAACCTACGAATGGCCAGTACCTCAGAGGAGGGTGTGAAACCACCGAGGGAGTACCCAGAACACTCGAGCCTCCGGGATGAGTGGCAAAGGATCAGCCACAGCAGATGACGTTTCCCTGTTGCAGCTGTAACTCCAGGACAGCAGAGAGCACTACTGCACACAGAAAACAATACGAAGATG
Organism: Phalacrocorax carbo; assembly: GCF_963921805.1. Taxonomy (NCBI): domain Eukaryota; kingdom Metazoa; phylum Chordata; class Aves; order Suliformes; family Phalacrocoracidae; genus Phalacrocorax; species Phalacrocorax carbo. Next base: position 22,811,781 of record NC_087524.1, read on the forward strand.
TTTTGAGTATTGCATACTTGAAAGTAGAAAGTAGATAAGCAGAATAGCAAACATGACAAACCATTCTCTTCTTGTACAGAAAGAGCTAATAACATGTAATAGTTAGCACCAAGAGTTAGCACAGGAGCTTTATTTAGTGGTTAGAATTACCCTAACGTTTGGTTCCAGAGAAGGCAGGAGGAGCTGCTCGGGCACAGGAAGCTTTGCTTTACCAAATGTCCTAACGCTGCTAAGGGAATCCAGGAGATTGCAGCCAAATGGGCAAAGTCAGTAACGTGTATATTAAAGTACAGCACTTCAAAGGAAAATGACATTTTTTAAACACTGCATGAGTTTTAAATTTGCTGGATGGACAACAGCATATTTGCTGAGTTTTTACTTGCAGACTACTAACTAGTTCAAAAGAAATCAAAATTCAATCCTTATAACTTCAAGCAATATTTAAAACTGTATGGTCACAGCTGTAGAAAATACCTTGTGCCAGCTTTCCACATCGAAGGGGTTAGCCGAATTTCCCTTATCAGTGTAAACACGTAACCTGTGAACGACCCATCATCCCCACTGACAACGTTCCTGGCACTGTGTAGTGAAAGACAAGATTGGAGAACACACCATCCATAATTTATTTAGCTTACACAGTACTAAATTGATACGAACTACCCAAACAATGCTCCGAATGAGGAGGAATCTATTAGCATTACATCCTAATTCCCAGCAGCCAGCTTCATTTTCTGTGTGATTGCACAAAAGTGTCGGGATGCAGCATCTATCCATGTTACTGTCAGTTTACATGGCAGTTTGAATATAGTTACCATAGCCTAAATTCTCAAGACAAGGACAGAAATAAATCTCCATAACCCAGTAACGGAAAGAGCCAGGGTGAAAGCTAAGTGCCAGCAGCAGAACGGGTAAGGCACACAGGCAAGGTCATAATGCTGCGCAGACAAGCAGGAATTCCAGATCATCTCAGCCCTCAACAGCAATAATCAGCAAATCTACACTCACACAACCTCCTCCCCGCCCGACGGCCTCTTCCGTCTCACCCCGGTCATTCCAGGTATTTGCTGAATTCTGAACAACCTGGCGTGCCTGGATTCTCACCCCTGGAAATCTCTCGGCTACTTCAAACTGCTGCTGAACCGGCAGCTATTTTGTTCCCCAGCTCTGCCATCTCCCCATCTCAGCACACTTCTGCTGACACTTGAACAAAAAGGCCGTGGGCTGGAGAGGAACGTATAGACAGGAGATACAACCACCTCCGCAGAAGCCTCTAAGCCATTTCCAGGCAGCTAACTTCAGAAAGAGATACCAAACTCATCCAGTACCTCAGAAGCAACCAGCTTCCATCAGCCACGGTGGGAGATGGCGGCCCTTCCAACCCCACCGGTTTGCCTCTCTGGCAGGAACAGTTTTTACTTTTGATTTCACAAGGCAGGAGGAATAGCACTGTAAAAACCTCTCTCATTGCCGTGACTGTTTCTGCGAGCCATCCATACAAGCACCTTCTTCCCTAGGTCAGCACCTATTCTGAAATGCACTATGTGGCTTCGGACTTGAAGATAAGCTTCCCTTCTCTGAATTTTAAGCAGCTCAACTTCCCATAAAAAACGTCTGCCATAAGGAGACTTTGGTGTAGTGGCTTATTAGCAAGCCCAGCTCTCCCTGCTGCTCCCCACATGGTTAGGATCACTGGAGAGAACAACTTTGCTTTAGAGGAAAAACACCTCTCAGTTTCTGTCAGAGTGCCTGAAACCCAAGGCTGAATTTGGGACGGGGACCTGGTACCGGTGCAAGACAAGTCACCGAGAGGTTCATACTGGATGGAGAAAAGCAAAGGCCAACTCCAAACTAAACTGGATTGACTGACATCGCCCAGCAACAATTGCTCAGGGCAATGCTTTCAAGCTCTCAGTGGAAAGGTGTTTTTCCAAGACCTTATAATTGAGATAATTTCACTGGCTGTTTATGACCGCTTCTCCCGACCCCCCGGCCCGGGGAGGCTGAAGGCACAGGGGTCGCAGGCTCCCTCGCTCCCCTGGGGCCATTTGCTGGGCTGGAGCCCTCAAGGCAGGTTTTGGATTTTTTGGGGATGCTTCAAGAATTAATATTTATTACATGCCTAAGATAACAAAAGGTTTTAATATAAAATATTTGTAAAATGGCAAGTACAATGCCCATTTTGATGTGCTGAATGCAGGAGAGCCTGTGAATGAGCTGGTGTGCTTCTATCAGAGCAGTAAACCAAGAGTCAGGGTCAGCAGCAGGACCGTGAATTGTTTTGAACACACGCACAGTGGGATGGGTCACCACCAAGGGGAAGCTCCCATAGCCCGGACATGAGGAGAGGGGAGTTTTGACAAAAACATTGGTATGTAGGTAAAGAAGAAAGGTTAAACCTTGGAAACGCTGCAGAAAAAGCGGTAAAGTTTAACAGCATTACCATACGTGGACTGCAGCACTGGAAGAAGCTGAATATACAGCTAAAATTGTCCGTCTGGGGGGCAGCAAAAGCAAGCCGGCAAAGACAGCTGAACTTGCACCCAGCGACTCCTATCACAGCAAACCTCCCTGAAGGCATCTTCCCAGGTAACCAACCAGCTTGTAACACAACAAAACAAGAACCTTCATCCTTTCTTTTCTTTTTTTTATAGGTATGCCTTTGTTGGTAGCTTTCATGACATTTAAATGTAAATGAATCCATGCAAAAGGCTTCTGTTTGGAACTTTGACTTTATAAAACCGTTCAAAAGTAGAATCAGCTTGCAGTACGCATAAAACTTGTATTCTTATACAGCTAGGATATTCCCTTTCAGTAATCATCAATTGGGAAGTGGCTGTAAACACTTTATAAGCTTGTGGCAAGAATACAGGGTAGTTCAAACAATGGAAACAAATATTTAGCAAATACCTGTGTTCCTTTTCTTCAGGCTGCTGTTTGCCCTGGCTCCCTTCCCAGAGCAAGCCCATGTTTAACAGCTCTGCTGAGGCGCAGCCACAGCTTCACCCGGCACTGGCGGACAGAAGCTAACGGCCCTTGCTTTAGCTGACCAGTTTGAGCAGAAATATGTGGCCAATAATACCAGTAGCCAATGCATAACAGTATCTACTATGGGAACAGCTCTCCAGTTTTGCTCCAGTTTTCTGTGACATTATGTGTTCTGCAGACGAACATTCAAGGGTTTCTGCTGGGCAGCTAAGCACTTGCAAAGAGCTGCAAGTCTCTTGAGCTAGGCTGGTTTTTGGCGGCTGTTCCTCTTCTGACGCCTAGCCCTGCACATGCCTGCAGCTCAGTGACATCGCTATGACACCCGGGAATACGTTCATGGATGTCTCGCAGTGGTTAGAGCCCAGGACCCGTATAAAGGCTTGCAAGGCCATTTCCTGCCACGTTTTATAGGTCAAACTGTAACTATTATAAGCAATAACATTCCTTTTCTATTTTTGATAGAAACTTAAGTTTACCACTCTGGAAGACCTGAAACATGTATGTGAAGTTCACAGCAAACTGGTGCATCACTGGTGCATGTATTTTGAATAATAGGGACTTCTGAGGGTTACACGAGTGTACACAGACGTGACCCAAGCCTCCCCGGCATCAGTGGAGAGCACTGATAACTTCAGCCTGCGCCGAAGCGGCTCGTGCATGGGGACAGCGGCCCTCTGTGGGGCATTAGGCTTGCCCGCTGTTTTCCACAGGCTGGAGCACAAAAGCGCCCTTAATGCGACAGCTCCTGGCATTACACTGAGCTGTGCATTGTTGCGCACAGCCCGCATGTCCAGCGGAAACATCCGTGTCTCTGCTGACATTCCTCAAGTGGCACAGTGGTGCAATAAAACTACCCATAATACACATGGCAGCTTTCACTGGTTTGCAATTTACTCCGCTTCACACATCGCTAACGCTAAAGGATGCACAGGACAGACAGATTTAAGATAGAAGAATTTTACAGACCTTTAAAACTGCACCATTTCGAGCCTGTAGTAAAACACATATTCTGTTCCCAATATCCACCGACATCTCAAGTACTTTTTTTGAGTCTTCCAGCCAGACTTAGCTCTAACATATGTTAGTGCTACTTATTTCAGCACAGGATTTCCTCCATTTTTTCACTATAGCTTAAACACTCTTACATTACTTTCAATATACTTTTAATTCTTACTGGAAAGTCAAACAATTTAAGAGGATGATAGGTCTGGAAGCCAATAAAACTTATCATCCCCCTGTTGGGCAAATAGCAGGCAGTATGTTTGTGTGGCTGTGAAAAGGTTTCAACATTTCATTTAGTCCCATCTCTCTTTTAAAAAAAAAAAACAAAACAAAAAAAAAACCCCACATTGTTAAAGAATTTTACTTAACACCTTTCCTAAACAAAAGCCTCACGGGCAGACCACCCCAAGGGTTTATTACAGCACTGCTGCTAGAACATGTATGTCCTGCCGTAGCTAACAATGAACGCAGAAGGGCTTAAAAATAAACAAGATTAACAAGTCATGAATTTGGTCCATATGGCCTTTTGGTCTTTTGCCCTTCCTGAAATCATACACTGCAATCGGCATGGTACGAGAAGGTAAAAATAGTCTTCATTCAAGCCTTCTTTATCTCAAAATAGAAAAGCTGCATCAAGAAAAAAAATGCTATTTCCTACAGTTACGTATATCACAACACACAGGTCTTAAGTGCTTCTCTTTGCAGCCTGTTCCAGCATTCAGATAAATAGGTGTTTCCCTAACTTGAGTGTTTACAGTAGAATTCAAATATTTTCATTTCAAAGACAAGTGTTTCTTTTTCTTTCCCTCCCCCCCTCAAGCAGCCAGGTTAGTTTTATGCAGGAAGAAATACTTTAGAGCTGAGTAAGTCCTATACCATGCTTAATTTGCCATACTGTTAAAATGTGGGTAACGACTGACTTCTTAAAAGTCAAAGGAGTGGAGTATCTGCAGCCACACCTAGCTAAAGAAGTGACTCATAACTTGGTTGTGACAGGTTTATAACTTTTCTTCCCCAGTGGAAAATGCACAAGTTGCAATTAAAATCTGGGTGAGGCTGGACAAACCCAAAAATGTTTGGAATTATTCTGAAGTTTTAATTGAAGCTGCACAGAATGGAGCAGCTGCGGCTGGGTGGGAATGAGACTTCGACATTTAGCAAAGTGTCACAGAACAGAAATCTTGCTATCACAGATATGACTAATTCACTTCTGTGTCTGACATCCATCTTCTCCAACTTGTGAAATCAAGATAATTTCTACTTCAATCCGACAGAAGCAGAGGGATGAGCAATTCCATTCAAACCAAATAATACAAGTTCCCTTCAAAGGTTAACTTGAAAATGAATATTTTCACAAGATGTTCATGGTTCATCAGCTGCATAGGTCTTTAAAAAGCATAAAGGGTCTTCTCCAGATGGCCAGCACCTCACAGAGAAGTGATGCCAACTACCTCCCAATCCACGTCTGTTTAGGTAAGAGACCACCATGTGTCCAGGGAAGCTAGCTTCTAACCCCTAGTAGAAACCACTGCAAGCAACAAAACAGAGATTCGCTTGTTTTTCATTACACCAACAAGATTGCAAATATTTGGCTTCCATCTTAAACTGAAAGACTATAATGACACACCCAGTTCCTTTTGATAGCTGTTTCAGTTGAGAAGTAGATAGCACCTCTGCAATGCCAAGCGTCTGGAACCGCGATGAATGAGCCCTGAAGCAAAATGGCAGGGACTGGCTCTGGGCAGGACAAAGCAAAGAACCACTTGTGTCAAAGGAAATAACCACCTTAAAGCGTACTGAGATGAATCTAATCTGAAACAAGACAGAATTCCTAACTTTCATGCAAATAAGTCACACAACCCTCAGTAGTGCTGAGTAACAAGGAAAACTGCACGGGAAGGGAGGTCTTTTAAGGACTTACCTGATGGTGGGGAAAGCACACATAGGAAACAACATGTGCAGCGTTGGGCGCTGCAGGACATTGAGGGTATAAAGGTACTGGAGAGTGTCCAGAGGAGGCCACGGGGCTGGGGAAGGGTTAGAGGGGAAGCCATATGAGGAGCGGCTCAAGTCCCTTGGTCTGTTCAGCTGGAGCAGGGGAGGCCGAGGGCAGCCTCATGGCGCTCTGCAGCTCCCTCCCGAGGGCAGGAGGAGTGGCAGGGCTGGTCTCTGCTCTCTGGTGACCAACGCCAGGGCGATGTGCCAGGGGAGGGTCAGGCTGGGCATTAGGGAAAGGCTCTTGCCCCAGAGGGTGGGGGAGCCCTGGCACAGGCTCCCCAGGGCAGCACCACAACACCAAGGCTGGCGATATTCCAGAAGCACTTGGACAAGGCCCTCAGAGACACGGTGTGAATTTGGGGTGTCCTGAGCAGGGACGGGAGTGGGGCTCCATGATCCCTCCGGGTCCCTTCCAGTTCAGGACTTGCTATGATTCTATGATCTAGGGTTTGCTGGCACTTTTTCTACTTGACAGAAGAAAACTGAAATGCAGAAGCAGATTGACATCTTCACAGAACATACTATCTGAACTCAGAACTAAAAATCAAGGGCAGCTCTGATCAAAGTGATTACAACCTCATTACATTCAAACAGAGCATATCCACAGCTATACTTCATGTTCTCTATGCTTTAAAATTATTCATATGAGCCAAATCAACCAGAAGAAAGAGAGCAAACAGATGCAAAACCACACGGAATTGTTGTAAGAATATTTTGCTAAATGTCCAATGATCCACCGCTGAGGAAGTAACCCACCTTCAAGGAGAATCGAAAGCAACTACAACCCATTACCATCAAGCACATCACTTCTGTAAAGGTACTACGGGCAGGAGGCAGGAGAGAGGACCGGGAAGAAGGACTTCATTTTGGAAGAAAAAAGCTGAAAAATACGGCTTCTACAACAGCATTCTCTGAAGGGCCCAGTAACCTGTATGGAGTGATCAGGGCAACAGGCAGAGCTTTGACACCTGCTGACAGTGGTACCTGGAGAAAATGGGTCGTTCAGCTTTCAGATGACAGTTTCAGCTGCCTAGGCATAATCGGAGACAAACAGCAGAAGGCTTCAACGCAGGAGGAGAAACATGCCAGAAAGAGACTAGGGCATGCTGCTGGTGGTGTAGTGCTACAGCAAACACAGAATAAAATTAAATAAAGAAGCCAACTCCCAACCATGAGTACACATGGACTGAAATTACAAGCCAAAATACGAGGCTATAGCACTGATCAAAATTACTGCCTGTCTGCCAGGATGGCAAAGCTGACTGCAGTACGCTATAGCGTACCCGAGAGGAGAAAAGGGCAGGAAAGGCAAAGGTATAGTCACTCAGAATTCTCCCAATCTACGCAGACTAGGCCATAGAGGCCAAACTAATAGATAATCTCCAAACTTAATCTTAGCTACTGCCAACTGCTGTTTTATGAAACAGCGAGTTACTGCACAAAATGAGATGTAATCCCTGGCTTGGTCCGAGTAAAATGCCAAACCATATTCGAACACACACCAATGCAATTTAGGAGAAAACTCTTGTGGCTCCTCAACCACGCACATGAAGCAACTGTTCCCAAGATCCTCTCCAAGTAGCAACATTTTTGACGTCAGTAAAAAAGTGTTTTATATCAAAGTGTTCAGAGTGCTGAGAAACTGCCTGAAGTTTTTGTTTAGCTCAAGATCTTTCCTTATAATGCCAGAGAGCAATTACTGGATCAAAGCATGAAAAACACAATAGAGCAGACATTTTCTTCAGTGAGGAGGTGATTCAGCTATCGAAGAGTTTCTTTTGTTTCTATTTTGGGGAAAAAAATCACTGCTTTCAGATGTCTAAAGCTGATGTTCCCAAGGTATACTCATCGTGACTGTCAGCTGCAGCAAAGGTCTCTGCATCTCTTCCCTTCTCCTCACATTCTTTCCTCTCTAAACAACCATTCGAAAAGCCTGACAATACTACTGGAGCGTAAGCAGGACAAGAAATTGTGACTAACTAGGGCACACTTTGTCTTTGCAGCTGTAAACAGAGCAAAGCAAATGCCATCATCCCTTCCTTTCCTTCATGCAGAAGCTATCCATAACGCACAAATGAAATGCGTGGCAGCAGCCAAACTAGCGCTAGGAAAAAAGGTTGTGCTGCTTCTTCCTGGAAGAGCTCCCCTCGCCAGTGCCGTGAATCAGCTGGGGCCAGGCTGGCAGAGGCGGCTGCAATGCGTCACAGGGATTTCTGCACGGGACACACAGTCTGGTGGCAGTGAGGAAGGCTACGGTGCTGCCTGGAGGACTGGCCTTTTGGGAGAGCAGGAAGCCAGGAGAAGAGCTGAATTGCGAGTTTTAGGACATTAGGCTGGATGTGAACAAAGGGGCTTAATTTACTGAGGAGCTTGGATACAGGGACTCTTTGGTGCAGAAAAAGAGAATCTAAATGACAATATTTCTGCGAGAGCGGGGTCTGTAGCTCCCGGCTTTGGGACAGGGCCGAGAGCAGGCATCCACGTAGGAGGGGGTAAGGGGCAAAGACAACAAGGGCAGCAAACTGCTGTAGTTAAACAAAGACCAGTCTACAGTTGAGGACTGAAGTCCAGAATATGTTTATATACCATATTGATAAACAGCAGTAAAAAATACAGGGGGTAAGAGAAGGCTAATAACTTACCATACCAACTTCTCAACCAGATTTTCTCTGAAGTTTGGAAGACTGACAAAAATTCCATGGGAAAAAATCTGTTGCTCTTCTCACCTAAGAATAATCAGATGGTTTTATGTCAATAAGCATGTGATACGTATCTATTAGTGAGATCTGATTCTGTATGCCAACCAGTTGTATTTCACTCTATGATAAATGCTATTCCTATGGCTTGCACTACATTTTTTTGAAAATACAAATACACTTCCAGAGTGCTTTGTTTTCAAAGCAATAGCAGTAAGAGGCCGCTACCAAACCACCAGCAGAGTTCAGGGCTTTGTTTAATCATAAACAGATAATGGGAAATACGATGAGAAACAACTGCTGATGCGTTGGCAACAACATTTCACACAGCATATGTCAGGGGGCACGAAGCAGCTGGCTGGGCAAGTTACTATTTTGAGAGAACATTTGGAAACATCGCTGTCAGAAGCTTTTCTTGCTAAGTGTGGCAAGAGCAAAGCGTCACTTTCTCCTAGGCACAACTCCTAAATACATGACACCAAACGATTAAACTGGAAACAGCCACCGCAAACGCTGCGTGCTTTAATTCTGAGAATTATACAAAAGCATTACACCCACCCCCACTCCACTGCTTGTGCAGCCTCCCTCTCCCCCTGGGCGCCCCAGCACGTGGGTAGCTGAGCACGGAAAGCTTTCCCAGCAACCCGATACTGGTGACCAACACAAACGCCCAGGTAGAGGCAAGTGAGCGGAGAAGTATTTTAAGAAAGTCCCACACAAGTGTCAGGCAACTGTAAACAGGCTGAGAAACTGCAAACCCCCCAACAGGTCATGGTGGGCTCAATCTTCCGTTAACACATTCCTTGGAATCTGTGTTCCAAGCTTTAGAAAGCTTGTAAAAACTAACTAGTTCCTTCATTTTACTTAACTTATCAAACATAATCAATGAGGTGCATTCTGCATAAAAATTTTAACTTTTTTTAAAAAAAGCCGTTCATACAACACTTTAAAAAAAGACCCTGCTCATAAAATCACATCCATTAGAAAATGAACAAATACATGCACCCATATCCAGAGACTAATTAATAGCTATTTTATCTTCAGTTTTCAAATTAGTAGAATATCCTCAGAACAACTGGCCTAAGTCAACATTTGAATTCTCTCTCAGATTATACATACTCATTAATTTACATGAGTTTATGGCATATAAAAGCATCTAGTTCACTCCAAAATCACACCTCTGCACAAAAAAAAGCAGGGGGAACACTACCCCCGCCCCATACATACAAAAATACTGATGTAAGAATTAAGACTGTATATCGTAAACTTCAACCATTTGGGTTGGGAGGGACCTCCGGAGGTCACCTGGCACTAAGCCCTGCTTAAAGCAGGGGTGCTTTTAAAAGGTGGATGAGGCTGCTCACGACCTCGGCCAGGCGGATCAAGACCCTCCCCAAGGATGGGGCTTTGCCCACGCTGGGGCCGCTGGCTCCGGCGCCAGCCCACCCTCCTGCGAAGGGCCCCTTCCTTACATCTAAGCTGAATTCTCCTTGCTGCAACTTGCATTGACCGACTTTGGCTGTAAACCACTGAGCAGGGCTGTCCTCCACCTTCCCCACAGTCGCTCCCTAGGTGGCTCACGACATCCAAAACACAGACACAAGAGATAGCCAACAGCTGTATTTATTTTTAAAACTTTACCATTACATGTACAGCTCACCATAATGGCAACGTCAACATGACACATGCAAAAAAGCTGGTACGAACACCAAGTACCTGCTGGTTTTTTTTATTTAACTTTGAAATTTATGTTTCTTGTTAAAAAATTCCTAGAAGCTCGGGTCATAGACCTGATTCATGACTAGTAGCTGTCATCACGATTAAAGCAGACTCGGGCCAACAGTGTGACATAAAACCTCCCCTCTCGGTTCAGTAACGGAACGAAGCCAGTGTTTACTTCAAGGTGAAATAAGACTTCAAGGCACAAGGTCGAGTCCGCGGCGGAGCTATACCTATTCTGCTCATAGCATGCATAATTTAATTTTTTTATTTAAATATGTATCTATCTGTTACTAACACAAAGCAATAAAAAAAAACTTAAAAAATAAAACCTTCAAGACTGAGTTCCTTTCAAAATACAATTAATACTGTTTGAATGTCCATTAGCAAAATAATCTTCATTTTCCAATACAGAAGTTTCAGGTATCCATAAAATTATGACATACATATAACATTAATTTTATATATGGATATAGCTGGCTAATCACCACGGGCTAAACGCGCAAGTCAATCAAAAAATAAAATGGGCAACCTTCAACAGACAAGTAGGAGTTTCGCTAAGCACAGAGACCAAATAATAGACTGCAACTAATACCTACCCAGGAGACACACTCAGAAGAGTGAGCTGGAAATTATTTCATTCGTATTTGTAAATACATAATACACTGCATAAGGAATAAACAATACAAATCAAGTCATCAACTCGTAAATGGGCACTGACATCATACCAAGAACTTAAAGAAAACTTAAGTCAAATGCATTTCTACAGCTGAGGTATAGGAAGAGGCTGCAGGCCTCGAGCGTAAATGGCCCCCGAGAGGCACCTGAGGGAGCTGAGGCAAGCGCCAGGCCCGGCCCGACCCCGAGGCACCCGCAGGCTCCACAGGCGGGCACGGCTCGCTGCAGAGCGCCTCGCTTAGCGGTAGCCATCACTGACAAGGCTCTTACTCCTTAAGGAAGAGGTTATACTTCTTTTCTCATCTGCATTCAAGATCGCAACTAACCGTCTCTGTTCAGTAACCACTTTGCTTGTATTTCCCACAAGCAGCACGATTTAGGAAACCTCCCTAACATTTAAGACACGACAACAAAGACCTGTTATCTTCTCAGCACTTCCCTAGAAGCAGTAAGGGTTTTAAAGTTTGCGTTGTAGCACCTTCTGAGGGGCTCATAGGTCAAAAACACAGGAGTTTCGGGAAAACGCTAAATAAATTTTCTTTTTTTTCCGCTCTTTGAGATTTAGGGGCAAAACTTGCATCCTCACAGCTTTCAGCATCCACGCTGATTTACGAAAAGCCCAATCGGCGAACGAGGCCCGAACTGCAGCGAGGATTGGCGGCGCCCCCGCCAGCCGGGCCCAGGGGCTCCGAGGCGCCAGGTGCCCGCGGTTACACCCCATTTACGGGGCACCAGCTGCGGCCCCTGATACCGCCACAGCCCCACCGCCCCGGGCGGGGGAACAGGCCCCCGGCCGTCTGCTTTGCCCTGCCCGCCCGAGGGGGGCTGCCCCGGGGCCCCCGGCCCGGCCCCGCCGCCCGCTACTCCCCGGCCCCGCCGCTGCCCGGCCCCGCCGCCCGCCTCTCCTCAGCCCGGCCCCGCCGCTGCCCGGCCCCGCCGCCCGCCTCTCCTCAGCCCGGCCCCACCGCCCGCTACTCCCCGGCCCCGCCGCTGCCCGGCCCCGCCGCCCGCGCTCGCCGCCTACCGGAGGGGAGCCGGGGCGATGACGTCACCGGATCAGGCCGACCGGCAATGGGCGCCATTTTGAAACCCCGAAGCCTCCCGCGGCGGCAGCTCGGTGCGGCGGCGGCGGCTGCGACCCGCTCCCGGCCGGCGCCTCCCCCCACGGCCCCCCCGCCCCACCGGCACCGTGCGATATGGCAGGTGAGGCCTCGCGGGCCGCGGCCCGGCTCCGCGGCGGCTCCGGCTCGGCTCCGCTCCGCTCCTCCCGCCGGGCGGAGGGCGCCGGGGGAGCCGGTGCGGCGGGCAGGGCCGGGCCGGGCCGCACCGCGGGGATCCGGGGAGCGGGGCGGCGGGCCGAGGCAGTGTGGCCTGGTCTGGCTGGGCCTGGGCCGGGCCGTGCGGCGGTGGAGCGGGCCCCGCCGGGGAAGGGGCTGGGCCGGGTGCGGGGGCGGCGGGGGCCGGCGTGGGCGCTGCCGGGAGCCCCCGGGCCGGGCAGGCGCCCCCTCCCCCCCTCACCGCCTTCTCTTCCCTCCTTAGGGGTGGCAGGAGGCGGCGGCGGCAGCAACGACTTCCAGTGGTGCTTCTCCCAGGTGAAGGGGGCTATCGACGAGGACGTGGCGGAAGGTGAGGGCAAGCCGGGCGCGGCGGGGCAGCGCTGCCGTGCGGGGGCTCCCGGGGCGCCGCGGCTCCGTCCGCCGGACGGCGGGCACCGACGCCCCTTCCCCCCCCGCCATGTGCGCCGCGCCGCGCCGAGGGGGCTGGGGCCGGGGCGGCCGAGCCGCAGCATCGCCGGTCGCTGCCCGGGCTCGGGGGACGGGGCGTGTGTTGCAATGACTAAGCTGGCGCCTGGCCTTCCAGGGCCGTGGGCGCTTTCTTTTTATTTTTTTTTTTTTTTTTCTGGAGAGCATAATAGGGAAGACACGGTGGCTTCCTCCTGTTCTTGAATTCTAATCGCTAGGGAGAAGAGGTAATGACAGTGATAAAACACAAGGAAGAAAAAAAAACCCACCCAAATGGAGTCTGTCAGGCTTGTCAAGTTTCGCTCTGACGCAAAGAGAGCAACAGAGAGTGTGCAGGTCTGTCATTTGTGCTTCATTTAAAAAGTAGGGTTTAAAGGCTTTCTGCAGCTGTGAAGAGATTCTATTCCTACTTGTTAGCGTTTGGAAGGTATAAATAGGGATATTTCAGCAGGGAAAATGGGCACACATTGACATTTCTCTGAAAATTCCTAAGCACAGCATGTTTTGGAAGGAGTAGACAATAAATGTTTTAATTGGAAAAAAAACTTTCTCTGTAGTATGTAGAAATGATGTGAAGTTTTGCTCAACTTTCTCTTCAAAGTTCTTCCCCCCCCCTCCCCCCCCAAAATTCTCTGTGTTCAAACTGCTCAGGCTGGCAGTACTGTTTAGAAAAGAGGGTGTGAAGTATGTGTGTGTGAAACAAAACTCTCTGCTGTTTATTTGATTTCTACTGCGTTGACTGAAATAGCTGTATTTACTGTATTAAGTGAGGTGACTTATGGTGCCAGTGTGTGGTCCTCTTGGGTTTGGGATGTTTTGGGGTTTTTTTTTTGTACTGGATGCAGTAAATATTTTTTCTTACTGTCTACTACAGAGAAATTATGCTGACAATGTTTTTGTTTTCATGCCACTTGTTTGGCATTCCATTTAGAGTAATAGCTATGGGAGGAGCAGACTTGAAAACTGCTCCAGAAACTAGTGCTTGGACCCAGTTGTTGTTGTTCTTCCTTTTTTTATTTTTTCCCCCTAAATACGCTTTGTAACTTGTACTATTGTTCTGAAGTTCCCAGAATTCTTATGAAAATGTGTTTAAGTAGCTTTTATGAGTTTCCCAAACAGTAATTGTTTTTTCTTAGTGACTATCACCAGTGTGACTAAAAGTCAGTTTTCTGTGTTGCAATAAATATGCTGCTATGAGCACCTTACTTCCCAGGCAATTGCTGAGCCCCATGAGTTTGTGTAGAGCTGGAAAGCTGTTCATTTTTGAAACACCAATGTGTCTTAAACCCAGGTAATTATTTGAGCAGGTACCAGGTATGAGAGAAACTTATATTAATGATAATACACATCACCCTGGCAGAGCGCTCTCCAGTTAGAGAGGGAAAGCTCTCTGTTCTGAGTAACTAGGAGTAATAAGGGGAAATAGTGATGATAATGCTTTTGCCCTGGATTTTCCCAGCTGTACCTTATTAACGTGACTTTTCGTGGAGTGAGGGCTTCAGATTGTGTGTGATGCTCCTGCATACGAGGAATTTCATTTTCTTCATAGGGCAATTAATATAAGCAATCATTCAGCACGTGCTTTTGCAGAACTGGTACTAGAGTTTCGTTTTCCTGCTGGGATATGAGAACTACTTACGGTTTTTGTGACTCATTGCCTTTATTTTGGTTTGTGGGCTTCCTCCCCATTAGTTTTTTTTTGCCTTGAAACTGGAATTAATTAATAATTCCAAGGAAATATACAAGGTATTTGCTAATAGTTGGCTGAATTTGATTCAGCAGTATGTGGTAAGAGTTAAATTCCATTGCTAGATTTTTGGCCCCAGTAAAATTTTTTACCCAGTAAATATTTACTAGTTACCATTTTTTTAAACATCTCTTACCAAACTGCACATCTAAACCTATTTGATGGGCCACTGATGCCTTGAAATAGCCTCGATGCAAATATTACATAAAACTACTGTGAATTTCCTGTAAATTTTTGTGATAGTGAAAACTTGCTGTTTCTGTAATCTTTTTTTCCTCTGTTTTGTGAAAAATAGCTTCTGTAGAGGAAATCTGAAAACACCAACATAAAGTACCTGTCAGACATATTAAATGCAGATATTTTTGCTAAATGTTCTTACAGACGGTTCATTCAGTAGTTGAAATTAGGGAGTCTGAGAGTCAGGCAGCTTAACCAAAAAGTCACTTTTTGCATTGCAATTCTAGAATACACTTTATAGGCAACAGCTGTTTCTCATGTGTATTACTTCAATAAAAATATGAACGTGGCTATGACAAGTTGCTATAGGTAGACTGCTAGCTCCAGGATCCCAGGATTTTTTCAAACTAGGTCATTAATATAGTAATTATCTTTTCTGTGTATTCACTTTCGTCAGTGAGTAATCTTTCAAATCTGTACAGTGCTCTCTTTAAGTAACTAGAAGAGCAGTGTTTATATGACCAATCTGGCCATTTCAGAAAAGATCAGAAAAATATACAAGTTATTGAAATATGTAGTTTTCTAAAGCCGAAAAGTGTAGTTGGATTCAAGGAGGATGATTGGAGGATAAAACAGATATTGAATGAAAGAATTAGTATTGAGGATGGCAGCAAGCTTAAGTTAAAAAAAAAAAGTTATTTAAAATTTTGTTGTAGTTCTGTTGTTAGTGTAAAACCATGTAATTACTAAATCATACTGATTGCCTGTGAAACTTGCTGTTCTTGGATTACCTTTTTGGTTGAAAGTAGCTTTCCAAATGCAGGTTGGTTTTTTTTTTTTAATAAAGCTGCCTGAGACTGATGAGTTTTGTGATTTCAGTGTTTAATTTGTTTTGCATGTTCAAAAAGTTCTGTTTTGGGGTTTTGGGGCAAGCAAAATATGAAACAGTTTGTTAAATAATGTACAGATATGCCCAAATTCCCTTGGGCCAGATGTTCTACGTATGATCCATGACCACTTTTGGATGTAATTAACAGCATATATTTTTTTAAATGTGTAGTGGGCACTAAAATACATAACCCTATGTAAGACTAGAAATCTTCATAACGGACTGGTGCTAGTGACAAGTTGGAACTTCTGGGAAGAATCTCACCTTTGCCAGAATGTGATACCTGTGTGCTGTGGAGATCATGGGTTTCCTGTTAGTGACACTGGGATTTCTTCGGGTTTTTCGAAGTAGCCAGTACAGGCGTTTGGCTTGTGAGGAACTGTTCCTTCTGTAAACGCTGTTTTAATTTGGGACCAGTTAGTTACATCTTGCTGTTTCAGATATAAGCAGCTTGAAGGGTATGGTCGCTCCACTAAATGAAAAGGGTACTGCTTTCCTCTTGGACCCTCAACAGCTTAAGTCTTAAAATGATCTAAGTGTTATATTTAAACCTTTTCTGAAGCAGCTGTGTGTAAAGGCTGGTCTTGCACAGAAATGCTGGACATGGTGCCCTTCCATAATAGACAAGAGCTCCTTGGAAGCTCCTGCTCATTAACTTGAGGATGAATCTGTGTAAGGTATTTCACCTGAGCAAAACTTTTGCTCTTCAAAAAAAAAAAGCTGTCATTGACTTTCAGAATGCTTGTCTTGTACTGGAATGTCTACTTGTTAAGAAATTTTGTATCTCTGTTTAGAGATCAAAGAAAAATACTGGGGTTTTTTAATTTTCCAACTATTAATTGGCAGTGACAGCACTAATAAAGATACCTTGTTACCAGTTCAACAAATTCTTTACTTCTCCTTTTAAAGCTTGTTACAGTGCTAAGTAAGTCCGCCTCAGAAGTTTGTCAGAATGCAGTACGCAAGAAGAAAACCATGGTCTAATAAAAATATATTGAACTATAATCCTGTAATTGTTCTCAAGTCCTGATACAAGAGATTTAGAAACACTTTTAGTGTTAAATTGTCTTTACAAATCAGTGGTGTTCTTATGTGTTGGTCAGGAATTTAACTGGCCTATTCTCACTGTTTTTAAAGCAACTTCTGGCATGATTTCTGACTTTTAAAATAATATTCCAAAAGTTACAGCTGTTTGACATCTGGTTAAAATTGCATGGAAGAAATTCCAGAATTGGTTGATATCTTTAAGATTTTTTCCTGTAAGAACTGGAAAATATCATAATAATGGCTCCATTATTAAGCCATATGTATTGTTTCCTTTCATCATAAATAACTGGCTATTCCTGAGGATGTTACTTACTACTGGTGTGGGGCAGAGGGGGGCTTCTGAGCTGTGTTTTGGGGTTTCTCTTTTTTTTTTTCTTCCTTGAAAAACAGCATTTTGCCATAAGCAGGACTTTAGATGCCTGTTCTTTTGCCCTTCCTAAGACATTATGCACTTATCCCTGTTTTTTGGTGACGTGCTTTTGCCTTGATCCTTTGGCAGTTCACCGCATCTCTGCTCCCCAAAGGACTGCTGTGACTATTCTGAAAAGCCACCATTTCTTGCAGGGACCAAAGTTTTTGAAAGTCTCCTTATCTTCCCTGTTTTGTGTGTGCTGTGCGTGGTATTCTGTGCCATACATATGATGGCATAATATCGACTTTGGGAAACGTTTTTGTGTGTTTTGTTTTTTTTAAATGTGGGCAGAAATGATACTTTGCAAACAGTTTTGACCTGAGCACATGTTATATAGTGGTTTTCTGTTGGAGAAAGGAGTCTTAATATTCCTGGTAGACCACTTTAATCTCGAGTCGTCGTACAACCCCAGGACCAACAATTTATCCTCACCCTTTATTTCACAACACTCTCTTCCATAGTTCACCCATAGCTTTTGTATCTAGCATCTTTTTCCTGACAGATACGTAAAAGAAAGTCAGGGAAATCTTGTCAGAAAACTACAGAGGTGTAGGTTTATGGGCATCGAGGGGGAAAAAAAACACCTCTCAATACCAGTGAAAGATGGAAATGGAATATTGAAGAATAGGTAAGAAAAATCCTTTAAAAGACTAAGGAACCACTAGGCTACAAGAAAAGACAAATTACTAGTTGTAGCTGGATGATATCTTGATTAAAACGTGAAGCTGCAGGAGTGCATAACTCATGAATGATAAACAGTTTGGGTGAGCATTGAGTATCAGCTGCAGAGTTGTAAGGTGGGAATACAAAATAAAACATTTAGAGTAGTGGGAATACAGAATTTAATACAAGTCTTTACATCTGTACTGTTCATCTGTGAACAGTGAAAGCCACTGCCATGTGTCTCGGCAGAACTGTGGGCTGTGATGACAGCAGGTTGCACTGCCTAGTGACCCAGGAAAGCTTTGATACCCTTCCCATGCACGCTGTCATTACTCTGCCAGTTGTTGGGTAGTTTAACATCTGGGGGAAAAGCTTAATAAAAAATGACAAAACCCACTTTATTTAAATTTTAAGAGAAAGGAAGGTATGAAAGCTGTAACTGGACGAAAAATTTTATTTGCCCATTGTGTTAAGGCTTTCATTGACTCTTATTAAAGGTGCAATGAAAAGCATGACAATTAACTACTTACAAAAAAAAGAGTAACACAAATTAGTTAAATATACTTCCAGTAGGAGAAAGATCATTGGAATTACTGTTCCAGAGGTTAAAAAAATAATACTGAGGCAATAGATTTCCATACAGAATACTGGATTATGTCCTGAACATTATAAATAGACTCCATAAGTTCTCAATGCTTGTAAGAAAAGGCATGGCAAGCCTTGGCAAGCGTGAAGGTAACATTTATTTCTGTTTTACTGAACTTCAGCTTTACTACTCTCTGTTCCGGCTGCTGCTCTACCCTTTCTTTGTACTAATGCATCCAGAAAACTACTTGCACTTTAAGCTCAATAAAGACAGGTTTTTTTAAATACGATTCAAAGGAGTTGCAGCATCAGGTTATGATCTGGTTCCATTGACAAGAAAATGCAAATTTGAATAAATGAGGGAGTTGCACTGGTTGTCCTTTATGAGATGCAGACTCTCTGGTGACTCTTAAATCAGCTGGACAAGTGTTTGCTTTGGGGGAGTTTGCTGGGCAGCCTGGCCTTTGGAACAGGTCCTGGGAACAGTTTGACACCTTCTGTTGCTGCTTTTCTACCAGTTTGTTGCAGCCCTCCGAATGGAACAGCCCGCACGCTCGCTCCTCAGGGAAGCCAAGTGGCTGAGCTCCAGAGGGGGTCCAGGCCACGGGAGCTGGCAGTCTTTCTGGGAGAAATGCTCTTGTTTGTAGTTTGGCACGGCCTGTCAGTGGTAGTGCTGACTCGGGCCAGCTTCTGCTGCTTCTCGAGCCGTACTGTGCTGGCCAAGCTGCTGTGCTTCTGCTGAAGCAGCTTAGGTGCCCTGTTTGTGCCCTTGGTCGACCTTAAATCTGTTCAAGGATTTAAATTAGTTCAAAAAGCAGAGTTATTTTGGACTAAGTTAAACTCTAGCAGGTACTTAAAGGCAATTCAAATCATTTTGCAACTTGTTTAAGTATTGGGCCATGAAAAATTGTTAGACCTGATGGACACTTGAAGTGGGCCGAGTGCTTAACGCTGTAAGCTGGAAGAAATTTGGACTGAGCAAAACTATACCACCTTTGATTTATTATCCTGACTTTTTGACACATCTCACCTCTGTGTTAACCCTTCAAAGAAATCACAGGAGTGGAAATGTAAAAATTGAGTATATAAAGTGGCATATTGTGAAAAACAGGTGACTTTAACATATATATAGTCAAGTGATTATTGATAGCTTTAAAGTTCAGCTCACCTTTCAGTGCAATTTATAGATAAAATCTCATTTCTATCAACTCTTAATTTAAGAAATATGCTAGGTGAGCTTAGGCATGACAGTAACAGCCATACGAGTCTTAGTCTGTCCTAATTGCACAGCAATACCAATCTTTCATTGGCTATCCTGGCAGCCATAGTATGGAGAATCCGCACTCCCCTGAGAGCAAACCAGGACAAGGTACACAAACAAGGAGAGAGCCTGGGGACTAGAAATCGGTGCTGGAGTCGAACCTGTGGTTAGCCTGCCCCAGCAAGAGGAGGGTGAGGGTGGTGAGAGCAGGGGGCCTGCCTGGGGGCCTGCTCTGGTAACTGTAGCCATCCAAATGTGAGTAATCACCAGAACTCACAGGACTGCTTCCCCCCTCCCAGCCCAGAGGCCTTTCAGGGCCTTCCCTGGTGTCTGGAGAGTGTTCCCTTGCAATTATTGTGGGTCGAGTAGCCAGCAGTTCTGAGGCCCTCTCTGTCTGTAACTGGTTGAGCTCAAATGGGATTTGGATTTTTGTAACATTGTTTTCTATTATTTACTGTTTAACAGGCATTAGGCTCTAAATTGCTTCCTTCGCTTTGGTTGCTCTGTTCCCTCTAACAGGTCTCTGTGTATCTTTTTTCCTTTGCTAATCTTACTTGTTCCTTTAACGTTCTGTTTGACTATTTTTGAGTCTTCGCTTGGTTGCTCTGAAAGGTTCCTGGCCGTTCTCTGTATGGGCCCCAGCTGACCATGCTTCTCCCACCTGGACCTCAGCATGGTGTGTTGTCACCTTCTGTTGCAAAAGAGGTTCTGTTCGTTCTGATGCCATGTCACAGGGAGATCCCAACTTCTGATTCCCAAGTTGATTTAGGAGCACATAACCAGCGCTTATCCCCTTCTACGCTCTCTGCTTCATTCCCATCAAGTGTAGGAGACCATACAATGCCTCCCGCAGCTTTCTCCAGCTGTAGAATAAGACCTTCTGTGGAATAAGAGTGTGTGTCGGAGGGAAAGGTGTGTCACCTTTGATCTCAATTACAGGCACAGAAATGTGCTCTCTGTTTAGTTTCCACTGGCAATCCCTTCAGTTTATGCCAGCCGTCTGGCCTGGGTCCAGATCCAGTCATTTCCTCTCAAAGCATGAGCCTCTTCAGAGTTTCATAGTCCTTAAAGCAGCTCATTCTTTGGATCTGTAGGGCAGGTCATGGAAAAAGGTGCTGTGTATTAAAAACATTTTTAAGGGGAGGGGCAGGAGGCAGCTCTGCTAACACGCATTTTTGTCAGTCTGTGTCCTGAACACGAAGCAGTGTGTTGCTCATTACATATTTGGAAAACTTTAAAATCCCCTAGAAGTTGGAGCAGCACCTTTTTAGATAATGTTCAAAAACTTTTGACTTGTTTGTTAAATGCCTGAGGAGTGAGCTTTTTGCAAAAGTCTTTGAACAGCTTATAAGGATGAGAGAGAAGTTGGTGCTGCTTATGTCTAGTTAGTGTTAGTCCTAAGCATGGGCTACAGCTGCAAATTCATTAATCTACTGGGTGAGCTTTGAAGTAATTATGTTTTTTCAGTTCTTAGATTTTAACCAAAGTAGCAATGTGCAGCCAGCTTAGAGAGGAAAAGTTCACGGTAGCTAATTTTAGGCATTTAATTTAGATGTTCTGGATCTCTGCATTCTCCATTACCTAAACAGACAGCCCAGACGTTGATATCAGTGTCAGTTAGACATAGCTAGTGTGAATCCTTTGTAGGATTAAATTAGTTTGCAGGTATAAGCTTGCTGTCATCTCAGAATCCTAACAAATGCTGGTCTCTGTCATCCCGTTGCTCTTTGCCCCCCAAGATAACTAGCCCAGGTGGCTTTGGAGGTTATAGAACTGTAACAGAATTATGACGGGAGTTTTATGATATAGGGAGGTTAATATTCAGCAGTGATGTTAAAAGGCTTAGAGCATTTGCACTGAATTTTGAAACATCTATCAAGGCTTACAGGACAGTCTCCTGAGTCACTGAGAATGGGTTCCACTGCATTATAATATAGATAGATATTTGTAGCTTTCTAATGTGTTGGGAGGGTGTTTACTACCCATGGAAGTGCTCAGTGCTTTTAAATCTGGCGATTCTACAGAAGCCTGATTTAGTTTCCAGCAATCCTTTTAATATAGTAGCTTTGAAAACAGCTAAGAGTTTCCTACTCTGTGTAGACTGTAAGTTAGAACTCCTTCCCAAAAGTGAGACTAAACATTAGTTTTTCATGTCTGAAAAGAAATATTGCCAGACTAGTATCTTACCATAAAGCCATAGGCCTTGCTTCTCTCCATAGTTTACAGGAGGGAAGTGTAAGCGGGTGCTTTCAGGACAGTGAGTCCTAGCCACGTTCGAGCAAGAGGGGAGGGAAAGGTGGACAATCTGCTCTGTTTCTGGAAAATCCTAATCGTAAAGGTCTCTTGTGGCCAAGAAGAGTGCGTTGGGATGCTGTATGTGAGCAGATATTGTGATAGTTTGTCTTTCCTCACGGTCTTGTATGTGTCACTATGAGTTACTTTGCTAGTGTGGAGAAAAGGGTGAAATATTCCGCTGGGAACCAAGACTGGTGCTTGTACACATAACATATAATAAAAAAGCTTTAAAAATTCCAAAGTTAATGTGATGATTAAGAACCTGCAAAGGCTTGCTTTGTTTTTTTCCTGAAAGTTTTAAGCTACCTTGGAAATAAAGGGTGAATGTAGATGGGTAAGGTGTGTTGAGCAGAACAGTGGTTGGTTTGGAATAGGTTGTGGCTCACCTCTAGCCTCAGATATTTTTTTTTAAATTTATTTTACCTGCTGTGAGATAATATAGTGCTGAGGATACAGGATGGAATTATACTGGGGATCAATATTCTTCAATTAAACATGCCAATAGGGAAAACTGGTTTTACTTCATACCTTTATATATTAAAGGACATGGTGTTGTTTAAAAGAAAAATACAGTTGATTCATCATATTCTAAATTTTCTAACTTACAGAAACTTTTTTCAAGTATTTTCTGGCTTTTGTCCTGATGTGTCCCCTCAGGTACCCATTTCCATATAGCATTTTGGCACGCTGGCGACACACCATTTCAGTGCTGATTTAAAATGTCAAGCTGCTTTTTCCAGTTGGTAGTCAGTCATTAAGGAGAGGCACTCTCTGCTGGCATGATCGTTTTACTGATGCATGTTGTTTACCCTCTTCTCCCTGTACTTCTTGTTTAAAACCATAGAATTTGGGTAGCGACTGTGTTTTAGCATGTTTCCACAGTTCTGGATAGATTCTGTTTGGCTAGATAGCACTGCTAGTAAATCATAGCTGTGTCAAACATGTTGAAGCAAAAACGGTGCACAGTGGATTTTCAGCAAATAAGTCAATAAATGCTTTGATAGTGTACGTGGGAGAAATTAGTAAAATCTTTTTCCCTTTCTGAAACTAAATGTAAAAGTGCCGTTTGTGACTTTGAAATAATTGCTTCTGTTAAGGAGTCATTTATTTTTGCTGGCATGTTTGCTGATGTCTCAAAGGGTTAAAATGATCCATGATAGAATGGCTGTCAGGTTTTTGTGATAGAGGAACATGAGTTTTGCTACTGATTAAGTAGCTCTTGAGTTACAAAGCTTTATGTTTGAGTTGACAGTACTAAAAATGTCATGAAACTACTGTATCAAGTCACTTCACTGATTGCTTACCTCGTTGGTTGGTTTGTTTTCCTTATTTTGCTACTTTCCCATGGTTTCTCTTGAAATGCCTGGGTTTTTTCTGGTGTGTAATTGAGTGATAGTGGGATGTAGGATTTTTTTTTTAATTTTAGCACTATTGTCAGTCTTGGAGTAGAATTTAAGATGCCATCTCCAGCTAGTTCACTAGCTTTCTCATTTTCATACAAAATTCTTCGCTTGTGTCGTGCTGTTTAGTGTTTGTACCTATAAAACCTCTCAGCCAGCCAGCCGTTTGTAATAGCTTATAACTTACGCATTCACACAATGTAGGCACGTATTGGGTACAAACCAAGCATCTAATTGTGACAGTAATTAGCGCGGGTCAGTATTAAAGCCCGACAGCAATATTAGCCACGTACGCAGAGATTTTTCTTGATGTTGAATCTCATTTCTCAAAACTCTTGTTCTCCCCACGATTGTCAGGCAGGAAGAACGAGCTGGGATTTGAAGCATTTTCACAATCCCCATATACATTATTTATAGATTTTATTTATATATATATATATTATAGATTGTTATGAAGGGGCCTTGTTTAAGTTTGTTTTCTTTCTTAAAAAACAAAGTAGTTCCAAATTACAAAAAAGCTTGACGTGAAGCAGCTCATATGCTTCCTGTGTATGTGACAATCCTTTGCCTGTCTGAGGACCTAAGCAGGGTAAGAGACATTGCGTTGGAGAAACGTGACAAGCTTTGGAAAAGTGACATAGCGCATCAGCATTACAGCCTGACGTGTTGTTTTTCTTATCTGTCATAGAAAGTATATTTAAGAAACAGTTAAAATTACTTACAAAGTACTCTGAATGTTCTTTTGACTTGCTTGGGGTAAAAAGTCTGAACAGGATTCACTGGGAAATCAGTGAGCTGGAGACTGGTCTCTTTATGGCCATCCAAAGCACCTGTCCATCATTGCGAGTCCTGTTTACTCATAGTATAGGAAGGACAGGTATTAATATTTATTACCTGATTTTAGTGTATCAATGATCTGAGTTTTCCTTAACCTTGCAAAGAGAGGAACAGAGGTCCCCTTCGCATGCAGGTTGACAGGAATCATGTCATTGTTCAACCTTAGGCATTTTGCTGCGTGTTTTAACGCTGAGGTTGGGGGCAATGTTACCGCTGTGCCAGGGGGCAGGTGTAGTTTGACAAAGTGGGTCTCTATGGTAAGTGGAAATATGTCACCTTTCTATTTATATTTTTGGGTTGAACACATGTAGTGTCACTCTGTAGCATTAAGTTTTTATTACATGTGTACAAAAATACATATTAAAATATATATTTTTAAGGATGTGTATGTATATCTCAATATTTTATCCGAGTTGTGCTATTAAAGCTCATAACTCTAAGGCAGTTTCTAAAGAGATCATTTAGTCTAGTGAAACCTTTATACCGTATGCTCTTTTCTGTAGGTAACTACTTATTGCTGTAAATTAATTTTAGCAGTTTGGAGAGGGGAAGGATTGTTTGGGGGAATTTTGTTTTCAATACTTCCTGCGTAGTCTGTTACAGAGGCAAATGGCCACATACCAGAAATTAGCTACAAAATGTGGAATTGGTGTAAAGAGAATAGGAGGATTCATTTTTATTCTGACACTGCTCAGAGCGAAAAGCCAAAAGTTTGCTCCTCCCTTACTTGGGAAGGGGTCAGCAGTGACGTGTCAGGTTTGCAGCGAGCTTGGTGGTTGATGACTGGAACTTGTGAGGCGGTGGTCGCCGTAGCTGGTGGCACGATGGCAAGCGAGGGTCACTGTGAACGCAGGGGAGACGAGCTAGAGAGACCAGCCAGAAACTAGCAATATGGTTAATTTTCAAAAGTAGGTCAGCCGAGGAAAGATGGGTGTTTGCAGTGTGGAGTACGTGCAGCAAGGGTGTGGGGTTTGTTCTGGTGTGTTGGGTCTGTTGGGGATTTGGGATTAGCCATCATCCTGTTCTTTACCAAAGTAGAATCTTTTCATAACCTTTAAAGAAAGGTGAATATAAAAATAGATGTGTCCAGAAGCAGGTTAGTAATGCCGTTTTGAAGGCTGAGGTAAATCTGTAGAAAGATTTTAAATATATATATTTTTTTTAATCAAAGAAGGTAAATCATGGTCTTAAAACAGTTTTTTCCTAGTCTATAAAGGGCATCTTTTAATAAAAGATGAAATATGGATTATGTATTGGGAAAACTGATTAGACTTCCTAATCACCTTCCTCATAGGAGTGGGGGATTATTGAAAGGAATTTGAAAGATAGCACATCAGAATCAATACAGGAAAGTAGTTTTCCTCTAGTTTCCAATTGCAAACTCTGAAACTAATTGATATCATATACTTCTGTCTTACAATTTTTATACCTGCATAATATAATGACATATTTGCACAGCTAGCAAGCAACAGTATGGGTAAACGCGTACTGACAATTTTATGCCGAGTGGTTTGTTACCATGTGCCTAAAACCTGTGGCAGGCATTTATAGTGCCTTATCTCTCTGCCCCTTGGTTAGAGGTTGTTTAATGGCAATTACTTCTTTATTGCCACCTCCAAAGATTAATTGTGGTGTGCAGGGGTGAATAAATACTGGTTGTTTCCAAGGTTCAGTCCCAAGGGCACTTAAGTCAGTTTAAACTGGAGGTCCTGCAGTCTTTTCCTTTGCTCTCCTATTCCTTCAGCTGCAATCATCCTTGCCTCTTGTTTGTTGTATACATGCTGATGCTTCTCCACGGGGTTGGTTCAGGAAGCTCAACTGGAAGAATTTTCTTTTTCTTTTTTCCCCCCCTTTGGCAGAGAGGGGATGCCCAGTTTGGGTTCCCGAACTGACCACATGAGTACTGAGCTCAGGGGAAGGCAGGTATGCCTCAGCCTTGCTTTGGTCAGCGCGAGCTGCTGTGCTGCTCCAAAGTAATGCCGCAGATGAGCCACTTTTGATATGAGTCTTAACTTTTGGAAGCTCTGTGCAGGCATATCTCCTTTACGTATTGTAGCATCTACTGTCAACAGGCAGAATACACAGTTTGGATTCTTAAAAACGATATGCCTTCTCTTTTAGGATTGAAGGCCCTCAAGCTAAAAAACAGACATGAGGAATTGTTTTAGATTGTAAATAAAATTTGATTATGCTTTGAAATATGACAATTTCTGGATACTGATGATGTAAATCAAGCATTTGTGCTGTTGTGTTAATACAAGTTGTAATTTTGTGTTCAAGTCTCAAAACATCTTGATTTGCTTTACACATTACAGTGCTATTATTTCTGTTTTGTTTACAGCTGATATTATTTCAACAGTTGAATTTAATTACTCTGGTGATCTTCTTGCAACAGGAGACAAAGGTGGCAGAGTGGTTATATTTCAAAGGGAACAAGAGGTCAGTGACTTGAAAAACAAAAGTGCTGTTACTACACTGTTCTTGTGTTGCGCAGTTTAACGTCATCTTTTCATGCCATGAGGCTTAAATGGTTGGACAGTTTTCTCATAAAACCCGAATTTCTAAATACCTGCCTTGTGCTGAACCTGGTATAGGATAGTTTGGTGGTGGTTCCCCTCTCACCGTTAAAAAAAAACAAGTCCCAAAAATACGACGAGTTCTTTATACATGTACCTAGTATGCTCAGTATCATTTTGCATAATTGCCTTTGGACTTTCTCCTAAACTTTGCCCTTGGTCAAGTTGATCTATGACAAATCATAATGCTTTTGAAGATAATGTAAGAAAAGCTTATTTGAAAAAAAGAGATACATATTAAGCTGCAAGGACAACAGGATAAGATGGTTTAAAAATAGAAGAAATAAGCATCCGATGTGTTTTAGGATCCTATGAATCAAAAACAATGGGAACAGCTACTCCTCCAGAAACACTTGAGCATTTTCAGTTCAGAGAGTAGGAAGGCTCTCCAACACAGCTTTTCAGCTGGCTCTTTGCAGTGGTATTCATTTGTGTGATAATGCTGTAACGTATTCTGGCCATTCATCAACACAGATACATCACTGAGTCTTTTACATCCAGAGAAATAGTGTCTATTGGGAAAGTGCACTACATGCTGAAAAATAATTGTCATGCCTTGTGATGTCTGGGAGAAATCTGGAACTGTGTTCTTTAAAGAAGTCAATATTCTCACCTTTTTCCCCCACCACTGAAGAGCATGTTTATCCTTTCCTTTGAAGAGCTGATGAAAATTTGAGCCTTTGGCTGTGAGCCTTCTCGTGGATCAGAAATACCAAAATTGATGGTGGGATTTTAATTCAGCTTGTTTGTGCATGAAGTGTACTAATCTTAGGTGCTGTGGGGGGTGTTTTTCAGCAGAATCCCGCTTCTTTCATTGTGCGGTTCAAATGATGCTCAGTTAACAAACAGCCATCCAATATTTTGCATTTCATCCTCGCTGTGATACTGTCTATAAAACACTTTACCAAAGGTGACCTGTCGGCTGTACTGTGAGGACTTTGAGAGGTAGTGAAATGAAAATACGATTGCTGAAATGTTATACTAGTACACCTAGTCATAGCTCATTTATCATTTAGTCTGGCTTAGGTAAGGAGCAGAGAGATCAAGGTCAAAAGTGTCCACCCGCTCAGGATCTCTGACTTCCCTGGTGCTTATTTAGAGTGGAACTGTTATTGGTTGGCTTTCAGCTGTTAGTGCTCAGTTGTTCTGTAAGCCATAACCCAGCTGTCACGTCATTTCCTCATAGCGTTAAAAAAAAAATCGAAGTCAGACTATCCACACAGGAATATTCAACTGTCTGCTTAGGAGCACATGCAAACTGTAGGGAAGAGTTGGGTATAAGAGTAATTCCTCATGTGCAAAACTGCAGACTTTCTGGAGTGGAGGAGAAAAATCTAAAATAATTATATAATACTGGAACCTTAATAAAATCTTACGGCCAGTATTTTTAAACAGAGTGGATTTTAGACTAGGTTAATAACAGCTTAGGATAGTTACAAAATTTGGGATAGCTACTTTAATTTGGGAAGGCAGGCTGACATGTTGTGCATCGTGCCCCAAACTCGTACAGCATGATCGCAGTTCCAAGCAGCTGATTATTCCAACCAAATGTGTGAGTAAGGAGTGGACCGCTACCTAGCGCCAGACAAGGCAGCTCGCTCAAAATGCGGGCGGCTAGGTAAGTAATGTAGACAACTATACCGAAGAGTGTTAGGTGAGAGGATCCTGTCCAAAATGCTGAAAAGTTAAATGACAAGTAGGGAGTAAAATAATGTGAAGTCTCAGAATTAACTAAAATGCCATACTTGTGAGAGACTGCAGGAAAAAATCCTAGCTGAAAAAACCTTATCCAAGTCGCCAAGCCAAGCGTGGAAACATAAGGAAGTGTCAAACAAAGGTTGCCTTTGCAGCCTTATGTTGGCCTAGCAGTCCTCGATGATGTGAGGCACTATGGCCGTTCCACGGTAACGTACCGCTAGTCACTGGGCTGGCTAAGCTTTTCCTGCACCGACTCTCGCCTGCCTCTGCAAGTGTGTGACTTGCTGCTTCCCGAGAGAGACTCCCAGTGGTGTTTTGGGGAGTTTGTTTTTTCAGAGGTCAGGGCACCGCAGCTCCACACGTGGGGCTGTTCTCCAAATGTGAATCACTCCCTAACACTAACGTATCTGAAAAGCCTGATAACTGGTTGCCTCAAACTTGATGCGGCAAATCTCTTCATACTTGTGACTTTGATCTTTGTTCCTTGCTGTCACATCTACTAGATGAGGGTAGGACAAAGGGGTCTTCTGTGAGTGTTGGTAGTGTATTTGTAATTGTCTTTGGTATGTCATGGTGAGCAATATAGAGTGGCTTAGATGAAAATGTGGTAATTCCAGCCTTCAATTTTTTATAATAAAAAAGGTCAAAGCTTAATTATAGCCTTGGTATAGGCTGGGCACAGCATGTTGTAAAATCAGTACGAGAGGAGCTAGATCTAATGCTCATACTTGATCTTGCTGTCCCTTCAGCAGAACGACTTCATGCAATCGTGGTTTTATAAAAGAACATATTTAATTACTCCATGTCTTCTGTCCTTCAACATCTAGCTTCTAGTCTGGAAACCCCACATTATGACCATACTGTGGTGATTAGAGGAAAGAGCTTCGGAAAAGGAGGGGAATAGAGACTAGATGAAGGGCAGAAACTAATCACATGGAGTTGGTGGTTTAGGATTTAGGATGTAGCAAAATTCTCTGCTCCAATTCTGTTGAAACCACTTGGGAGAGGGAGCGTAGCCTAGAACTCTTCCAAGGAAACGCAGGAACTCCTTTGTGGACAGCGTGCCTCTCTAAAGGGCTATAATATGTTATGTTCTATGAGTACATGCGTGTTTATATATAACAATACATTTTTAAAAAGGAAGTCCGCACTATATTGATGGTAAATGAGCTATGGTATCATAGACTAAAAATGTAAAACTCATCAAGATCTGTGGTAAAAAGCTTACTTTCTAATTGACAATTTCTACTCATCAGTTTGTATGTACAATTTCTAATGAACCAAGTAACATCAGCTTCAAGAAATATTATGTTTCCTTGCAGAATAAAAGCCGTCCTCATTCTAGGGGAGAATATAATGTTTACAGTACCTTTCAGAGTCATGAACCTGAGTTTGACTACTTGAAAAGTCTAGAAATTGAGGAAAAAATTAATAAAATTAGGTGGTTACCACAACAGAATGCTGCTCATTTCCTGCTGTCTACAAATGGTAAGGATGCTTTATTTTTGCATAAAGAACTTTTTATGTCTTTTGAATACTATCTCACCTGTCATGCACTTGCGGGGGTTTTTCTGGAGTGTTTTGGGGTTGTTTTAATGTCTTATCCAATTACGTGCAAAATATGTTTTGATTGTAATACTCTAAATTACTGATTTATTAATGTAAAAATAGGGAAGCAGCAACAGAATAGGTGTAGTTAGAGCTACGCTCTATAGCCGACCACGCTATCAACTTACATTCCTCTTACTCTGCTTTATGGTTTTGGTATAAACAGGTTCCCAGCATGCTGAACTGTAGCAGAAGTCTGAATTTGACTCCCTTATCCCCGTTTTGAAACTGATTTTTTTGTCTAATCCCAGATGAATTTTTAATAAAAGCACTTGAAATTGAAACGCTGTGGTTACAATGCTCTTTTTGCTTTTCCAATACCAAAATATCATGTGTGCTTTGAATAGCAACTGTTTAAAATACAACAGTCACCCTGGGAGGAGTACCTTTATACCGTTTTCACTGCGTACCTTAGAATACATAAAAGCAGTGCATAAATTACAAGTTGGAAATGACAAGTTTTCATGCACTTTGGCTTTTTTAATATTTTTTTTCCAGTATTTTGGTAGGGGCTATTAGGCCTGTATGAGTATTAGCTCTGTTTCATTTTGATGCATCATGGAGCAAGCTGTAAATGTAAATGCAGAACCGTGCGTGGAAAAACTTGCTCTTAGTGTTGGAGGAATGCACTTGTTCCTAACAGGTTTTGGATTGCTTTTTTTGCCTTGTACTTAAATGACTTTAAGGGCTGATCTCCTACCTGCGATGCGAAATTCTAAAAGTGGAGCAACTTCTGTCTACTGGACCTTGAAATTCAAATAATCTTACTTTGATATAAGTCTTACTAAACTTAAAGCAGTCTTTAAACTCTCGCAGTAGTTTGGTGAGGAGGGGTTTGTTTCCAGTTAGCTAAGGATCTCACTCCTGGTGCGTGCTGAGCTTCCTGCGCTTGGAAAGGCTTCCCCTAACAAGCCCTGGGAAGTACTTGCCTTCGGCCACGAACCCAGAAATAACGGGGCAGTCCTGTTCTCGCTTACTGCCTTTGGCTGCCTCTTAGCAGACACCTGGGACACGCTTGGTTTTCCTTAAGATAGTTAGTGTTTATGGGTGTGGGGTTTTGTGGGGATCTCCCCCCCCAGTCATTTATCTGTCAAAATAATTTAGTCGTCCAGGGTTTATGGTAAATTGTGGTAATTGGTGTGTGAAACTTTCCCTGTGAAGGGTCACTTTGGTGAATGGTGCTCATGGGGCCTTATTGGTCAGGCAGAAACTTGCACTTTATTCAGACTGAACATTACATTGGAGTTAAAATGGAAACCATCTTTTTTTTCTCTCCATTTACTGATATTTTCATGCCTTTCCCATCCACATCCTCCAAGTGCATGTCTGGTATATTTTTTTTGTTTGGTTTTCATGTATCAATTCTGCTAAACAATATAGCTGAAGGCAAAGTACTCCCAGTGTAGGTAGGGAGGGCTGCACTCCATATTGCATTGTTGTTTAAAGGGTTCCAGCAGGTCCACTCTGTTGCAAGCAGTGGAAGCCTAGAGAGATAAATAATATCCACTCTACTGACTCCATTATTTACTGATTTTACTTTGAATTTAATTCATTCTCAAGCATGTGAATTTTTGTTGGTTTTAGATAAAACTATTAAGTTATGGAAAATAAGTGAAAGGGATAAAAGAGCCGAAGGTTATAATTTAAAAGATGAAGATGGAAGACTTAGGGATCCTTTCAGAATCACAGCACTACGGGTATGTTCCTGATCTTTGACTTCATGTTTTTGCATGTACTTCTCTACCTTTGTATCACTGAAGTTGTCAACTGAAATGCGTAGATCAAAAATGATGCTTTGGTCAGGGTCGTTGAAAACTTAGAAGAAAAGACACTTCATTATACATATATAATTATTAAATAAGGCTCCTCTGGAAAACTTGAGGCAAGATTTCATTATTATAATATTACATTATTGGCTTTCTGATAGTTTGTTGGGGTTTTTTTCTTGGAACATCTTAGCATATTTAAAATGGATTTTAAATTTAAATTGTTTTGTAAAATTAAAATATTTTGTTAGACAGCCTTCATCCACCTCAGTATATTCAGACTGTAGAAAGAGCTATACTAATTTATTGACAGCAATAAAATAAAACAAAATATTGTTGCTCCAGCCTGAAAAAGCAGAATTTTGGAGTATGTGTGTCTGGGGCTGCACTACTCTGTACTCGGTTCATAGAAAGCATGGACTCCTCCTGCTGTGTTCTTAAAATAGTCTGATGTCTTAGTGCAACCTGAAGTGCAGGGAACAGATTTATTTCAGAGACCCGTAGCATAGTGACTTCTCTTCCCGGCCCCGGCTATTCAGCAGAGGATAGCGCTGACGTGCCTGTGCTGCTCGCTGGCACGGTGCGGTGGGTGCCCGGGTTAGCCCCGGTATCCCCCCCGAGTGCTGCTCTGAGAGTCGGGCAGAGGGGGTCCTGCTGTTTGGCTTACAGCCCGTGCCACGGTGAATTTAGGAAGAACTTGGTTTTGGTTGTATTGATAATAGTTTTTCCCCCCTCAATATTGCTCATATCAAATTTGTTCAGTCTTTTTTCTAAGAACAAGACCCAAATTGAAACGGGGTGCTGGGTATTCTAGGGTTAGGCAGCAGGTGTTTCTGTTAGAGGCAAGTTCTGAGCATTTGGAAAACCTAACATATACTTGAATAACCTTGACATTTTCTCCACTTGCACAGTGATGTAGTGGTAGTGTTAGTGCTCCAGGCTTGGGGTCATTTGATGCAGGAGCTCAGGAAATGAAAACATGTCGGGTTGGGGTTTTCCTTTTTTTTTTTTAATGTTGTTACCACAAATAGGAGTCGAACTGAGGCTCTCACTACTTTCAAAGCCAATGCTGCTCCCGACAGTTGTGGGTTTTTGCCTTGCTTTTGCTTAAATTGAACATTCAACTGAAGCTTTAGGTATATGATGCATAATCACGTTGGGAGAGGATATCCTCTTCCTCTGCAAAGTGTCTTCCTACTCAGCATGTGGGAGCCAAGATCTGACAGAGCATTCTAATGAAAACATCTAAAAACAAGGAAATAAGTTATGATGCAGTGCCTTAGCCCAAAAGTAGGTAGAGGTAGAATTTTGGGCTCTACATCCTTGCTCTTTGGTGGGAGCAGGCTATCCGTCCGGGAACACGGAGAGTCCAGAATGTGGCCTGAGGGTTTTACCCGGTACTGGCTGTATCACCGAAGGAGTGCGCTAGCAGCTACTTTAAACACTAATATGTTTAGGAACCATCGAGCGGAATGAGGGGAAGCAACAGAAAGCAAGAACCTCTCTCTCAAAAGTTAGTTGTATAAATTTGCTGCTTTTCTGGGAAAGGAAGGTTGGGCTGAGCTGCAGCCCTTCCAGGCACTGTGTCTTAGGAAGAGATGATGGAATGAACCAAGTCTGAGCAACGATTGGCAGAAGGGGAAAAAACCTTGCCCAGAGTTACCTCCGTGTGCTGAAATGATCAGGTTTTAGAGATCTAGAGTATATGTACCTTGGGCTTTTATGGGCTTTGTTTGCATATTTCATTACAGAAATATAATCCCCATTTGTTTATAAAGAAGCAGGCATGGAGGAGCAGCAGCACTTCAGAGCTGCATCTTTCGCATTTTCAAGGCTAGGAACACTCACGTGGTGAGATAGGAAAATTGCCTAATAAAAAGCAATGGATTAATCTTAATCATTGCAGTTTGATGTAAACAGACTGTGAGTTGCAAACATGGTGAAAGCAATTACAGAGCTCTTGGATTAATTGGTCTCTTGTTCCAGGAAAACAAGATTATCTTGGACACTGTCATAACTTTTTTCTTGGTTAGATGATGTTAGTGTTCTGTTGAATTGTATGTTCTGGAACAGCATAGGTCGTCCTTGGGCAACCGTAAACTAATCGCTAGCTGGTAGGCGAGAAGGAGCAGGAGGGAAGCTTAATCCACTTGACCCTGACAAACTATGTCAGCCTTCAGATCAGCTAGTTGTGGAAATAGGGTGTCCAGGCATTCCTGAAATCCTAATGACTCTTCAGTGGGGATTTTCTTTGCAAACTGTTCTTACCAATTTTACAAGCACCCCTCCAAGATATGGGGGTCACTTTTAAGCGCTTGTTTCAAATCAACATACTCTTCTAACATCATTATAAACGTACACCGTTTTGTTGTTGGATGGGGTACAAAGCGGCAGTATTTGACAGGTAGCTTCTGCAGAAGTCGGTGCCTGAGGTCTTGTGTTGGTAGTATGCCGAGTCAGCATTCATAGGCTGTTTGGTTACTTTCCTTGCTCACTGAATTTGGGAAGTGTTTAGCCACTAAATCAAAACAGAAATTTGTGGTGTGCAACTAATTAGTATCTTCTGAAGCAGAAATAAATTTTATGCCAAAATTGACTCTTCTTTTTCATGTTTCAGGTGCCAATATTGAAACCTATGGACCTAATGGTAGAAGCGAGTCCCAGAAGGATATTTGCGAATGCACATACTTATCACATAAACTCTATTTCAGTAAATAGTGATCATGAAACATACCTTTCTGCAGATGACCTGAGAATTAACCTATGGCATTTAGAAATCACAGATAGAAGTTTTAGTATCCTTTTTTTTGTTTTCTGTGAACACTGGGGCACATCTAAGTTGTGTATGCTTAAGAGAATCACTTTTATTTTACTCATTATAGTAGGTGTTTGGATCTAGGGATTAAAATACCAGATTTTAAAATCTGGAGGTTTAATACAGTGAAAGCGGGCCTCAGGATGCTCTCATTCATTCCTTTATTCTTGGGCACCAGCATTCTTTCAGTGGAAGACTGCCAGTAGAGGTATCATAGATAGTTCGATTTCTAAATGGAAATTGAGGAATTTTGGGAGCATCCTTTATTTGAGGAGTTCAGTCAATGTAAATAAGAGTTGAAATATTTGAAAAGTAGATTCTTTGTTTTGGTAGATGCTTCTTTCCAAAGTTTAAGGACTCTTAACTGTTGAAGTGACACTTCTCTTGAAGACATTTTATTTTTTTCCATGTCAAATTATATCATTAACAGCAGAAATAATTTTCAAATCTCTTTGCAAGCCTGTGTATCCCAAACCAGCAGTGTGTCCTGCATGGGCAAATCTGCAGGGAAATAAAAGCTGCAGAAATACTAAATATTAAATGGGTCGTACGCAAGTTTTCTAAACCTTTAGGTAAATAGGTGAAGTATGTTCAGTAGGAAGCGTTAAGAAGGAGGCTTGAGAGGAGTCTGAAATTATCGCCAGCATCTGTTAAAGTTGATTTGTAAAATCTAGACTTCATTTATTTTTAAATCTACTCAGGTCGCATTACTTTGTGTAGATTGCACACCGCAGAAATTAAGATCTCACCCTGGTTTTTTGCATTGTATTTTAACTTTTTTTAATAATTATCTTCTAGAAGTGATTTGAATGTGAATTGTTACATGTCTTTACAAAAACCTTCCCAGATATTGTAGATATTAAGCCTGCTAACATGGAGGAGCTGACAGAAGTGATTACTGCCGCAGAGTTCCACCCTCATCACTGTAACGTGTTTGTCTACAGTAGTAGCAAAGGAACTATTCGACTCTGTGACATGCGTTCTTCAGCCCTCTGTGACAGGCATTCGAAGTGTAAGTTAGGATGCGTCTTTGGCTCATGGCCTTCTTGCTCTGTTTTCCTGCAAGATAGAGTGCGTAGGTGTTCTGCTTGTAAATAAACGTACCACGTTCTGCTTATTGGTAAAGAGCATACAAGGTAAGGGGTAGCGGTTTTGTAGAATGGAACATGTTAATTGTCTTGTTCTAGGCCACCAACAAGCAGAAGTGTAGCATGAGACAATTGACGATCTGACTCTGCTCCTGTTTACCCATTTATGCATCATAAACTGATGGGAACAAGTGCTTTTGGCACCAGTGAGACCTGTCTTCTGTCCAGACTCAGTCTTGGTGCTTCTCAAAGGTATCTGCTTATCAAATGCCAGTTCAGGGCAGTTTATTCACCTTTGTGCATTAGAAACTGGGCTGATGCTGCCAGAATCCATTTACTTTGTCACCATTTGCAGCTCCTAGGGTAGAACTAATTCTTAAGAATACATCCTGCGTTAGAAGCGAGCTTGCAGGGGTGAAAGGTGGATGCTCTTTAGTCTGCTGAGCCACGTAAACTTATGTAGGTGAGGAAGGCTTTTCTACTGAAGCCGTGAGGAGAACTGCCTGTGCCCTGCACGCAGCCTCTTGTTCTTGCTCGCTACTGCAATAGTTGTGGCTTCTTAGTAGTGCTAGTCCTGTGGGGTAACCTACCGTACTGATATTTGCAGGTAAGCTTTCTAGAGTGCAGATAAGGTTTTCCTGTTGGAAGGAAGCATTTGTGCCTTGGGCAATGTAGAATGCTAGGCCGCTTCATCTGTTTGACTTAGTGTTGCATTAAATTTCTTAGAAGCACTTTTATTTTTTAACTGCCTGTCACTGAATAACATCCCGTTAAAAGGGGTCTGTTCAAAAATGAAATCAATAGTTCTGGGTAGCTTGTGTCATGAAACGTTGACTTCAGAGATTGACTCTTCAATTTAAATAATGTGTTTCTTTATCTGCCTTCTAAAACCATACAAACTGCATTTCAAGGGTAGATACTAATATTTCAGTGGGTTGTGCTGTACAGCTTTGTTCAGATCTAAGGAAAAGTATGTTGTACAGTAGTCTCAAAAAGCAGGGGTCATGCATTAAGATAGCGTGTTTGGGGTGCTGGTGTTGTCATCTGCTCTCATTCGACGTGATTTGTAGACCAGTTGCAATGTTTTCGGTACCCATGTGCTGGTTTTTTAACTTTTCCTCTGATTCATGCCTAAGACCTGGGGACTGTAGTTTGCTGGTGCTGTGCTCCAGCTGAGACTGTTGGAGAGGCACCTAGCAATCTGATGACTAGGAGCATAGCGTTGTTTAAAAAGAGATTATTTTTAAAAAGCATTTAACAGCAACTTTCTTTCAAAAGAAACTACTATATTGATTTCAAGTTTTCCAAGTACCAAAAAACGTTTGAAACTGTAAAACGTGGTGTTGGTTTCATTTGTAATTGTCTTCTATCTGCAGTTTTTGAAGAACCTGAAGATCCTAGCAGCAGATCATTTTTTTCAGAAATAATATCATCAATATCTGATGTAAAATTCAGTCACAGTGGTCGATACATGATGACAAGAGACTACCTTTCTGTTAAAGTGTGGGACCTCAATATGGAAAACAGGCCTGTAGAGACATATCAAGTATGGTGTTCAAGTTCTCTTAAATATCCCTTCCTTTCCCTTTTCTTCTCTTTCTTTATATCTAATGCAAATTTAAATGTTCCAAAAAGGTTCACGAGTATCTTCGAAGCAAGCTTTGTTCCCTTTACGAAAATGACTGCATCTTTGACAAATTTGAATGCTGCTGGAACGGTTCTGATAGGTAAGCTGGGGGTTCGTTGTGTTAAGGATGTAATTGGTTACATTCAAATCAGCTGGGTTTGGTTGTTTCGGGGTTTTTTTGGCAAGAACACTTCATTCTTCAATCCTCCACCCTCCAGCTGCAGAATTGGAATAAACTTTTGCGTGTCACTTTCCTTCTAATACGAATTATTGTTGAAGTTTTACATAGTCAAGACTGGCCATTTCAAGACATGAAAATGTGGCTCAGTTTCATTCTTGAAGCATGTACAAGAACACGCGTTCATGGCCTTGCAAACCGAACCTCCTTCCCGTGTTTTCTGTAGGCTAAAAAAGATAAACTGTGTTAGATAATTACTCATACTTGTTGCAAACAGTGGAAATGCACGTCTTGCCTGCAAGCTGTGGAAGCGTAATTGGAGAGCAAAGGCACTGTGCTGGCGCACATGGCGTGGGCTGTGGCACTCACCAGCTGTGGTAATATTAGCCACCTGTTAAAATGCTTTCAGAACCCGTGGATAAGATCGTGGCAGATCTGAATCTTCCATCTGGATGCGTTGTGCTGGCTTGCCTCGGGGATTCTCCTTAGTTTTTTGTAGGAGTTTGAGGCGCTCTGAAATACCTACAGCAGTGACTTGCCTGCCACCAATTGCTTGCAAGCTGCTGAGTGAAAAGGTGTCGGTTTTGATTTGACAGTAACAAGACCAGCCTGCGAAACAGGCTTTGGCCTAAATCTTATCAAATATTGGCAAACAGTAGATCCACCACAAGCTTAGATGGAGCAGTGATCAGGGAAGTCAAATCCCGTAAGCTGACAGGAGTCAGCAGAACAAGTGAAACCTGCCTACGTTGCTGTTGCAGCGAGGGTTGAGATGGCACGTGCCGCTGCGTGCCGCTTACCTACTGATGTCGTAAGGAAGCTGGTGCCCAGGCTTGCAAGTGGCTTTGAGTTATAGAGGGGAGAAATCGTACTGTATCATCAGTTTACAAAATAACACACAAAATTGCTAGCAGTGTTTACAATATCTGAAACAAAATATGTAAAATAAGAGGTGTATGGTTTTCCCTAAGTTAAACGCAAGGAGACTGACCTGATTTCTGTGGGGTTTTGTCAAGCAACTCCAGTCAAACTTTTTTGGAGGCGTAAAAAAAAAAAAACACAAACAAAAAAAAAAGTCAAAGCAAGGTAACCTCCCTTTACATAAGAACGTAAGTTGTCAGAAATGGTGATGCTCACCTCCCTTTGAAAAAGAAAAAAAACCTTTCCCTCGGTGCACTCCCTGGCCCAGCCTGAGCGGTAGATGTTGTGGTAGTGGCATCTCAGTCTCCTAGTCGTGGCTTTGTTAATGCCGTGAGGACTATGTGTATCAGCAAATAAAGACGACGAGGCTGAGGTGGTTGCGACTTTGCCCCTCCGTGGGACTTCTGCCCTGTGGGGAATGGCTTTTCCAGTTCCAAGCCGCAGAAATGAGCGTCCAGTATGGAAAATAACGAACGGCTCAGCCTCAATTTCAAGCATATTCTTTTGTGAGAGCTACAAACAAGCTCTTTGTTGGAAGTTAGATATACAAAAGCATTTTCACATGCAAATTTTTTCTACCTCGTTCAAAAGCAAATTTGAGACTCTGCAGGAGCTCGGAATTGTTCCCGCAGGGCTGCATCAGGCACTCACACCACGGGTTTCTTTTACTGATTCAGGATCCATTTTTTTGCAGTAAATCCGTTGGCGTGCTCGCGGTGAACACGTGCCCGGTGCCAGGGAAGGCACTTTGAGTTGTGACAGTCGGCTGAAATTAAGCAGTTCACAGTGGCTTTGCTTCCACCCTGGCGCTCGTCGCCCCGCGATAACACAGCGGGGGAAACGCGCTTTGCTCGCGTTAGGACGTAAAGCATAAGCCCGGTGCTGAGGGCTGGCGGCGGGAGGGGGGCGAGGGGAGGTCCTGGAAGAGGAACCGGTGGCTGAAGTCCAAAACCGGAATGGAGCAAAGGTGCACGTCGGGGGAAGGGAGCGCGATGCCCCGCGCTGGCCGTGCACTTGCGCCGACGGCCGCTCTGGGTGGGGGAGGGAGAAGGTGGGGGAGGAACGCCGTGTCTGGAAACCTAACGAGACCTGCCTTTCTTCCGCTTTCAAACAGCACTATCATGACGGGATCGTACAACAACTTCTTCCGAATGTTTGACCGGAACACACGACGGGATATCACTCTAGAAGCATCCAGGGAGAGCAGCAAACCTCGTGCCATCTTAAAGCCGCGTAAAGTGTGTACAGGCGGAAAAAGAAAGAAGGATGAAATAAGCGTTGACAGTCTGGACTTCAACAAGAAGATTCTTCATACAGCATGGCATCCCATGGAGAACATCATTGCTGTAGCTGCCACCAATAATTTGTATATATTCCAGGACAAAATTAACTAAAGATGACTTACTTGAGGACAGAGTCGTCGTCTTGCATAGTTACGCTCAGTTGTTTATCTGTAAAAGAGAAGGCCTTGTTGTCCTACCAGTGAAGAACATTGATGCACTTACTTCCCTTTAGGTAAAGGAGAGGATCTGGCCTGGGTTTTGAGTTCACGGTGTGGTTCTGCCTTCAGCGGGGGTGGGGAGCGTCAGCTGCAGTTTTCTGGGAGAGACCCTCTAGAGGCAGAACTGATGGACAGTGCTCGATAAGGCCAATACTCAAAACATGTATTTATTTAAGTCTGAGCCTTCCTTTCCAGTTTATAGACCAAAAATTTAACACCCAAGAGGAAAAATTGTCATAGAAACGTAATTTCTATCTCTCGCGCGCTCTCTCTGCTGTAATATTTGGGCCTTTCAAAACATATATTGTGCTTGATGCCTGTAAACATTCCTCCTCTGGCCTGTATCTAGGCTTAGGTGTTTTTACCTTTGAGCACTTAGGTAGGTCTTGAGTTGGGTTCGTAGACAGGTTTCCATGAATATTTACTCACCAACTGTATCTATAACCACACCTTCTGGTGTAAACCACTTAATAAAATAACAAACTATAAAAAGCGGTTTTAAATCTGAGGGTATGTATTCAGTCTTTTTATTTTCTTTTTTATTGCATGTACTGAGATTGTGCAAAATAATTCTGATGGGCAGGTTTCACAACGTTTGCCCCAAAACATGGATTTTTTTGGCAGACTAATATGAACTTTTTTGTGTAGTATTTCAAATTCTAAATCTAGAGTTTCCATGGAATTGTCATTTACTTTCACTTGCACTGTTTTTGTTGGTTTTTTTTTTTAAAATGCTATCTGTGTACCAAGTAGGAGATCGAAAAGGTTAGACTATAGACATCCACAGCCTTAACAGAAAGCGACCACCTTGCGCAGGAGGGAAAACAACATTTAACAAATTTTCTTCTTTGAAGATAAAAATTCAGTTTATCTGATGCCTCTCAATGTTAGACATGCCTTATGTGCATTATGTTTTTTTAACCTTTTTAGTATTTGTCATGAAGATAAAGTTTATTTTAAATATTTGGCATAATATATTGTATTTCACACTGCAGTTCAGGCCAGCAAAAAAGGAACCAACCGAACCTCTCTCTGACGCCAAGCAGCAGCGCGGCGCGGTCCGGCTCCGACACGGGGGCGTCGGGAGACACCGCGGCCGCGAGCCGGCGTTGCCGCCTCGGCTCCAGCGCTGCGCTGGCTGACTTTTGCTTTTTAAGCCTTAGGTACCTGTTCTGTGTGTTCGTTTGTTTTTTCCAAAGAGGCCTAAAATGCATCGACCTTCTCTTCGCCCTCGACTAGCCGGGGCGCGAAGCGGTTCCTGAAGCTGTTGCAGCACGTTTTAGTAGCACCGAGTAGCTCGGCATCGCGCGCCGCGAAATGTGCCTGCAAACGAGAACCTTTCTGAAAAACGAGGTCCCTTGAGCTTCCCAGAGGAAATACAGAGGTGTGGTTTACACTCCGTTGTTCTTAAAATGAAGGTGTATTTTGATTACCGAATCAGATCTGCGTATGCAAGAGCAAAATGTCTCCGTTCTTACCCTCCCGATTGATGTCCATAGAGTGCCACTCTTGTTCACAGTAAGCTAGTGAGTACAACTAACTTTGAGGTTCTACAAATAAAGTTTAAATTAAAAAAAAAAAAAAAAAACACACAAAAAACTTATACTGTATATTGGTTGTGACACTATTTGAAAAATCTTGAAATGTGGAACTTGCGGGTCACTGAAGCATTAGGTTTGACCTTGTTCCTAAACTACGTACTAGAGCTAATACAATGGGATTGTACATATTGTTCAGTTATTTTGACCAAAAAGTTTAATAAATTTTAAATGTTTACCTGGACTCGCGCTGTGTATTTTGGCAACTTCTTCCGTTGGTGAGATGACTGGCCAAGCGAGGCGACCGGGAGATTGTTTGTATTTCCGTTCTGAATGGTTAGTTTTTGAATGGTCATACCTCTAACTCGGAAAGCTGTCTGTTCATATTCAGTGAATATATTAGTGCTGTCTATTTCTGATCTATTTTTTCAGCAAATGTAAGTGGAATATGAGTAAAAAGAAAAAGGAGATGATGAAATCTTCTATTATATAAAATATGATTTGCTTGTACCACTTTCAATTAAATAGTTTTTGATGATTGATGAAATTTTTTATCATTTCGTTGTATCTAAAAACAGATTTTATTGTCGATTTGATAAAATCACTGCTTTTTTCAGATATTTTCCCCAAAGCACCCTTGAGTTGCGGGACCAGTGCGGTGCCCCCAGGGCTTAGCATCGGGGAGGTGGAGGGTCTCACAGGGACGCGTTGGCGGGCGGAGGGCCAGACCCCCGCGCCCGTCCCCCTCCGCGGGGCGACCCCGGGCCTCGCTGCCTGCGGGGGCGGCTGGAGGCGGGCGGGGGGCCTGCCGAAGCTTGCTTTGAACGGTCGCTTATTTTGGTGTGATGAATCCTTAATGCCCAGTTAATCCGGGCTTAAGTGAGCGTCGCGCATCAGCGACGGTGTCAGCGAGCCTGAGAGGGTTCTGCGCTAATCCCCACTTTGTGGGACTCGTGCACGTGTT
Organism: Phalacrocorax carbo; assembly: GCF_963921805.1. Lineage (NCBI taxonomy): Eukaryota > Metazoa > Chordata > Aves > Suliformes > Phalacrocoracidae > Phalacrocorax > Phalacrocorax carbo. Next base: position 22,854,194 of record NC_087524.1, read on the forward strand.
TGGAAGTGTCGCTGAGCAGAAAGTCAGCGTCTGAGAGACCCGTAATCGCCGGTTACGTGACGGCAGAGCACTGGGAGCGGACGAGCCACCCTCTGAGGTCATGTGCTTCCTCTCGGCGGTGGCTTTGGAAAGGGCAGGAATGGGATTTAAGATTAAACTCTGAATTCCGTTGTCATTTTACATTGGCCACAACCACTCGCGCACAGAGAATCGGGCTTCCTGGCGGAAGGGCCGGCGGCTCCGGGAGAAGCTCCGGTGAGGCGAAGTGAGGAGCGGCGGGGGTGTATAAACACAGCCCTGGGCTGGGGGCTGGGCTGGGGGCTGCGGCGTCGATGCCCAGCGGTTTCTGGCTAGCAGGACCTGGAATTGGTGTCGGGGGATGATCAGCTCCGGCGGCCGTGCTCCTTGGGACGCCGGCCTGCGGGGCGGGGGGTGCGCGGCCCGCGCCCAGCGAGGGGAGGGTGGGGGCAGCTGGAGCACATCTTACAGCCTGAAGAAATAAAACGTGCTTCCGAAGAGTTCAGGCACTTAATCGGTACTTCTAATTTCCCGGGGAAATGAAATGGGCTGGGGCTGAGGAGCGAGGTCGCAGCGGGGAGCGGGTGGGCTCCAGCCCTCGCCCTGGACCCTGCTCTGTGGGGTCTGTGACTTCTCCCGTGCGACGGCCGTCCTTCACACTAACCTGGTGCTTCACCCGTTATGTGCTAGAACGCTATTTTTAGGCTCAAAAGTCAGAGAAATTGTTTCCAGCAAGCGTTTAACGAAAGGCCCTGTGTTGTACCCTGCCCCAAGGCTGTCCCTAGAAATGAAGTAACCTTCCAGGCTCCCTGGCAGGACTTTCCCGTGGAACTGCCCTGTCCTGGAATTACAGGGGCCGGGGAGCGGTGCTCGCCCCTGCATCACCAAATAAAACCTAGTGAGGGTGGGTCAGGTTTTTTCTCTCCCGCAGGGTTTCTGCCTCCTGGCTGTTGGGGCAGCCGCTCTCTGGGGGCCGGGGGCTGGGCTGGGGGTCGATCCCCCGGCCCCACGGGTGGGACCTGGGAAGACGAGCGAGCGTCGCCTCGTGAGCAGGAATTTGTAACCCAGTAGCCGCCGGGTATCCGGCTGGGCCGGTGGCCCGCGGTCAGGAGCAGGAGCCCCGCTTGGCGCTTTGGGTGAACGTTTAAGGGGATCAGAACGCAGCGAGACGGCTGCTGCCGGACCCGCCGTGGGGGGAAGGGAGGGCCGGGCGTCGGGCTCCGCCGCGCGACGCAGGGAAAGCGCTCGGGTGTTTGGCGTCCTGCTCTTTGCATCCGGGGGTTTACACAGGCAGACTAGAGCCCCGTGCTGATCCGGTGGGGTAAGAGGACGCAGCCTGACTCTTCCCTGCTCCGAGTGATGGTTACCTGGCGTCTGAGCCGCTCCGAAGAGCGAGGCGTAACTCGGAGCAAAGGCGGGTGCGGCTCCTCCTCGACGCCCGGCGCTGGGCTGTGCGTGCACACGTGGGTGTCGTGCCCGGGTGCGGAGCGCGGCCCCGCAGGCGAGTGCCGGCCCTTCCCACCCCTGCGGGCTGCCTGGCCGCAGCCAGCGCTGGCCCGCTCAACTCACCTGTGACATAAACACCGAGGTTGATCCCAGCTCCTGTGGTGCGTCCAGAACCGGCGCTAAGAACCTTCGTTAAGCCTTGAAACAGCTGAAGGGCCCCCGTGCTCTGGCTGCGGTGGGGAGGCAGCTCCTGTGCTGCCGAGCAATCCCTGGCCTGGGAGTCTGCGCCACTCCGGGCGGTGTTGGTAAGCGGCTCCTGGAAGTAAATCACCTCCTCGTCCTCCTCGCACAGTGCAGGCTGAGTGGAGTCTGCAGAGAACAGAAACTGGTTTTGCAGCTAGTCCCCTCTGTTGTAGCATCCTTGAAGGCTGCAGTGTTAGAGCTGAGCTTCTCTCTTGACCTTTGCCGGCTCCTTGTACGCTGAGCCTGCCCGGACACTGGCCATCCTCACGGCATCCTCTGCGGTTACAGACAGCATGTGCAACGCGTCCCGTGTGCCCCAGAGCCATCAGCTGGGCCTCTGAGACTGCTCGTTGCTGCTAAGGATTACGTTCCAGTAGTAAAGCAAAGCACACAGAAATGCAAAGCTCTAAACCCAGGTAGGGACTGCAACAAACTGATGGCTGCTCTAGAGCAAGGGCAGGCTTCTGGAGCGTCCCATGAGAGCCTTTGGTGACAGCTTGCACGGGAGGTCGGAGAATGCCTGGATCCATAGCAATCCTTTCCTGACTTCCTTTTAATATTTGGTAAGTTTCTAATGCCACAACTTCACTGAACATATTTCTTGCACAAAAGTACACAAGCTTTCCATCTGCCCTGTGCCGGCCGCTGCTGGCATGAGCCTGCCGAGCCTGAAAGTGCTAAACCGGACCCTGACAAGCTCGGCTTTGAATAGGGCTGGCTGCCTCCCGAAGCCTGTGCTCCAGCTGAAGCTCTGCACCGCCCCAGCAGCATCCATGTGCTTAGGACTTAGTTCACCTTCCAGGCCTCTGTCTCATGTGAACCGTCTTCCCACAGCGCCGTCCCCACTCTGCCCCCTTCCCAGCCCCGTGGCTGCCGGGGTGGCGTGAGCCTGGGCAGCCGCGGTCCCGCCAGCGCCGGCATCGGAGCCGCAGCCAAGCCACGGCCGCGGGGAGCTGGAGAAGCGGCTCTGTGACTGCCCGCGGTGTTGGAGGGTGATGAAGCTTCTCAGCCTCTTAAAGCTCCAGTGAGTCGAGGCGCCAAAAGCCAGGCGCTCCGACGCCTCCTCCCCACGAGGGGTTGTTTTCCCCGTCCCACCCAGGCCGGTTCCCAACAGGCAGCTCCTGTTGCGGCCGAGCATCACGACCTGCCGTGGTGGTGCCCGAGGGGCGATGCCGTGCACGCCCTGTGCCCGGGGCTGGCGTCCTCCCGTCCGTCCTTCGGGCTGCGGCTGCCCGCGGAGGGGTGACCCCGGTGGAAGGGACTCGCTCCAGTCCCCCGCTGAGCCCCTGGCACGGGAACGAGGGTCGTTAAGTCAGTTCTAATCAGTTATACTTGCTCGTCTCTCCTTGGACTGGAAGAGTGCTGTACTTGAAATGTTGCTTATTTATGCTGACTGTGGGGTTTTGGTGGGTTGGTTTGGTTTTTGTTACTTTAAGAAAATAAGTTTAGTTGCAAAATTGACCTGACTTTTCCATTTCCATTGGTATGAATTGCGAGGATCAAAGGGCTTAGAGGCTTCAGTGCAAATTTTGTCACTAGCCAGTGTGTTACGGCAGCTCTAGGCTGTTTCTTCTAGTATTTGTATTTCTCTCTGACTACTTTTCCACTGGTTCCATGGCTTTAGAGAGGCCTGTGCAGTTTAAAGCTGTTTTAAAAAATTGATAACTCTGAAATCTGTGTGAGGCATCTGTTACAGAAATCAATGTGGAAAAGTGGAAAACGCAGAGGCAAAAGGCCAACATTTGACCGTGGAAACCTGATGTTGCTCTGTAGGAGTGCCTTGAGCAACAACGCGGTACTGACGTCAAATATTTTGCCAGTTTAATGGCACCAGGATGAAGAGGTTTGGGGTTTTTTTTTTTTTTAACTTTGCTTCTTTCAATCGCGTTAAAAGTAATTGTTACGTACGCACCGGCTCAGCTTGGCTCAGCGCAGCCCGAGAACGGCTCCAATAAACATAAAGCTCTGAGTCAAGTTGCTGATGAATGTTTAGGGTGGGTCACACATTGTTTTTTCTGACACGGGTAATCCTTGGGCATGTGATGGACATACAGGGGGCGGGGGCTGACGACGAGGTTTTCTGCCTGTTGATCCTAAAAACGTGGGTAAATGGAGCGTTAACGGGTGTCTCATACTTGTGTAAGTCAGCGCTCCCGTAGCGAGTACAGCGTTAGCATCCCCCAGCACGCCTCGCTGCTGCGTTCTTGGTGAGTCACGGTCCAGGCTACCCCCCAAACAAGTATCTGTATTTATTATCTTTGATTTTCTGGAATAAGTGAAAGAAATGGGCAAAATATTTCTGCTTGGTACCTTCAGGAGAAGTAGGCCAGGCTTGCGCATGCGCACCGAAAAGCTCTGGTGAAACGATACTCGTCCACTGCAAGATCAAGGGCGTCGGATCAGATCCTCAGAGATAATTATGCATGTAATGGTAATTAAAATGAATACAAATTAAGAATGACTAAGAGTGACATGTGTAACTGCCTCTAAACCCTCATAAACAGGGGCAAAGATAAAGCAGGAGCACCTTTACTTTTAAACGATGACGACGGTACGAAGCAGAACACGCGTTTCGGGGTGAGTTTCTGTTACCTGAGTGACTCCTACCCCCAGCTGAGCCGTATCCGAGAATGAAGTTGTTTTCTCTAGAAATGCCTCGCGTATTTGTCAGTTATGGAAGTCAGTAACCTGCGTGAAACTCTTGTTGAAAGGCAAAGAACCTTGTCAGCTGCGTTCAAAGGAACGAGGAAACTCTGAATCCACGAGGAACCTTTTTATTTAAATATATAAAACATGGTATTTTGGCAAACATTCATTTTCTTCTCATTAAATAAGGTAAAATCACTGACTGAAAAGGCATTCCATTAGTAAAAACAAATAAGCAAGCAACCCTTTCTTAACTCTATACAAGGATGAGGCAAATGTGAGATGCAAATTTAATATTTTACAGATAAAAAGACTGAGAAGCGACAGTCTGCAAGTAGATACAAGAGAAGGAGCTTCTATCAACTGGGGAGCTGAACAAACGTCTTTGCGAAAGCAGCTATTTATCAGGCACTAAAGTCCACATTTTAATTCAGGCTGCTGTGCGTCGCACTCTGACCTAGCAAAACCCGACGGCAGCTCCGCTCGCACGCGAGCTCCTCCCAGGGGCTCCCAACCTTTCGCATCTCACACAAACGCAAAGGGGAACTAGGCAAAACCTGTGGGAGGAAGAAACGGCCCCGAGCGAGGTATGAATCGGGAACTCCCGTACGTGATACGTAAGGCCACACATCGCTGTGGGCTAATCCCTTAGTGTCGTGATTACAGCAGCAGTGACGGATATTCACATCTATGAAGTATAAAGAAACAGCAGCTTAGAGGAACACCAGCTCAATCACAATCGCTATACTGAAGCTATGATTGTTTTTAAACATCAAGTTGTTTTAATTTTCGAAGGTACTTCACCACAAGGCAATGTAACGGACGTTAATGCACCCGAGACAAGCGCTACGCACTGACCCAGAAGACGACGTGTGGCACGTCGGCTTCAGCGTCCCCTTTCCCATTCTCACTAAAGCGGGAGCACAACGCTGACAACACGCACACACCGAGCAGGCGCTCCTCGCCTGCTCGGACGGTTCTGCTGTTCACCTCCTCCCCTCCCAGATGAGTATCTTCTTTGCTTCGAAGCTAGATTCCAGGTGCCTTTAAAATGTACTGCTTGAAGCCGTGGTCGTAAGGCGTCTTCCGATGTAGATCCTGAGGACCAAGAACACGCGGTCAGCGAGCGTCACGCAAGCAACGTACCGCACAAAGGAACACTATTTCCCCCCCAGGTTACCGGTTACGTCAGCAGGAGCAGCAGCGACAGCTATAACTGAGCGGCAAATCAAGCCACTACTGTGAAACTCAAGTTTTTGGTTGTGCTTTGTGCGCACCCTTGTCTAATAACGCTCCGAGTTCCCAGACCCGGACAATTCTGTGGAAGCTGTTCAGCTTCAGGAGCGGGAGGCAAGCACGGGGCTCGCCAGAACACCCTGCTTCGGGAGGTTTCCCAGTCAGATGTTTTATTACCTTTTTCCTTTTCTTATCTGAAGGTTTTCTATTTGCTCAATACCTCCGAAATTTGTAAACCTTTCATTTTACTGTCACCTTTGTGTACTTCTCACCATTTCCTTGGCCGTTATTTCCCAGCTGGTCACACTTCCACAGCTGCCCTACCTTGTGTCGTCTGTCCACGTACTTCTTGTAGCTTAAAGAAACCCGTATTTTGAAGTGTGACTATTTTACTGACACCACATTAAACGCTTCCTTGAAGATGGGACTTTGTTACTCATTCCGGAACTGGAAAGATGCAAATCTGCAGCAGTGGTGGAAGTGACCAGGTCATCCCCAAACTTGTGTTCATTTTGAACGGAAAATGCCATTATGCTTTTATTCTATCTTGTGCAGTTGCTCATTTTAACTTTGGAAGGAGTTAGATTAGTTTCACGTCACTTTTACAGCATGACGTGGCTGAGATCTTGATTTTGCACAGGAGGACAAGGTGTGCCTTCATCCACCCCAAGCGACGCGTACGGCAGGGGCCACAGCGGATTCGGGCTGTCCCTCCTTCCAGCCCCTGCAGGTGCGCAGAGCCCGGCTCTCGCCCTCAATCTCTCGCTCCCCCTCACTTTCAACTTCCGTGGCCTTGGTAAGGTTCAGGATTCACGCGAGGCAGCGAGCAGAGAAAGGGCAGGGCCAGAGCTAACGACGGCAGGTTCCCCGGCAAGCAGGCGTCGCCGCCCCGGAACATCCCTGCCCGCTCCCCCGGCCCCCCGCGCGGCGCAGCGTGCTCCGGCGCGAGGGCAGCCGGACGTGCCCGGGTCCCCACCGCTCCTCGCTGATACCAAGGGATCTGCCGCGCTCGGGCACAGGCAAACGCTGATCCTGACCAAAAGGCACTTGACCTCTTCCCTTTAGTCTGGGCCCTGTAACTGTTTTCAGAGAAGGATCATCTAATCCCTAAATCATCTAAAGAAAACCAATTCCTCCGTCCCTCCCAGGCGTGAGTGTAATTTTAAAATATATTAAATAGTATCTTTTCCCTTTGCAATTAGCTGTGAGATTAAAAGTATGATCTCCAATGGAACCAAGCATTGCGTAGGTGTGACTATAGTTCATGTACATAACTCCTAATTTCACTGCCCCTTAGTTATTTTGAAAGGTTCTCAACTAGCGGGAAAAGCAGAAAAGGAAGGTTTGGTACATTCAGCAATACCACGAGCAGACAAGTGGGGAGCGCTTCCTGACTAGCTACCTGCCCCCTGCCTACGAGAAAGGCGCGTTACTCATCTTTTAGAGGGAATCGGGAGTCAGGATTAGGCCTCAGAGAAAGCAGGTTAAAAAAAATCTACCTTTTTTTTTTTTTCTTTACTTTAAACTTACCCTAGTCCAATGGCAAGCAAATGAGACAGAAGCAGAGAAGGAAGAAACACCTTCAAAAATTCCGCTGAGAATATCCCCCCTTTCTTCATTACACTGGTGTTTCTCATGCTGAGCGTAGCTGTGCGCCTGGGATGCTTGAAGAGGAATTCCCTAGTTTTGAGGAAGAAAAGGCAGTCACAGCGTTAACAGACACCTATTTTGACGTGTGGAAGTAAAAGCTGCACCCGAGTTCATCCAGAAACACTGGCAGCACTCACTTTGGCGGGATGTTCTCCGGCCTGCTGGACCAGTCCCATATCCAATCCGCATTCTTCTTCAGCAGCCTCTCCACTTCTTTCCTCCTTTCAAGGAAATCTTCTTCAGACTAAAACAAAGAGCCATCACCAACCAGTACTCAGGACTAGGACAGGTAGGAAGTTAGTACTTACTGCAAACCAAAGCTCCTGCTCCGCACCTAAGACCTCAGGCTAGGCTACCCCTGAGGCCCCCTTCTCCCCGCTCTTCCCGCTGAGGCCTCTCCACATCACTTGTATCGAAGTATTTAGATCCCAGGTAAACATGGGGGGAAGAGGGAGATCTGTCTCCAGAGGAGGATTTCAGCGGAAAAGACTGTATCCCATATCCATGTCCTGTCCTCAAGTGAATCACAGCATTAATGCTGAATAAGGATAGAGTTTATCGCTTAATACGTGTGCATTAAATGAAGCCAAGGTCTTGCGCCAAAAATAGTGTTGCCTGATCACAGGATTAAAATAGCTACATGTGCGCACATACACGCTGAAGAACGGAAATAAAATTGTCCCAGCAACTTGAATTCTGATGGTTTTCTAATTTTTGACTATTTATTCTCAAAGTCTAAATAATGATCTTTAAAAGCATGAAGCGTTTTCTGGAAAGATAAAATAAAAATAATTAATTTCCAGCAATGCATTTAGCTAAGCTAAAGGTGGGAATTTGTTCAGCTAGGCTCCTGTAGGAGCTGTAGAGATGAAGGGGAGTTTCAGATAAAGGATGAGGCAATGAGACCAAGCACTTTTCATGTAATTTTGAGAACTGATTTCATCCATGTTATTGATACAGCTGTATAACTTAGCAACTGTATGAAGTTGCAACCCCGCAAGGTTAAATACCGTATAAACAGCGAACACACGGCCTTTGTTTTAAAAAGTTTGCAACACTGGGCAGAAAACGATAATCCATGAGCTAACAGAGGCAGCCAAGGAAATCAGGGAGCCCCCGAGATGGTAATACCCAGCGCACACCCAGCTGCAGGTGATAAACAACAGTAACTGAAAAAGGGAAGAGCTGGAAGAAATCAGGTTTTTTGAAGTAAAATGCGAGGATCCCAAGTTCTTGCTAGAATTAACGGAACGCCACTCCCCGTTGGAGCAGGAGGAACCATCAGGGCTGGCAGCTTTCGCCAGTTTGTCATACATCACTGTTTCTTTTCATGCAGAGGCCCCAAGTGAAATATAATCCTGATTTCTAATCCCTATCTGCTAACCCTGTACGAATTAGTCACAGGCACGGAATATACTTCAATTTAATGAGAAAACAGTATCACTTTGTATGTAAAACAGCGCAGGGAGAGTGATTTACCCAAGATAACAGAGCAAGTCTTTGGAAGAGCAGAGGAACACTGTTGATACTTCACTCCTCAAGATGTTTTGTAAGCAATTTTTTTTCCATATTAAAGCCAGTACCTAATTACAGTGAAGACTTAATATTTTAGCCTGTCATCATGCAGTAAGCTATAAATTGATACAACATGCTTAATATACAGTATCCTTTTCCCCCACTCTTTTCTCAAATGTATTTACTAATTTTCTTTGCAAGTACGTAAACAAACGTACAAAATCAAATGAGAAATAACAGCGAGCTTTTCAAAGCAGCCTGTGGAAATGCTAGTTACTGGTTGTTAAAAAAGAACGGAATCATAAAGCTATGGCAGCGCTTTGAAAGCGTATGTCATTGACTGTCACGTTTAAGTGACTAAAAATTCCTGCTGCTGCCAAATTCACTTTCTCAATTCCCAACGCACCGGTGGTAGCGCATTTAAATAGAATTTCATCGTGGGGGACGCATGAGACGTACCAAGCTGACAGTCAAAGGGGGAAGAGGAAACTTCAGCACCGTAAGGCGTCCAGAGAACGCTGAGGTTCGCCTGTACCGCCACGTACGTGCCCGCCCTATCGATGCGCTTCCTGTACACCTCGTCTCATAATCTGTTCGACTGACAACAATGCCCGCTGCACAGGACAGAGAAACCACGACAGAGGACACATCGCCGGATCACCAGAAGCTGGAGGCCTAGCGAGGTGCTGACTCTGGCTCTCTCGAAGCCTAGAGCAGTGATTATCTTCCGGATTATCTTTTTTCCTAAAAGCTACTTGTAGGATCTGCAGGTTGGCCTTTTCAGCTTGTGGCTAGGAAGGGACATCTGAGAACCCAGCCATTTTAAAAGACAATAGATTAGGGCACTTAAATCCTTCTGAAAAAATCTCACATTAGAGATTAAAAAAAAAAAAAAATCCATGCAAGTCAGATTCAAATACACAAAGCCTGATTCTGCAAAGATTATTCTAAGTTACTAAATTATTTAAGCCTCTGCATTAGCAGCGTCCCCTCTTACCTCCTAATGCTGGTTTTCGAACAACAAGAGGAAGAAATTCTTCCTCCCAAAGCAAGATGAGATTTTTACCTGAAAGCTGTTCTTTTCTCCACTGCTGTGACTCTCTATTTCCAAAGCTCGGTGACTGTCCTGAGGTGTCTGGGAACGAGGAGGGCTTGATAAAAAGAGAAACGCAAGTAAGAAAGAACTCATTAAATTTTTTCATGACATTGTTTATGGTATGAACAAGAAGCTAGCGAATGAGCTTATGCACGCTTCTCCTGAAGAGCTGCAGTGCCCTGGCCCTAACTTAAGACATTAATTTCCCAATGGGTGATATAATGCGGCCATCGTATTCAATTCATCTTTGATTTTCTAACAATCTGCCAAGAAGCTTGCTGCACAGAGCTGTTTTTCAGCAGCGCGGAGATATGCCTGTGAGGCTGTACGATTTGGCCCGCGTTAGTTAGTAAGTAACAATGGGCAGCAAATGATGAATAAAAGCAGGGTTTGGTTTGAATTCAAACTAGCCAGAGAAGGCTGGGAAGTTCTGTAGCCAACTGTCTATTTTGAACCCTGTAGCTCCTTGGTTTTTTTTAAATAAACCTTAGGCTGCAGTCTTCACAGCCCATCAAAAATCAAATAAATGAATTAACAACACTGACTGGCAATTTGCATCAGACATAAGTTGTTTTGTTGTGTTATAATTCTAGAAATCTGTTATGTTTTGTAAACCAGACGTCGGACAACTCCTTAGAAATTACCTTAGAACTACTCACTGCCATACCTCGTCACAAACCACAGGTTGCTTTTTGCCACCGTTCTCTGACGCTCCTGTTCCAGGCAGCAGCCTTAGCGCTACACGCCCTTCGGAGCGGCACCGACACCGCTTGCCCAAGGGCCGATCCTCCGGCGCGACAGCCCCACGCGGCCCCGGCGTGTTTGATTTGCCAGAACGAGGCTGCTGCCGGTACACAAGCAGCACGCCCGTGGGAAGTTCGGCTGCTGCTGCTGGACTTCTGTATCAGGCTACACCAACACCCCAAGATGGCATCTTCATGAGGTGTGAGAACTCTTCGAGAGTCCTCTCCTCTGTTGTAACTTCCTTCTGGTTTCAGGACAGGGTTCTACCCAAGCATTACTCTAGTATTTAAATACCAATCCTTTAAATATGAAATTTTCCTATCTCTTCCTCTCCACATGCGTGTATACGCACGCGCATAAGGATATACACACACGTACGTAAGCATTTCTGCACTTGTCTCTGCCCCTTGGGCAGAAACGTGGCTTCGTGTGACAGCGACCTTTCCTTTGCTCACGATACAGCATCCTGTTTACCTGTCACAATGTGAACTTTCTCTTGAACTGCTTCTTCCAGATTCATGTTGAGCATCGAGGAGTATCTTCTCCATGTCACCGTTGTGAATGGAAATAGAGGCGGGCACTTGTTCTTGGCTCGCCGGAGAAGCAGCAGTTCCGCTGCCATTTCCGTTACTGCTGAAGTGGAGCTCTACCCAGGAACCTGCTTGGCATAAATGAAAACAGAACCAGAGTAAACCAAGTGGTTTTGCGTAAAAGGCATGTAAAACATGAGACTGTTGATCCTCCCCAGCGTGGCATTACAGTACGACACGCAGAAGTACCAGCACTGACACCTCGGCTAATAAACACGCTGAAATGCCAAAACGCGGGGGCGCTTTGTGAGCGAGCTGGGAACTCTCTCAGAACTGGGAAGCTGGTCAGTACAGCGTGTCTCTTTCTGCAGCTGAAGTCCTTTTATTTCAGGATATGTTTAATTTTTATTGTTCAACATAGGTGGTAGCCAAATAAAACAATCTCAAGGACTTTCTCTGCCAGAAGTCTATTTATTCATTTATTGAAAATATTTTAGGCTCAAGACTCCAAGAACTGTTTTGTTTAGTCTTTTTTCAGGGAGCATTTTTAGGTGTTGCTGTTAAGCAACAGAGGATATGTGGCAACGACTAGATCATGTGTTTGCTGCTCGCAGTATATTTAACACGGACAGTCACATGTTGCTTTGTTTTTTTAAGAGTGCACTGAATAACAACTCTCTTCTGGCTAGCAGTAACCAATGCACAAAAGGACCTGTATCTGTTGTCTCATTTATAAGTCAGCTCAAGGGACAGATAATCTTTGAATTACATGAATGCCAGTGGAATTTACCTATGGAACACGTTCACGTGTGTAAACAACATCAGAGCAGACAGATGTATCGTGCCCATCCCCAAAGAGTTTACAAGACATAGAACAGCAAGTGCAGCAGCAGGAGGGCAGGCGGAAGCCCCGAGTTTTGGAGAGTGCAGTGGAAAGGACGCCTAAGCCATAAGCAAGGAACGGCGGTGACACAGAGTGTTTGAAGCATTCCTGCTCTGGGGCAGGAGAGGCTCGGGCAGAGCCCGGGAGTAAACCACGTTCAAGGGAACAGCAGGAGGGACAAAGGAGCTGTTTTAGAGGTATGCAGAAGGGGAGACAGCAAGGCGGAGATCTAGTGCGAAATACAAATGTCAAGTGAAGAAAGATACGCCAGCTGTGAAAAGATTGAACGTTCATAAATAGAATGAAAAGCCGAACTGCTTGGCCTGCATTATTAACATTAATCTCTCTCTTCTGAAAAGCCAGACGACCACCAGATCTTTTGAACAGAAGCACACTAGGTTACCGAGTTTTGAAGCAACGTTTTTCTGGATAGCCTCTTCTGCTTTACAACTGTTCCGTTGTTTTGGTTGGCTTGTGTTCCCTCCCCTCCACGTGACCCTGTGTGGTATGTGTCTGGGTATGTGTTTACACCCAGACAAACCCTTCCCTACTCTTTCCCCCCAGATTTATGAAAGCTCAAGTTGTTACCCAATAATGATCACAACCACTGAAGTTTAAGATGGTGTCCAAAAGGAGCTCTGGCTCCAGCTACCTTGACAGTACCGGCCAGCTCTGAGCGTACGTGCCCTTGCCCCTCCGCACATCCCACCTCGCCTCCCGCTCCTCTGTTTAAAAAAGCAGAACACCTTCACACTGCGCGGGCTGCGCTAGAGCCATCACAGACGTGGCCATAAGCGATTCTCGCCCTGACGATGTGTACTGCTTCGGGCTCGCGCGCGTTGCGACCGCCAGCAGCACCACAGGCAAAGCTAACTGCTTCCTACAGCAAACGACCCTACCTGGGCACAGCGCGGCCAGCGCGCGGTAAAACACGGAGAAGATTAAGGCTATAACAGAAGGACCACAGGACCCGTGTTCTGCACGTTTCCTTTTCTTGCTCTTTTTTCCTTTTAGACACTCCTGAGATTAAGGCTGTGCTACTGCGCTAAGAACGGGTTGCTATATTATCATTTAAAGATAACGAACCTGTATTTTTATGAAGTTGGAAACGTAAACAGGTAAGAGCACGTGTAACAGGGCAATGCAAACCGAACAGACCGAGCTGTGGGGAAGGATTTTTGAAGGCAATGATCTTATATCATGTTCCAACCCAGGGTTAGCATTAAAAAGAGGTACTGGATCAGCTCTGGACATCTTAATTTCTTAATATACGGCTTTCAAACCTGGAAACAAGAAAGCGAAATTCCGCAGAAAGATGAGAACGTCTCCTGAAACTGCTAACGCCACCGTGCAAGCGGCACGCAGCCCTCGCTGCTGAGGCTCGTTTGCTTCCGAGCTCCGCGGAACGCCGGGACGCGCGACGGCCCGGCTCCCCTCGGGCGCCGCGGCCGCGAAGGGGCCGCGCTTACCGCGGCACGAAGCCTCGGGGCCGGCGCAGCCGGGACAGCGCGGCCTTACGGCCCGGCCCGGCCCGGCCGTGCCACCGGGGCTGCGCGCCCCCGCGCCGGCCGGAGCCCTGCGGGCGCTTCGGCGAGCGGCCGCGGCCGGGGCGATGCGCGGCCACGGGGCGGCGGCGGGGAAACCCGGGGCGGAGCGGCCCGGCCCCGGCCCCGGCCCCGGCCGGAGCCCGGCCTCGCCTCAGGCCCGGGGCGGCGGAGGCCCGGCCGCCCGCCTCAGCGCCGCGCGGGGCCCGGGCACCCAGCGACGGAGGGAGAGCGGACACGGACACGGACACGGACACGGACACGGACACGGACACGGACACGGACACGGACACGGACACGGACACGGACACGGACACGGACACGGACACGGACACGGACACGGACACGGACACGGACACCCTCACCTTGCAGGTTCTCCTCCTGCGGGCTGAGCCGCGACATGGCGCGGCTCCGCTGCGCTGCGCTGCTCTGCTCTGCCCGGTCCGGCCCTGCCGCCGCGGCGGAGGGACACGCAGGCCCCGGTGCTGCGCACCCAGACGCAGCAGGACGCGCACTGCCCGCCGCTCGGCGGGACGAGCCGCCGTGACGTCAGCGGGCGCACCGCTCGCATTGGCCGCTGCAGCGGGGCGGGGGTGGAACCGGGCGGGTCGCGCGCTGCCTGAGGCCAGGCGGCGCGGCCCCTCAGGCCGCCATGGTGGGCGGGGCTGCGGGCGGGGGTCCCGCGGGGCTCCGGGGGCCGCGGGGGAGGGGGTCCCCTGCCGGCCTCCGGCCGCGGCCCGGACAGCCCCAGCTGAAGAAGAGGGCGGCTCCCTCAGGGAACTCCTCACCTTCCCGCTCCCCGCCCCGCAGCGTGCCTCCCGCCCGCCCGCCCGCGGGCGCCAAACACTGCTTCTCACACAGAGTCAGCGAACAAGCCTGTCCTCGGGTTTCGAGGGAAGCCGCATCTGACTGCAGAGGCGGGAGGGCTGGCCTCCAAACCAGCCTCGGGCAGCTCCAAACTGACGCACAGGGCCGCGTAGGTAATGGCGAACCCCTTCCCTGTTCCCGCCGATCCGTCGGCCCTGCTGCCACCTGAGCAGGCAGCGAGGGCTCTCCAAACAGAGACCACTTAGAAAAGGCTAGTGGTGCCATTTGAAAGCGGATACTGAGTTACTGCTGGGAATTTATAAAGACTAATACATACAAATTTACTCTGCTTAGCCAGAGGATGGGTAAAGTGTTATTTACTTAATTGGAGGACGCAGGCATTTTCTCTAGGGTGAAACTTTTCATTTGTGCCTTTCTGCAGCCGGCAGCCACGAAGCCCAAGTAAAATAAATCTGGTGATTTTTCAGTGAGTCCACTAACAGCCAAGGGTACTAACCTAAAACCTCCCCAGAAAGACAGGGTCAGGATTTTATTAATACATGCATTATACTCAGTACAGCCAATGGATAAATGGACAAAGCAGAGTAACAGTTTGGCCAGCAAAGACATTTTCGGGGTCAGTTCTCCAGCTTTCAGTCCATCCTTAGCACACCGTTTTTCCATGCCTCAGTCCCAGGCCTCCCAGGACTAACAGAGCTTTAAGTAGGACCTTGTCTGTACTTCGGCTGTAGCCTAACCCACAGCAGCTCCGCGGAGCAGCCCACGCGCCCTGTGCTGCGCACGCAGGCGGAGGTGCAGAGGCTGCCCTGGCAGTTGCGCACCTGGGCACAGCTGGAGCACAGCTGTCCTGCTACGCTCCTCCCAGGCAGGCAGCAGCGAGAGGTGGGACATGGCATGCACACAGCCCCTTCAGAGATCAGCCCTTGCAAGCATGCCGATGCCTAAATTACCTTGTTATGCCTAAATTATCTTGACCACAGGAAATCTGCTGAGAAAGTTGCATTTAATTTGTGTGATTAAAAATCAATTCTGTTCTGCCAAGGAACTTAGGGCAAATTTGCCCTTGGCTGAACAAAATACAATTTTTAATTGAATAACTGTTCAAGAAGCAAGTTCCTTATGTTTATGCGTTTATTTATTATGTCCTCCCGTGCTAGGATAGATTGGCAGAGGCGGCTCTGGAGGCTGGAGGCTGCCCTGGCTTTCGTGCTCATCTCGTAGCTCTCTGCTGCTCTCTGCTGCCCAGCAATGCTCCCGCTGCACCTCGCTCTGAGGAGGAAATCAGGCAGCCCTGAACACGGAAAACAAGAGCAAGTTCATCACTCCAGGAATGTGTTAGTTTTCACCGCGTGAATACTGCACTTGCATGCCTCAGGGGCTGCGGCAGCGCTGAAGGAACAGAAAGCTCAGTGCTGTATTGGCACGAATACGCGATGACTGGCTCAGAAGGCAGGAGGAGGTCACCAAAGCAGCTGCGATCCCGCTGGCACAACCACCTTTTCAGTCTTCTCCCACCACAAAAAAAAAAAACAAACCAGACAAAATTGCATGGGGGATATTTACAGCCATGGGATATCCCCCAATCAACAGGCCCAACAGCTCTTTCCTCCGACCTGGGAACCAGCAGTAACTCCACGATACTCATCACAGGCAGAAAAGTTCTCTGACAATGTCTCCTAGGAGCACAGAAAGCCCTGACAAGTATTTTGTCTTATGGTGCTGTGCATACCCTCTGTGGTGTATTTGCCATGGGCTGTTGCCTGTTTCTGCAGCACAAATATCACATTGTCTCCGAACTGGCTTCCACTGTTACCGGTTTTCAGCAGCAACAGGCTTTTCCCTGGAAGGAATTTGAGAAAACATAGAGCTCTGTAAGGGTTTCCTGATGAATTCGCTCCCCTGTTGCTCTCCTGGAAGAAGAGAGGAGTGACCCCACCTTTTCCCCTCTGCAGGACGCGCTTTGCAATCGGCCAACTGTCTGGGAAGGTAAGAAAGACAAGGCATCGTAGTTTCAAGCTCGCTATTCTTCTGGCACCAGGGAATTGTCTAGCTGGTGTCCAGTGCATTCAAACTGCCTACAGGCCATCAGATTCTTCAGCTGGCCCAGCGTGCTGAAGCACGCTGAAGCAGAAGGGCGAGGTATAAAAGGGAACTCGGAGCAATGCTCTACCTGCTACCATTAACTACCAGAGAGATTTGGGTAAGGGATTTCCAGCAATATTCTGGAAGGAGAACGTGCGGCTTGCAGGGCAACTCTTCTAAAGTAGGGACTTTGTTCATTCATAGTAAAACTGTATTTAATATTTCTACCAATACTTGACAGTACTCCCTGGCGCTCTGCGCCGCTGGAAGGAGTCCTGGCCAGAGCACCGGGGCACGTGCCAGGGCATGGGCAGACTGGGGGGGCACAGCTGGGTTGCTTCCAAGGGCACCCCGCTGAGCGCGCCAGTCAAACTCGCCTGTCTCAAAATGAAATCACTTTCTCCACCTTCTAGGAGAGGAAATTGATTTTGTTTTGAAACAAAAGGAACGGCACTGTTAAAATGTTGCAAAGTTATTTCCCAAAAGGGAAACACCAGGGAAAGTTCGCTATGTTTAACCCCTAAATGCGCATTTGTGATTTTACAGTATTGGTTACCCTAAACATCACAGACAAGGGGTTTGAATTAAAAAAAATTCATTACATTAAGAAGAAAAAAGTCATAAATGGCAGGGAAAGGTATCATTTGGGTAGTAAACACTGAAGTGTTAAAATTAAGTGTTCAGAATTCTTTCTGTCAAACTTCTCCGACTTTGAAAAATAATTAAAGTTGCAAACCATGGGTCAGAGTCTGCTCTGACCTTGGTCATCATAAATTAATGGAAAAAAATTTGCTGCTATAGGTGTAATTACAGGTATAGCAGGTATAATTACATGCGTAGTTATAATAAATATATTTAAGCACCTAAAATGTGATGCCTGTGCTCAAGAGCTGGAATAAACTCTTCAGAGATCCTGCCAGGGCCCAGAGTGCACTGGTGGCTCCCCCAGCAGTCCCCGGACCCCCACCCACCCACCCTCTGCCTGTGGCCCTGTGGCCCGGCGAAGGCCAGCCCTGGGCCTTTGCTCCTGCCCGGAGTGGTGCTGCAGGCGCTGTGCCGGCTCCCAGCCCTGCTCCTGGATTATCTGGATTTTCTGACCTGGTTTGTGGGCTTGCCTGTGCCTGATGATCGCTGGACGGGGTGTGCTGCTTCTCGTCACCAGCCTGCCCTGCTCGCCTGGCGGGGGCGAGGGAAGAGGCGAGAGGGACGGGTCATCCAGTCAAGGAGGATGTGAACAAGCTTGGAAAAGCTTCAGAGCTTGACAAAAAGAAGTAACAGCCCCTTCCTTCAGTCCTAGTCCTCAAAAAGAAAGATTAGAACTCTTTGAAAGTCCTTCAAAGGCAGGCAGCCAAGGGTGCAGCGTGTTGTGCAGATTCCAGGTGCCAGTGCCGCTTGCCAGGGCTCAGCCAGGTCGCCTCTGCACACAGTTTTGTGCTTCTCCTGCCACCCAGCACTGGCACGTCCCCACTGCACAGCGCATCTCTGACACTCACTTTCTCTTTATCCTGTTTTCTGTTGACTGATCTTCCCATCAGGAAATCGATTTTCCCAAAGCCTTTTCTGCTTTAAGGCAGGTGTAAAACAGGGTCAAGTTAATCTTCTTCTATACCAGCAGACAACACAAATCGGCTGTGACAGCTTACCTCTGGGATCTTTCATTAGCAATTGGATGACTGCATTTATTTTCATATAAATCTTTATGGTAAAAGGTTTTTGGTTATTGCCAGGAAAGCACTCTGCTGTGATTATGGAAAATTGTAGATTGTATCAGATGAAAACTTTAAAAGCGTATCAATTTGTTAAGCTGCGATCCTCTTTCAGGCTGGAACCTGCTTTAATTTTGTTTACTTGCATGTCAACAGAACAATCGTGTATCGATTAGTTCCTTTTAAATCAGAGGCAGTGACCCACCTCCTCCATTGACTGAAGAAGACAGTGGTTTAGTTATGAAGTCACGCTTGCTGTCAGACAACTCCCAACTTTGTGTTTAGTTTTGAGCATGTGTTTCTGTAGTGACGTGGCAGCTTGCAACAGTTGTGAGGAACGATTATTTTAGGCATTATGCAAAAACTGTTGGTAATCCCAAACTGATTATAAACGTAAATTAATTTTAAAATGGATAATATTGATTGACGTTGCCTTGGTTTCTTATTGGTATCAACCAAAGTCGTCTGCCCCAGCTCTGTAATGGATACAGTGTAGGGTGCGGGGCAGCCAAAGGCAGCCTCCGGTCTGGTCTGGGAGAGCGTGCCTACGTCACTTCGGATGGTGACACCACTCCGCACAGCACAAGAGATGAAGCTCGCTGCTGGCGTCCTCTCCAGCAGCATGGTACCCCCATCTTGCTCACCTGTGCAAAACACAGGTCCTTAAAAGCTGCTGGAATCTGAGAACTAGCTGGTTTTGTCTGTTTTTTTCAGTGCCAGCAATGGCTTAGTTATTAACCTTCCTGGCTGCCTCTGGAAATCAAACCAGTACATATATTTTTATGGTGTGCATTTCTTGGAACGGTGTTCATCATTAACTACCAAACTGTTCTCAGATACTTGTTTCTGGGCCGTTCACGCTTACCCAGGCCGTTAACAGAAGGAGATCTAACAGACACACGTAGTCTATCAATTTGACTTCTTTATATCTGAGTTTTAAGAATCAAAACAATCTTGACACAGTGAATTCAATGATCTGATTTAATATACAGTCTAAAGAAGGAAAGGAATTAAGGGTTAGGTCTACACATGGTAATCATATCAGTTTAAGCAAACGTATTTCTAAAATTATTTAAATGGGAAGAGTCTTAATGTAGACGATCTTAAATTGTCTTATACTAGCTTAGAAGTGGATAAGACTGATGATCAAACTGTTGGGCACAAGCCGTTGGGTGCTGCCGGCGAGCCCGAGCCTGCGGGCACCACAGGCTCAAAGCCCCTGAGCTGCCTCTGGGGTGGCATGACCTGAGCCAGAGCCTGCCTCTGCACCGCAGCCCTGCTCCCTGCCACCCCTGAAGCCCCCAACAAAATGGCAGCGACAGATGTCACCAGTCCTGACAGCTGCTGGCGAGGATTTTGTGATTTTGTGCATTACTTCTGGCAGCCCTGGAGTTGGCTGAGCTCATGGGATCAGGCAGGGAGGCTGTGAACAGCCTTATAAGATGTATGCATCTTATAAGTAATGAAGGAAGCACAGAGGAGTGAAATAATGTCTCCCCAGTCCATCAGGATTCAGGAGAAACTACACAAGCACAGAAGTTTCCTTTTGTATAATTTTTAATGTTAGGTTTTAAAGGGCATTTGCACTACAGGGGTAGAGGAGAGAGGAAGTGGGATCCTCTTACAGGTAAAAGAAAACCAAGACTTGGGTGCAAAAGAGCCTGAGTCTTCTATTTGGGCCAATCTTGTTACTTTTTTGTGAGATTTGATTTCTTCAAGTTTAATTTATGAGTGCGCATCACTGTTTCTTGCATATGCTTGTCTCTCTTTCTGTGCGTTATTTCTTTCTTACAGCAATTTCTGATGGCCCAATGACAAAAAGCTGATCATTGGTATCATTCATTCCTTACAGAATCGTCATTTGGCTTTGCGGCCTGGACAGGTGCAGGGAACAGGACCCATTGACTGTAAGTAGGACTTCATTAATTTTAGATATTCAAATAGATACTCTACTGTTAGGACTCAGAAATATAATTTTCTTAGGTCTAAAAGTTGCTCATAGAACCAGGTTTGGCATTAGAAACGCGGATCGAAACTTACCTGAAAGACAAGCAAAGAAGGGCTCTCTCAGGACATCCTTTATCTGGCTGTAGCCCCGAGGTGTTGTTATCGTGCTCCAGAGGATGAGGTGCAAAGCAGTCTCCTGCAGAACAGGATCTGGAGTGAACCTGGCCATCTGTTGCTCCTGCCCTCTGCGTATTTTGTAGCAGAGCAGTGCCCCTGCTTATCAAAGCACTGCTTCATGCCCTTCACCTCAAGATCTCATCGTGGTATTTTCTTGGCTGAGAAGGTTTCCTTTTGTTCCATTTGGAGAGAAAAGAAAAAAAAACCAAACAAAAACCAGAGCTGCCTCTGGCATAACTAGTGCAATCCCAGGGCTCTGCTGTGCGCTTTGTGCAGGGACTTCCACGTTTATCTCCAGCAATGACTGAGTGAGAGGCTGAGGAGAGGACTTGTGCCTGGTTTCTGTAGGTAGCTGCGCAGAGTGCTACGTGTAAAATCACCTGGCTGACCTGCTGATCTGTGTTACAGGTAAGTTGTGAACAGTGTGCTGGGACAGCTGAAGAAGGCAGAAATCAGAACGTTTAAAACAAAAACCAGCCTTCTATTGGTTTGCTTTCCAGTCTCTAAAGTGGAAGACATTCTGACAGCTTCTAGTGTGAATCAGAAAAGTGGAGCATAAAAATTTTTTCAGCTCTCATTTACTTGCTAACTCTGGGTTTTTAAAGAACATTAGCATTTCTGTTGGGCGTGATAAAGGACCGAGCAGTGGAGTGCTTTGGACAAGCCTGCAGTGGATCAGCTCAGTAAATGGAAATTGCCAGAAGAATGCAGTTTCCCTAGCACTTGCCAGCTGAAAAACAAAACCCGATTCTTTGAGTGATGTAAACTAACGATGGCCTCTTGCTTTTTATCACTTACAACACTGGGTTCTATGTTATTTGTTTTACTTACAAACTCCCACAAAATGTTGCAATTCAACTCTAAAAATAGAAAATAGTTTTATTTATCCAACGGTTCAAAAGCTATTGTTTGCACAGCAATCATCACAGCCAGAGTCAGCCCTTGCGTCTCGAGGGAGACGGTTCCTGGGTGAAACTAGGGAACCGGCCAGAACACGCGTGACTTGGTGGTCTGCTCACCGTGGAGCGGGCTGAGCTGTAGTGAGGTGATTTCATTTTAAAAAGTATTTGTGTGATAAAGGAGCAAGGAGAAATGCTGAGAATTTGTCAAAGCTGAAGACAGAGATTTCTGCAGTTGGTAGCACGCCTTTGCCTGGGTTTGACACTGAATTGAGTAGCTCTGTGTTTGTCTGTCGAGGCACTGATCCCGCGGTGCCTCTTGCAGCCTGGCGTTGCACTCCCACAGACTTACTGGCTTCAGCGGGATGCCAAAGAGGCAGAATGTTTTGGATAAGCAGCCCAGACTGGGGCTTAGGAAAAACCACCCCTGTAAATGAGGTGTCCATGTCTGTGAGTAATACTGCTGTTTCACACCGTGCAGCCCAGTATGGATGGAGAGAAAAAAAGGAAAATTTTGAGTCTATGACTTTGATACCAAAAAACCAAAGAGATCCTGTTCTTGCAGCTTCCTACCAGTAGAAACTTTGTCATATCTTTGTCTTCCTAGGTGTTTCTATAATGTAAAGAGAAATTTTGCTCTAATGGCTTTCTCAAAGTGCCACTACATGTACCTTTGTCAAAGGATAATTAAACTGCAGAGAAGGGGGAGAGGGCATCAGAAATACAGCAGTGGTTAGGCACAAGAATGGGAACAATTTCTAGGAATCTGGTTAGAAGTCACACACGTTTCTTGGCTTTGCATTCAGGTGCTGCATAGCATCAGCGGCTTTGGACTCAGGGAAAACCAGGTTTTTAAATTGAAAGTTCCAGGTATTTTAGGTGTTGTTTAAGGAGAAAAATACCCCACACCCTCTTTTCTAACAGCTGAGAATATATTTCAGGGTAGGTTTCTGCCTTCCAGTCCTGTGCCTAGATCACTCTGTCATGTCTGTCAGCAGTTCACGGACATTCACTGGGAATGCTTCCCAGCCTTCACTGTCAGGAAGACAGGAAAAACAAATAAATAGGCCCCATATCCTCTTCTAGATAATTTTGCAGTTTGGGGCTGTTGAAAGTATCTTGCAACCAAAGAGATTCATTTTATCTGTATTTGTTATTCAGTTCTAATGTAAAGGGGAGTTTTCCATGTGGTGAGTTTGAATATTGAAAATTAATATTTTTTCATTAATGAAAAGTAGTGAGAGACAGCAAGCTAGGGGTTAAAGACACTCTTTTCATATTTGCAGTGCTTTAATTCTCAAATCATACCTTACAGGAGTTTGTAAAGACACCTGCCTTTTTTCCACCATATTGCCATTTCCAAATAACTTCGGAGTAGGGGGTCCTTCAGTAATGACATTCCTATTAGAGATAGGCTCCAATGCCTGGCCCCACACTTACACATGTCAGGATTTCCATATAACTTGGGTCCATTTCCTTTGCTAGGAGCAAGTGCAAAGGCTGCTAGCTATTTTTAAATCTGAATATCCTTCAAATCTTCTCTGCCCTTTTCAGTAATTTAGCCCCCGCTTCAGGAGGAGTTCAGTTCAGATTCAGTCTGTGCTGGATGCAAATCTTTGGCTTAACAATTAAGCTGGAAATGCAAGCCCTTCTAGCAGCATCCAAGTACAAGGGGACCTCGGGCTGCGTGGAGGTGAGCTGGTTTTATACCAGCATGCTTGACTTAGATTTCTGAAAGGGAGGGCTTTCGGTGTTGAGGGAGCTGGTGTGATGACGTGCCTGCGCTCAGCTGCAAGCTGCAGTGACACTGCAATGGCTGAGGGGCGGCTGCTGGATCTTCGCAATGAGCTCATTCTCCCCGGAGGGAGCAGGATTTACAGTGCATCACCCAGCAACTGCAGCCTCCTTGTGAAATTCGTCTTTAGCTTCTCCTCAGTTAGGCTGGTCTGATTCTTCACTTTGGGGGTGTGTACATGGTGAGCAGATTTTACTGTATGGTTGATTTTTTTCTTTTTTTCCCCTTTTTCTTCTCTGTCCTCTAAATGCTTCCCCGGACTGGTTGATGAATCATTTCTCATTCGATTCCACTATTCAGAGGACAGAGATGGAAAATATAATCTTATGCAGCGGGGTGGATTATTTTTTTTAGCCTTTTGCAGCATGAATCATAAAAATCCTTTTAAATCTGTCTGCTAGGAACAGCCTACAGGTTTTAAAATGAAGTGCACTGCATACAAGGAATGGTACTATCCTCAGGTAAAGCAGACAAGCAGTGTGCATCATGATGGAGCATGCCTGTGAGGTTAGTTCCTATATGTGTTTATGCATATATAAAAATGTACATACTGTGTGTTTTATATATATCGATGTTACACGTGAATCATCTACTTCCTCAAGGCTTTGCATAATCCATTTTCAAATTCTATGCTTGGGATTCCCCCCCCCCCTTAATACCTAGTTTGTTTTTGGTGTGGTTAATAAACATAGCTCTGATTTGCAGCGGCTTTGCTTTAGGATGCCGGCAAACCTATCGAAAATAATGTCTCTGCCTTTCATTGGTTAAGTGGGCTGCACCTTCCTGCTCCATTTATTCGTCAGGGTCTTCACAGAGTCTCTGCCATGTATGATTGACTTGAAATGTCAGGGCCTGTAATTGTTGATAAATGTCCTCTGCAGCTGTGAACACTGGTGTTTCAGGGTAATACAAGTTATGATGGATTACTGTAACAAAGTAATCTGGTTTCTGTGCTCGCTGAGTAACTGATTTGGACATTTCCTATTTTCTGAACTCCAATGCATATACTGCGTTTCTTGACAACTGCTTCCTATTCTGTGCTGTTTAACCCGTTAGATTAAAAAAAGAAAGTTCATTTTCCTTCCAGCTGCTTGCTCCCTTGGTGGTTGTAAATGTCAGTTATCAAGATTTCTTTTCCTGTCCATTAATGTGGCTGCGCCTCTATTGACAGTGTTTAATATGCAGATAGAAATTAGAAAACAAAGGCATTGGAGTCAGACTGACTTTTGTTTGTTATTTCTCACATCATGATACTTCCAGAGAAATGTATGTAGTATGAAAGCATAACTTACTGGCAGGAGGCGCTCACTGCTGTCAGTCTAGGCTCGCAGCTCGCAGCTGACATACCTTAACCTGCCACCTATGCTATGCTTCTGCTCTGCGCTGCGTGTCTAAATGCATGGCAGGTGCTTGAAGTATGCTCAGAAATGGAAAGTTGGGTGTAGGGTCTGTCTTAATACTTCACTTTTGCAGCAGACTTTCTGTCTATTTGGTATTGGCTCTTGTCAGCTTTCTGAGTAATAAATGCCCGTTCTTCACCTGGAAATACCAGACGGGTAGAAAGTGTAGCTTCTGTAGGGGTGAATTAAAAGGTGAAAGATGCTGGTATGAGGATACAAGAACGCCTTGGCTGGAGGAAGCTGCATTTGTCACTAGGACCCTGATGGAAAAAATAGCACCCCGTTTTAAGACGACTTTTAAGAATGGGCTTACGGCCCATTGGTTGTCTTGAAAAATTCTAATCTTGAACATATTTGTGGAACTGTGTGACTATAAATGTTCCCCTTATTATATGCTCTGAAAGTGACAGTTGTCAACACCTCCTACTTGGTGAAGTTTCAGAAAGTTTCCAAGTGCACTGTCAATTTATAGGAAGAATAAAACTTTGCTTCACTTTTTTTTTTTCAGAATGCATCTCTGAAATATTACCTTTCATTGTAGATAGCTCAAATGCAAACTAGTGTCAGCGAATGAATGTGAACAAGCGAAGGCCTTTGAATAATGATCTTTGTTATGAAAACTTTCCTTTAAACATCTGTCTTCTAAGTTTATTACCTTCTCTGGTGCAGCTCTTCATGTATAATGAACAGCAGAGGTTCAGCTTAAATGGAAAAATTAAAAAAAAAGAAGGTTCTAAAATGTTTACACAAACCAATTGACCGGGATGTAGGATTTGAACACAGACCTATTCCACCCAACTACTCTGGTTCTGAGACTCCAACGGGACCGAGTAATTTTAAGACAGATAACAGCATTTTTACTAATATATGTTAGAGTAAAAGCAGCTAAATATTCGCCAATACTTCAGACTTCCAAAAGAAAACATTCCTGAATCCTATCTTTATTTGACCACAACTGGCTAGTAGCATTTAACTGCATGCAAAGGAAAAGGGGAGCTAACTTGTCCCTAGAGCATCGAGTGCTGGCTATTATTGGTGGCAAAATAGTAAGCAATTTCTACCAGTCGTCTAACCTAGAAAGGTAATTCCCTGATTTTCCTTTGGCACTGACAGCTGAGTGCTCTGCAGTCAAATAGACCTGAGATGCCAAAAGATCTCAGGAATTTAATATCATTCTGTAGAAATTAGTCCAATGGAGAATGACATCCTTGTAGATTTTTAAAAAACTCTTCAGTTCTATGAAAATCCACAAATCATTATTTCCAGGAACACGTGATTAGGGATTTATTATTCACTGATGATGCAGAATCAAGGTGTAGGTTCAATAAATTCCATCTGTGCAGCTTCCTAAATCCTCCAGCATTGACCCGCCCTTTTATACTCCATAAAAGCAGAGGCAGTGTCTGAGGAGTAGTTCAGGAAGGCTTGAGAAAATGTCTGGAGAACAAAATTTGTTTCCTCGAACACACAAGTGGGAGGGTGTGGAATGTTGTCTCTCTTTAAGGCCAATAGATACCCTGTCATGCTGCTTTTTCAAGATACTCCACCAGCGCAACTGTCGTTTGTCCTTGACAAGGTCGTGTGCAAACAAGGACCTTATATTTCATGGAGCTCACGTGAAAAGAAGAGTTGGTTGAAGATGCAGAACGTGTATTTTCTATTGTTTTAACTAATGTTTCTCGGTTCTCCTTTTCTCCTGTTGTTGGTTCGAGGCTCAGGTGCCGTTTCGTAGCACAGCTGGGAGGCCTGGCTGTTGGTGGGGCTGGCTGCGGGTCTGGGTTTCGGAGGAGGGCGATGTCCCCTGAGCTTTCCCAAACTAACCGGGATACGGTGTCCCAGGGCTGACTGAAACCTGCATGTGGTCTGGAAAGCTGCTGCCCAAATGATGTTGGATATGGCACGAGGCTGGCTTTGTCATAGTTCATAGCCAGAATTTATTCTGCCGGCAGCAGGCTGGTGTTGATTGCAGAGCAAAGCGTTGGCTGGGCAAGGCTGCTGCGGTGTGAGGCGCTGTTCAGGCTGGCCGCCAGGCTCTGGTGATCCTGGTACCTCTATTGCAACCCTTTGGAAATCCATCTAGATGGAATTGATTCAAGCTGGGCTTTTAATAACAAAAAGACTTCTCATCTTTTTGCTGACTGCTCTGTTTTGTCTTGCATGACCCTTAGTTGCATAATAGATATGTCCCCTGGCATGTACTGTAGGTAAAGGACAGCATTAGTGAACTCCAGATGGCACATACTACGTTTTGCTGGGATGTAAATCTGAAACAAGCTCCGTATTAGTGGGGTTTAATTAAAAAAAAGAAATTGTACACAAAGGGCCTGATTTTGATGCCACCGAGTCAATGTCAGAAATCTTACTGACTTCAGGGACTCAGGATACGCCCAGAGGGAGAACTCTGCT
This sequence comes from Phalacrocorax carbo, assembly GCF_963921805.1. Lineage (NCBI taxonomy): Eukaryota > Metazoa > Chordata > Aves > Suliformes > Phalacrocoracidae > Phalacrocorax > Phalacrocorax carbo. The sequence continues at coordinate 22,880,985 of NC_087524.1, forward strand.
AAATATCCGGGGTGGCTGAAGATTTACTGATTTGCCCTAACTTCTAGGAGGACTCTTACACTAATGGTCCTCCTAAAATGTTTTTGCTGCATTTTGCATTTTAGCTAATTCTATACTAAAATAATTATTTGATTAATCTGATATTGGATTACTTTTCTAGCTGCCTCCATAAGAAATGAATTCTAGCCATGGTTTATAATAAGAATGTGCCTATTTGGATGAGGACAGTGCTTTTACAGCAAATCTCTTGCCAAAACCCCTTTGCACCTTGGTTTACGTGATGGTATGGTCTCAGCATCCACAACCTGCGTTCCTTTTGGGTAAAAGTAAATCAGAAGGTGGTTTCCAGCCAGTGACTGGTGCTCACACTACAAGATAACACTAGATTTTGAAGTTCCATCAAAATGTTCCATAATGTTGGCTTTTTATAGATACAGTGTTTATTCTTATACATCATATTTTCTTGCTCTATCTGAAAAGAAGTATTGGCAAAGAAAGTTAATGAGAAGCTCAAAGGCATAGTAGAAATCTAATATAACCATCCAAAGCATGGATTTTTCTTTACCTCAGAGACTAAGGTTCAGATTTTTGCATAATTAGGAAAAAAAGTTCCCTAAATATAGTTGATGTGGTCATGTTTGTGTGTTGAAGTAGACAGTAATTTATAGCCACAGCCTTTGTCACTCTGGAGAATTCCAGAGATTTGTGTACCACGCTGTGATACCGGAATTTTGCCCTGGTTCAAAGACCGGGGCTAGCAAATAGCAAGTATTGGCTCCACAGCAGTAAATACCCACGGTGATTTGTGAGATGCTTGTCGGCATTTTTATCTTTGCAGGTTGCTTGTGTTGTTAGCAAAATAAAATGATTAATCACAAATTATTTTTTCATTGTTGTCTAATTACTTCTTGCACGCTAGGAAAGGGCAGATTATCCCGACAGTATTTCCTGGGAAACGCTTTTTGTGGTGGATGGGCAGATTATACGTATGCTTCGGCTCAACAGAAGACAGTCGGAGTACCCCTTAATGTCTGAGGGAGCGCAGGCGGAGCGCGCGGTACCCGGCTGTGAACACGCAGGTGCCGGGAGCGCAGGCGACCTCGCTCGTTGCTCAGCTCTTCCACCCACTTTCCACAAAGCCTTTCCCCGTCTGGAAAATGGGGGTGGTGCACTGAGCACGCTGAAGCTTGCTGGCAGTTATCCGAGAGTGAGTCAGGTCTTGCCGCTGCGACTTGTGTGATGATCGCTGGAAGTGTCAAGATCTCTAGTTTGCATGCAAAGCGAAGTCAGAGGAAGCTACAGGCAAAGGAAATATTTGCATGGAGCTAGCAAAGAAAAAATGAAAAGGGTCTTAAAGGAAAATGTATTAGCTTGATATGTAGTAATAATAAGTAAAAGGAAAACACGCTGACTTAACAATCAATATCAATCCCTTTTATCTCAGATGATGCTTGCAGTTGTTAAAAACCTTTTCCCTCCAAAGAAAGCAGTTTTGGGATTTCTAGTGTTTTCAATGGCTCCTTAAGAACGAACTTTACTGGTGGATTACAACTTTTCACTGCATAAGCTATCTATTTTACCAGTTGTCCTTGAAAGAAGCATTATGGGTTTTGTTTGTGTAAAAAAAATCTGATATTTCCACCAGGCCCTCGGCTCGCGATGGCCCTAACTCAGAGTGCTGCCGGAAGCCACGGGAGACTTCCCTTTGCTCCGTGGGTGCCTGCAGGTTCTGGACCTGGAGGGCTGAGGCAGTCTTGTCACGCCAGGGTGAATGATTTATTATTTATGTTGCTTGCAGAAGGATTCATTATACATTTTGACGCTTCCACCTTTTACTTGTGTCTTCCTTTTTCTCAGTATTTTATGCCGGGCTTTATCAGGTGCTGTTGGGGTTTGCCCACAGAGGTTGCGAAGCGGGCAGGGAGAGGCTTGCTGCACTTACTACCCCGTCAGACATTGGGCTGTTCTGCTTCTGTCCTTTTCACCTCCTGGCTTATTTTTTTCCTGCTCCGTAATAGAGACTGTAAATTCATTTGGCATTCATTGTTGAACAGCTCAAATAACCACAGGTTAGGCATTGAGAAAGACTAGTTCACTTGAAAATCATAGTAAAGGCTGATTTTTATCTCCAGAGATCACAGACAGCAACATTTAGTGGCACAGTTAGAGAAAAGTCAAAACAACATTTTGAAACAAAGGGACGTATTTTGGTTTAGTTGTCTCTCCTTTTCCCAAGCTTTCCTGAACATGTGGCTGGTTCCTGGACTTGCACATGCAGAAATTCCAGTGCCACACATTGCTCATACCTGTTTATGCCATTTATAGGGACAAAACCATCACTGCCAAAGCTTTGGACTTTGCTGGTTTGCAAGCTCATAGCAGAAAGGAAATCTCATTATGCTTAACTGCCCCCAGGATACAGTCAAGCTTAGCAGGAGTTAAAAAACTAGTTGTTTTCTCACAGGTGTCCCTCATTACACTGTCAATTAGCCCAGCAGGCTGAGAAGAGCTGACCTGGTTTTAGGCAGAGCCTGGCAGGGGTGTCTGGGGGAGTTTTGCCAGGTAGTTCTTCCTAAACAGAAGCAATTTGGTTGTTTTCTTTGGTTTGGGTTTTCCACCTCACTTTCCCTCTTACTAAATTATCTGTGTGTCTTTTAAGACTGGCTTACAGTTTTGGCCTAATAAGATTTTATAGTCCCAAATTAAGCAAAAACATAGTGGAGAAGCAAGCAACCTGGAAAGTGGGAGTACCACAGATATGAAGAGGAGTGGAAAAGAGAGGAATGCTTGATACGTTCCTGCAGCTCTCCCGTGTGAAGTAAGCGGTGGGTGAGGATGTCTGGTCTGGCTGGGACAGGCAAAGCAGGCGGCGCAGAGGACAGGGAGAGTAGCTTTGTGTGTCAGGCTCACTGTCAAGAGTAGGAGCAGAAAAATGTAACTATGCTCTTTTTCCCTCAAAGTTTGTTATGGGGTTTTTTAATAATTATTTTGTTTGTTGAAAGGGAAAATCTGAAATAGGGGAGTGTGTGAAATGACTTTCTTCAGCAGTGCCAGGTAATCAGGATGGCAGTAGGTGGCCAGATTCAATTTGGTATTGACAGAGATGGCAGGTCCAAAGCCACAGGAGAGTGGGAAGATCAACAAAACCCTCAGAACACCTGCAGGCAGCTGGAGTGAGCTCTGCTGCTCTGTAATATGCTGCTTGGTAAAGGACTTGTAAAAAAATTGGGGAAAAAGCTCTTAGCATAAAATTTCTTTCCTTCCTTCACCTGTAAAATACATACCATTCTGAGAAATACAATGTGAGGCACTGTTTTTTCTGCCATGAGTTAAGCTGAGCTGCCTTTCTATTATGGCCTGCGCTGCAAATGCTCCCAAAGGAACGCCTTGGGGGTGGCAGAATGGGTTGATGCTGTACCTGGTGCCCCAGTCCATGGGGCGGTGAGCAGCTATTGCTGGGCTGGTGTCCTCTTTGGGTAGAGCCTATGTCATTGACAGCCTGGGAGGGCTGGGACTCCATAATCTCAGTGGAGAGTCTGGATTTTGCTTGTGGGAAGGAAACTGTAGGTGTTGTACTGTTTTTCTGGTTTTCACTCCATTATCACCATCTCTCTCTGTCACCAGAGAGAGGCATGTGTGTCAGGGGAATGAAGTAGGCCTTGGGGACAGGGCTGGCCTGACAGCATGGCTTGTATTTGCTCTCCACTGTCTCCAGCTCTCATGAAGAACATCATGAGTGGAGAGCAAGTGATCTTCATGGCCCACGATGCATTCCCTTTCCTAGATAAGAAGTTGGGCATTTTCTGTGTGTACAGAGTTCATGTGGAAGAAACAGATGTAAGAAAATTCTTCCATCAGATAAAGCTAGGGGCTGGATGGCCGGGGTACTCACCAGGAGCAGACTTACACCAGCGCTGCATGCTTTTGAAAAATCTGGAATGGCTCCCAACACACAAGATGCTTATTCATTGGCATTGGCCTTTTTACTGGTATTGGCAAGGGGCTGGGCATCAGTTACAGGTCTGTTTTAGTGGTCCATTTCAACATAGGCATTCCTTTGCACCCCCCTGATGGTGTCAGAAATGTTTGGATGTGTTTTATTGTAAGGGCAGTAACAGTTATGTGAAGGAGGAAAAGTTGCTGATTAACTCGGTGTTATGAATAAACATGTGAAACTAAAGAAAAATAGGTGCTTCTGGTAAAAATATCATTACTGTCATTTAAAAATAAGCCACTCAAGAACTACATTTGACACTGAATAATATTATACAGGCATGAATATTTTTCTTCTGCTTATATGTCTATGTCAATCAACAAACAGTGGTATCAAGTAGTGTTAGTCAGCGCAAGAGTAGACATACCTCCTGGGAAGGAATGTCTACATGGAAATGGCTGTACACGTGTATCTCCAAATCCCGAGTGAAAGGTAGGGAGGAAAAGATGAGAGGATTTGTTAAAGCAACAGACGCACCTTTGGAACAGAGTTTGAAGATATTACTGTGTACCAGTGCTAAGTGAAACTAGGTAGTTTAGTTACTAATAAAAACTGTCCTGGAAACTGCAAAATACATTGCTCCTGCCTCCAGCCAGCCCTCGGGCTTAACGCCTCATCCTGTCGTTTGCCTTAGCGTCCATTATCTCTCTATCACTTCTTCAAATACCACTGTTTCTAGGAATGTACATAGTAACTCTGGGTGTGATTTAGGAGCATTGGAAGTCTCTTCTCTCTGTTTGTCATCGTTTTAACCCCCGTGTTGCCGTCTCCATGTCTACTCCCAGCTCGAGGCACAGCGTGTCACGTATGGATGTAACGGTCTAGAGGTGAGGCGGGTGTTTTCAGTAGCGCGTTCCTGGATAGCTCAGGACGTGCAGGCATGTGCCGACACGGCCGGCTCTGCGTACCCAGACGGGTAACTCCAGCCGCCCCCAGTGCCGGGCTTTGCCTGTTTCAGTGGCGGCACGAACGTGCTGGCTGACTTTGCGCTGAAGGTGCCGATGGCCTCTTGGCTCTCGTTGATCGCCCCTTACCGTTAGTGCCCCGCAGCGCGAGGCCCGCTGCCGTGCCTCTGAGCGTGCGCCTGCGCTGCGTGTTTAACACAGTTACCCGCAGGACGAGCCGCCGGCCGGTCGTTGGGCGGTGTGGGCCGGACTGTCTCAGGCTTGCCTTGGTGCTGCGGCCGCCCAAAGCTGGCCTTTGCGCTGCGTGCGCTGAGCATGTTACCGATCGATTAAAGAGTTAGTTTTGGACAAAGCAGCTGAATATTTAAAATTGTGGATCAGAACCCACTTCTAGGTGCATAAATAAATGTAGCCTCAAGGCATAATTCCCTGAGGTACCTTGGAAGATTTTGCCCTTTGAGTTTCTTGTAAAAATAACATTTAGTGCTTGCATAATATGCTGCGGTGTTTAGAACTGGGTATGACCTGTATGTTTCAGATTGCTGTGATTGATTCATGTTAATATATTTGTGTATGTATATGCATACACACACATGTAGATACATATGACTTTATATCTATATTAGTGCTCTATAAAGAGCATAAGCCTTTTAGGAAAAGGGAAGTCAAATTGTACAAAAGAGAAACTAATTTATTCTCACAAAGATTCCCCCCCCCCCCCCCCCCCACTATGATTAACACCAAGGACCAGAAGTGTTTTATCTTGTTAAGAGCAATAATTACCATTTTCCCCAAAGGACCTAGACGTACACATTGGTTACATTCGCTGGTGTCAACCCAGGCATTTCCTTACACGGGAAATCGGCAACAGACCCCTTTCCCCAGGTGAGCGCTTCCGGAGCGATAGGTGATGGTGTGCAGAACCTTGGATGCTACTTTAAAAAAGGCAACTTTTTTTATCAGTGACTTCTCATAACACTTAGCTTTGGTTTGGAAGCTCAAGGCTGTGATTATGAACATCATTTCATGCGTGCGTACTTCATATTAATGTGACTTTAAAGCAACGTAAGTGCAAGCTTAGGTCCCTCAGGTTTCCTTGGAGTTTTGGATTCCAAGCACTAGCTTGACTCACTTTGAGTTAAAATTTTGAGACATGATTTCATGTTATTTACAGCCAAAATCATTTTTATTACATCTAAATTTAGGCCGTCGGTCACGCAGGTGGGATTAGAAGCAGTTATTTCTCACAAAGATACAGTTACCTCATTACTGTTGTGTTTTCATATGGAAGTTCAAACCAGTTTCAGGGTTTGGGCTGTGTCCTGCCTGCCGCCTGCCTATAAAGTCTGTGTAAAACATCAGAAATGTGAAGGAAGGGGAAACCTGAATGGCCCCAACTTACCCCTGCGTATTAGGATATTGTTTCATTTCCTCTACGGCTCAAAACAGCTTTAAGTCATTGTTTTCCAAAGGCGCCTTTGTGCAGTAAATCATAAGCACTTTATGTTAGGCTGCTTTTCAGAAATGTGTGACTGTCTTAAGGGCGGCTTCATTCATGAGAAGAGGACTAGAAAGGAGCTTATAGAGCCAAAGCTGTAGGTAAAATACCACATTTGGCAGGCTTACAGTACCTCTTCAGAAAGTTTAATTTGGATTCTGAAATATTTGTAATATTCTTTCTGGGATGTAGGTTTTGGGGTGGGTTTGGTTTTTTTTTTAAGCATTGTGTCACATCTACTTTGAAGGTGAAGCTTGAAAATCCAACTGGTCTTGCAGACTTGCTGGGCTCTGGTTGGATTGTTGTCTAGATTCCTCTGGGATTCTGGTTTTCCGCAGAGGGATAGCCCGTACTAGCACATGACAGTGAAAAGTGTTGCCTTAGTTTGTGCACTAGCCCAGCTGAAACATCTCAGATATGTTTTTCCTTATTGGGAAACTTCCTTTCCCCTTCTTTCCCCCTATTCCTCTCCCAGAGAGAATAAAACCTTATCACCTGACACAAACACATTCTTCTTGGAAGACAGTGTTTTAAAATAGGGCTTTTAAACTCTTGTTTTTGATTACGTGTGAGGAATTCTAAAAATTCAAATGTCATTCTAAAACATTTTAGTTTCATTTTTGACATCATCACATTTTTTTAATCTTAATATTTTTACTAAAATGGTTGAGAAATAAATCCATCAGAAAAACTCTTCAGCCAGCAAAGTTCATCACAGTAGCAGTGGGCTGCAGGTATTGCCTTTTGCCTACAGCCCTTCGAGATCTTATTGTAAATACAACTTACTGATCTGCAGCAGAGTCATTGCCCTTCTGGGGTTTTTTTTCCTGGTTGGTTGGTTGGTTTAGGGGTTTTTTTGCTTTGTTGTTGTTTAGTTTTGTGTTTTGAAAAAGAGAGAATATGAAGAGAGGAAGCAGAGGGCAGGGATGCAGTCAGTCTGCCACACGGCAGGCAGAAGATGGTCTGGAATAAAGCGAAGCACATCAAGGGCACGGCTGTGCCAACAGCCCGGCTCCATAGCAACTGCAGCTGCTCCCATCAGGAGGGATTGAAGTGTTCTGCTGGGCTTGAGGTTTTTTAAAGCTGCTGCGTGGGTAAGTTGTTCCTGAGTGTGTATTTGTTTTCCAAATCTTGTTGGCTACAAGCCCATTTGCCAGCAAAGAAACTAATCCTTTCTTTAAATCCAGTTAGCAAGAGCGATGATATTGCTGCAAATGGATTGAGCAAGTCCTGCTCAGCCCTCGCAGATCACACCAGCTGAGCTGCGTCTTCCAAATAATCTCGCCGGGAAGGAACACGGCGCGCACAGCGGCTTCTCGTCTGGCACGGAAGGATGGGGCCCATTTGCATCTTGGGATCTGAAGTATGAGGTGGGGAAAGAAGGAAGTGAAATTCCCAACCGGCCATTAGGCACAAGTACTTGTGTCTTCACAGGCCTGTGATAAAACTTGTTTTCTTTTTCCCTTCATGTGGCTGTATGCTAGAAGTTGCCAAAGCGTGGGTCAAACGAAGGTGTGGGGTTTTGGTTTTTTTTTTTTGCCTTAACCTGTGCTATAAAGAGAAGCAGGAAGGGAAGGGTGAGAAAAGGCAAACTTTGGTCACAGAAAATGTCTCCTTAGCTCAAGACAAGGCATTTTATTTCAATTTTACAGTCATTATAACAAAACAAAGCAGCAGAAATCAGGAGCCAGACTGCATACCAAGGCAATGGGGAAGAAAGAGAGATGCATAGAAATAGAGTGTTTCCCCCCATCTTTCTGCCCCCGTTCAGAGACATTACTGTAGTTCGTGCGTAATTAGGGTGAGCCTGGTGGGATTCCCTCCTCGGGGGAGGATTTGGGCTGGTGCCTGCCACCACTGTGCAGGAGGGCTGGTGACTGACCAGCTGCGAGCAGAAACTTTTGCAGTGGGAGGAGGGCTGGGGAGGGCAGAGCAGGCTGCTCAGAGAGCTTGAGCGGTGTCCTTGGTGGTTTCAAGTCTTGCTATTTTAAATTGTGATTCTGTAGTGCCTCAGGCTGATATTGATTTATGTATTTATTTTTAAAATTTTTTATGCAAGTATTCACCTTATGGTCTCCTGAATGCCCTGAAAATTTTATTCTTCTGTTTTCTTACTCATTCACCCATTTAATCCATTCTAAAGCTCTCAGCTATACCTTTTATTTCTCATTTTACACCGGTGACTGCATCAGCTCCGGGCCAGTGTTTCTACCTGCACAGTTGTTTAGATGTACAGGTGCTGGTGACAGAACCAGTAGAAGATTTATTGTGGCTTTAGGTAGGTGTGTCACGCGCTGAAGGCAGCGGGTGACGCTGCCCACCCGAGCAGCACCGGGTGCATGGCACAGGCTCTGCCGCACAGCGCTCCCAGCCACCACTTCCCCTCCCAGTAAGGTCCTGTCATCACCAACAGGCACCTCTTGGTTTTCTCGTTGCAAAATGACACTCGTAAGTACGAGACCTGTATGGCTGCACGTGGTTTTTGGTGATCTCCACGACAGCGTGCTGGTGGGACAGGTGCTCCTCAGAGGCTCCCTGCTACCCGCCTGGTCCATCTGCGTGCCCCGTGGTGCTGGCGTGTCCTCTCTGACACAGCATTGGGTGCGGGTCCCGGGACAAGGTGCCAACCTCGGAAATACCCCCTCCCGGTGGTGGGCAGGGCCCAGCCCCAGGGCAGCAGAAGGCTTTTGGACATCCATGGGGCTGGGTGGGGGGTGCTGCGAAGTTTTCCTTGTTGCTGCCTTTTAGCCCACATCCCTCAACCGTGGGCTCTCCCATGGTACGTACAGAGTCAAGGCCCTTTATTAGAAGAAATATTTGAAGTTCTCACTGGTAAAGACCTGTCAAACTATAGCTGATGATCTTTAATATTTTAATGGTTTAAACAGATTTATGGCTGTGGATAGATGTAAAAATTGTATACTTTTCTACACCAATTTTTGACTGCTGCTGGAGTACCCTGTATCTCAAAAGCCTGATGGTCAGAAGTTTTGTAACCCCGAGGACTTTATTAAATCCATGCCCGGTGTGATTGAGATTCAGTTGTACTAGCAGTGGAAGAAAAACAAGAAAATCCTTGTATATAAATGACATCCACATTCTTGCTTCTAACTGAAAAATTGAAGGGAAAGACTTTATGTAATTAAAGTACATGTTTGCTAATTTGTCACAGGCTGAACTCTCAAGCACTTCTTGGTTAGATGCTTCTGGAAGTAAACTTTCAGCTTTCGTTCTCCACAGTAAGAGGCTAATCATTCATCTGAACAATTACACTTACTCATGGTTTAAGATTCTTTAGGTATTTAAATTCTGAGGTCAGGTCTCAGGGAGCGGACAGGGACAGGGCTTCTCCTGGTAGCAGTGGAAGCAGGGCTCGGGCTGCAGGCACCCCTGCCCCATGGGCACATCCCAATCGCCCGTGAAACCTGGCCGTGATTCCCTGCCTGCAGCACCCAGAGCTGAACAGGGCTGGACCTGAGGTCTTTGCTTTCTCTCTTGCGCTTGCTTTTGTGAGTTATTAGCAACTAGAGTTCATAGCGGCAGTGACAACATCTTTCTTATCTTTGTTTTAAAATGAGATAGTAAAAAAAAAATTGTAAAATAACCCTGGGGAAGGAAAAAAGTCAGTTCTCTCTTATCTGGCTGGAGAGCAGCTCTGTGGAAAGGGACCTGGGGGTCCTGGTGGGGGGAAGCTCAACATGAGCCAATAGTGGCTGCTGCGGCCAAGAAGGCCAACAGGATGCTGGGCTGCATCAAACAGGGCATCGCCAGCAGAGAGAAAGGAGTCATCATCCCGCTCTACTCAGCGCTGGTCAGGCCACCCCTGGAGCACTGTGCACAGTTCTGGTCCCCGCTGTACAAAAAGGATGTGGACGGGCTGGAAGGGGCCCAGAGAAGGGCCGCCAGGATGATCCAAGGACTGGGAAGCTGCTGTACGAGGACAGGCTGGGAGAGCTGGGTTTGTTCAGCCTTGAGAAAAGGAGGCTCAGAGGGGGTCTCGTCACCATGTACCAGTACTTAAGGGGCAGCTACAAAGAAGATGGAGACTCCCTTTCTACACGGAGTCCCATGGAGAGGACAAGGGGGATGGACACAAATTGCTCTTGGGGAGACTCCGATTGGACACAAGAGGAAAATTTTTCAGTGAGGACAGTCACCGTTGGAATAATCTCCCCAGGGAAGGGGTTGACTCAGCCATGTTGGACACCTTTAAGAGTCATCTGGACAGGGTGCTGGGTCATCTTGTTTAGACTCTCCTCTTCCCAGAAAGGGTGGACTAGATGATCCCTGAGGTCCCTTCCAACCTGGGATTCTGTGATCTGGTGTAACGGGGAACTTGGGACATCTTAGATAAGGGAAATAATCTTGTAGGATCAATACAGTGGCATGGGGAAAACCCCAAATCCTGCCATGGGGGTTGCTGGGGCTCAGGGCAGCCCTATGCATCCCATGCAGCAGCATCCTCTTGGCGGGACCATAGGGGGAGAGGAAAGCCAATATGAGATGGGTGGTTATCGTGTTTGTGTCTCAGGCCTGACAAACAGCTGGTGCTGGAGCTGGCCTGGAGCTGTGGATGGTCAGCATTTCTGGAGACAGTTCATCGTGCCTGAATGCACGTTGCCATGTGTTGCCTCATGACGAGCTAGGCTGCTTAGGTTAGTGCAAGAGATGGGATTTTACACTGGAATAGGCTTGGGATTTTAAAACATTGATTAGCTTTTTGTCCCTGAGTTGTTGGAGTTCACAGTTTCTTAACGGCAAGAGCCGCAGGTTGCACAGCGGGAAGTACACCTGTACCTGCAGCGCCGCCGAGGTACTGCTGCCTTATGTGGGCTCAGCCTAACAGAGAGCGATCGCAGGCTGCACAGCTCACCTGAAATCCTACGCAGAGATTTCCGCGCGCAGTTTCTCCGTGGTTTCGGCAGTGCAGAGCAGAGGGAGGCAGCGGGGTCTGGCCCATGAGCAGGGGCTGAAGTTGGGGTCAAGAGCTCTTTTCCCACACACCCCGTTGCCCCAGCGTGTGCCAGGGCTTGTGCCCAGCCTGCCTGTGGGGTACGAGGTGACCACCGACCCTCCAGCTGATCTATCTGTGGAGGGGCCAGAGGGATGCTGTCAGAGGGCAGAGATGAGGTGACAGGGCAGGAATGGAGACAGCTGCCTCGCTCCCGGGGCACTCCCCGCCTCTGCCAGCCTGCCTGGGGCTTCTCGAGCAGGAGGCTGTTCTTCTGCCGAGCTGCAGGTGCATCGCAGATGGTTGCAGATCTAAGGATGTCTGACTAGGAGCAGCACAACTCCTAGGCTAATAATAAGACGCCACCTTTTCTTTTAAATACAGTGTAGATAGAGGTTGGGAATTTTTTCTTTCTTGCTCAGCCTAGTTCCCATGCAGGCCTGCATTTGATTTTTCCCCAAAGAAATTGTTTCCTGTTGTCATAACATAACCAGATGGGGAGGGTTCAGTGGAAATATCTCAGGAGAGACCGGCGGAGAAGTGGATCCAGGAAGCAGATCCTCCCCGTAATATTGGCACGGTTTGGTAAGTTCCATCTGAAAAATAAAAAGCTGCTCCCTTTGCTGAGTCACAGCCCCCTCGGAGCTGGAGCTGTGACAAGCCGGGAGATGCTGCGCTGCTGGAGTTGAAGCAAAGGTGAGGAAAGGCTGTCCAGAATCCTTCTCGAGTGCATTTCTTGTCTGAAATTATTTTTAAATCTCATTAAAGTGTATTGTAAGCTTAATTCAGTCTGTAGTGTACAGTGTACAGTTACGTTCCTGTCTTGCAGGGCTCGGGGTTGCATGGCTGGTCTAAGGCAAATGCTGGGCAGCTCACGGTGGTAGCCCCTTCCCTCTCTGAAGCCCTGCATCGGAAACAGGCTGTGGCTGTCGCTGCCATCGCAGGGGCTTGCTCGGGATGCAGCGCTGCATCTTCCCGGATCCCCTGGCACGGGCGATAGCACCGCAGGCCAGGGAAGCCCGTACCTGCCAGGGCAGGGAACTGGAGGGGCAGTGGCAGGCGGAGCAGATCTGCTGGGAAGGAGGTGGCCAGCATGACAGGAAAGCTTTCTTCTTGATGGAAAGGGAAATTGGGTTTGTTTTCCTCTTGCAGATTAAACGGTGAGGTGGTGGGTAGCCAGATGCGTTGCTTCCTCCAGTGCTTGTATATGCACACGCAGTAAAGCAGCTAATGATCTTCTGTTCGAGCAGCCCCTCTTAGTGTCCCGAGTCTATTCTGCTTTCCTCGTGGTTACAAATATCTCCGTCGCTAAGGCCTGGTACTTTTCCAGGCTTTGCACTGTTGTTTATTTGCTGGAGTTGTAACAGCTTTATTTATACTTGCTTCTATATCGTGTTTCAGTGGTGCAGATGCACAATCAAAGATTGTTTGCTTTCTGAAGCCTTTTCATCTTCTTAAGCCTACAGAACCGGGTGTCAAATCCAGAGGACAAGTCTATGTGGGGAGGAGGGAGTTACGGTTGTTGGAGGAAAGCCAGCTAGGTTTCCTTACGGCTGCAGGTAGTACAGGGACACAGGAGCATTCATCAATCACCTTTAAAATGTAGCATTTGACACTTGAAAGTAACTCTGGTTTCATTGAAATGCTGCTAAGGTATGCATTATCTAGACAGAAAAATAACCTTTGGCTATTATTTCAAATATATATGTGGACATTTAATTTAGGGTCACTTTTCTTGTGAATTCCAGATTTGTATTTTAAGAATAAGAAAATTTCAAAAGCAAATGTTGAACTTAAGATGCTACGAGTGAATATATGTTTTCCATATGCCTTTTAACAGGTTTTTAAAAAGTGAACAAAAAGCTCAGCGATGTCTTTAGGGGCTGTGATTTTGCCGCCGCACAGGTAAGCGGCCCAGCTCAAACTTCCTATCCGCGGCGCTGGACGCTGTGGGGTGAGCTGACGTCCCCCGAGGGCAGGAGCAGAACGTGCCATCCTGCGTGTGCATCAGCGCAGGGGGTGGCCGAGGCGTGTTGGGCTCCTGCATTTTGCAGGCAGAAGAGCGGCGAGGCGGCGGGGCTGTAACCCGTCCGGGCCCACAGTGAGTGAGTGGAAAAGTGAGCAAACTTTGCTACAGTTGCTGCAGCACAGAAACCTGCACCTCTACTGTCTTCTGTGTAATCTGCAGTTTTGTCTTGCCAGCTTCGTTTGTATTCCCCAGCCAGGTCTCTGCCTGGCCTTCGAAATCAGCCTGGATGGGATGCAGCGCATCTCGCCCGGCTACTCCTCCTGGCCTGCGCCGAGCTGGTGCTGCCCCACTGCTGGCGCCCCTTTCCCTCCCCCCCGAGCCGTGGGCTCCTTTTCTGCTCCTCCTGGCCCTGGTGGTCCACTCCCAGGCTGTCTTACCAGGACGTCTGTCCTGTCCCCCTGGCTTTTACACAGAGCAAGCTGAAAGAAGAAACTGTGTGATTTCAGTACAGAAATAATAATAATAATAATAAAAAGTAAACTATTCTCACTAAATGGAAGGGCCAAGATGCCTCGTTTCAGTCCTAATGCCCGGCCTCGCCCTGCCTGAAGCAGTTTGTGCAAGGACAGTCTGAATCTGAACAGAGTACGGTGCTGCTGCGCGGGGCAGAGGCCGCACACCACTTTGTACCGGGAGCCACCGCCGCCTCTGAAGGATTTTCCTAGCCTTAATTACTATTTTTTTTAAACAGCTGATCAATTTTAGCAAAAGCGAATGCAGAGCGGTGCATCAGGACTGACCTGAGGCTGCCCACTGCCAGCGGCGGAGAATGGTGCCTTGGAAAGGGCGCGGGAGCCGGGGCTGGACGGGTCGGCACGGCCTGACAGCGTCTGTGTTGCAGGGGCGCGCTCCCCTTCCCATTCCGTGGGGCTGTAACGTTCGCAGTATGACGTTATTTATTGTGCCCACTGACGGGGGATTTTGTCGCTGACTTCAGTAGGAACAGAATCATAATTTTAATTATACTGTTATAGCAAACACTTGTCGAGGAAAAAAAAATATTGTCTTGGACATAGTGTACGTATCTTTATGGCCATGTAAGTCTTTTAATTCTTTGCTAATTATATCCTGATGCAGGGCAGTGTTGAGGTCAACTTCGGACCCTGATTCTGTGTACACAGTGCTCCTCTCTGTCCGCCTGTCAAAAAAAATGAGCTTAAAATACATGGAAATGTGTTCATATTGACATTCTCCCCTTAGTCATGGAGCTCCACAGCCCAAAAGTGAGATGCGCATCCACCCTGTGCTTGGGTCCAACCTTTGAGATTTTAGTACAAACGTTAAAATGCTGCACTGAATGTCGATACTTGTTTGAATCTGGACGGGGACTCTGAGTGACGTGGTGCTAGTTGGAGGGCAGAAAAGCAGCCCATCCAACCTGACTGCAGTGGGATGCTCCTGTGCTGCTGGGCAACACAAAGAAGATGTAACATAGCAGTTTTTTTCTGTTGCGTGATTTAACTAAATACAAGTTTAAAAACGGATGTAGAGACATATTAGCTCTGTAACGCACACTTGATGCGAGCTGGGATTAAGGTGAAGCATTACAGAAATGAGGACAATCTCGCTGTACTCCTTGTCGCACCATGGCTGGACTGTGAGGCTCCACAGGCCTATTTATAGGCTGTAGCAAAGCAGAATATTACCCTGCACAGGCTCCACAGCGTGACAGTCAGCTTGGGTCAGAGGGGCAGTCGTCCATCCATGCACATAGGAGCTGCAGGGGGGTGGTTGTGCTTCGTCCCTGGTGGATGAGAAGTAGAATTAAGAGCCAGATGATAATCCTGGTTGAAACAATGGGGCAGGCTGCAGGTGAAGCACCTTGACGAGCTTTGTGTTCAGAGTTTCTGGAGAATTCTTGATTTCATAGGAAGAATGCTTTAAGGAAGTGAAGCAGGGTGGAAGTTTAATTATATGTCCAGAACTCTGTAAAAATGATAGCTAGCTACGAGAAATGAAGCTGGATTTTACTAATTATATGCGGCTGAAAATAAAAATGACTGCAGTTTCAGTTTACTACAGGCCTCTTAAAAAACCCACCACCGCCAAACCCTGTGCGCTATGAAGACAGGCTGTATAATTTTAATGATAATTCTTTTATCTCTTTTAGCATCCTTCCAGAGTCGGAGTATGTAAAAGCCGGAACAGACTGGGGAAGCAAGGATCTCTTAACAGGTTGCCTTCTAGGGCTGATGTAGGTGCTCTACCTGCAAATTGAAACACTCGTCTCTTCCATATTCTGCTTTACTGTTTCCAGCAGGTCGCCTCGGCGAGTTTGGGTTGCAGGATGTTTTGTGCTCAGTGTGTGAACCGTGTGCCAGCCTGGGGAACGCTCTGGTTCCTTGTTGGTAAAGGATTTATGCGCTGTATATTCAAAGCAAGGGTTTCAGAGCAATGTGGTTCTGCTCTCGACAACACTTGGGAGGCGTTTGCAGCAAAACCTGTTGTGCTGCTCATTAGTTACTGAAACTGAGCCCAAGGAAAATCATCCCAGCAGAGTTGCCAACGTACCTTTTCTGAGCGCTGTCACAGGTTGCGTCGGGGCTGGATGCTGCCAGCTCTGCTGCTGTCGCCAACACCTTGTGACCCAGCACGGCAGCGTTTCTCTCCCCTGTTGTATTTGGCTTGTGGTGGTCTGACCCCGGGAGCTGCAGAATGACGTAGAGCTGCTGCCGGCATCTGTGGTGTGTGATACAAAATGGAAGATTCATCTTTCCACTGGGGAAGTCATGTAACTACCTCCGGCCAATGTCCCATAGGGTGGCTTGTTCTTGCTTTAGGGTGGAAAAAGTAAATGAAACATCCTTTCCCCCTACATAACATCAGTCATTTTATAACTGCCTTTTCAATGTCTCTTCAAAAAATTCACAGATCCTGATTCTTTTATTACCTGGTTGTACCTATTACATTCCTTTAAGATGAATGCGAGTGTAATAATGAGTACCTACCACTTACCTTTCTGCAACATTATAATGCTTTTCATCTTATTTCCCATCTCCTACTATTACAATCTAATATCTCATTTACCTAGCTGCGTACACAGCAGATGTCCTCAGTGATGACTTGATCTTTCCTTCTTATTCTCTGTGTGCAGGATATGTCAAATTGTGTTTTTAAATAGAGATTATCTTGTACTTTCCCATATTGAATTTCATGTTGCCTAGTTACCTAATTTTCTAGTTTGAGGTTATTGCTTTATTTTTTCTTCCTTTTTTCTTGCTTTGTATTCCCCTCTCATCTTGATTGACCTAAATAATCCTCTGTTATCAGCAGATTTTGATATCCTACCCTTTACTCTTTTTTACAGGTCGCTAGCAGAATAGCAAACGCTGCCAGCCCTATCTCTGGTCCTTGGAGCTCGCAGCTGTAAATCTCCCCACGTTAGCAGTAATTCCTCTGTCTCTGTCCCCCATCCGTGACTAGAGTTTCTTACACATCGCGGTACTAAATCTTCTTAAGCAGTTAATTACATAAGCGTCCAACCCTTAAGTGTACACTGTGAAGCTGAGTCTCAGGTTTACATTCTCGCATCCTTTTCACGTTCACGTGCAAGGTTTCGTAGAGGTCGTGTCTGCTAGCCCAAACGCAGCTCACACCTCAGGTGGCGAAACCCTTTTGCCTGCTGGCGAGTAGCTATCTGTGCAGGTGGTCCCAGGAGCTTCAGCGCGTCTGCTTGCGCACAGAATTCTCTTATGGCTTTAATAATCTATGTGTATTTGCACAGTTCTTATATACTTTTTGTCAAAACTTCAACAAACTCAGGTTACCCTGGAGCAGAGCGGCCACAGCAATTGCTGTATGTGATGTTGCGCATCTTTTCTCCCAGAGCTTTGCAGATGCGTAGTTCCACCCTCTGCTGCTGCTGGAGGACTTGCCTGGCTGTGATGGCAGCCACTGGCGGGGACACAGACCCCAGCGGGCAGCGCTTCTTGTGCCCTTGGGCATCCAGACTGGCTCCCTGCAGGCAGAATCTGCTCCCAGTGCCACCTGCTCCCCGCTGTTAAGAGCAATGGTCAGCTAGAAAGTCAGAAGCCAGATGGACACATCTTCTCAGCTAAAGATCAGTGCAGACCAACCCATGCAAGAAGCAACTTTCTCTGAAGCAGTAAGTGCAGAAGGCTAAAAGATTGGAGAATCCTGAATTCAAACCCCAGGTTACCCAGGTGCCACACTAAACAAACAGCTAGGGAAGAGCTCCTCTGTAGCTGTTTCCTGACTGTAAATGGAGGTGTTTGTGGGGATCTTTTCCCAGTTCTTTTATATAGCACTTTTCACAATGAGAAGCAAGGCTAGCACTTTTCCAAATCATCTGAACAAGTCTGAGGGGGAGGTACCTGCACAGGAGGAAGGTCTCCCGAGGTAAGACACCCACAGGCACTGCTGTCAGAAGGTGCCACTCCGGGATGAGTGACTTGGCCACAGAAGTGAACTCCAGCAAGTAGGTCTTAGTGACACAATAGAGAGCACGAGCAGAAGCAGCTCCTGAGGTTCCCTTTTTCCCTTTTTTTTTTTTTTTTTCCTTCCCCCCGATATAGAAATAAGAGACTTTTCCGTACTTTTACGTATCCTGAGATTTCCCCAGTGTTGTTCCTTAGCAGAACCAGGAAGCTGACCCGAACTTCAGCTCTGCAGGTGCCAGCTGATGTTGGTGCCAGCGTGCTGCCCCGGCGTGCCTTGTCCTTCATAATCTCACAGCTGGTGAGCAGCAAAGGTACGGAGAGCTTTCAGAGTTGCTGTTCAGTTTTAGTCTGTCACAGGAAAATCTTACAACAGCAGTTATGCAGCTGCTGTTGTGGTAGGGTTTTTTGTGGTTTTTTAAAAATAATTTGTATATTGGTCGCTGGATGTCGTTTGTAGGTAGGTGGAGGCCGCGTGGTGCTGGTGGAGGTGTAATCCTCTGCGTCCATGTTTCATCCTTGGTCTTGGTAGCAGGAGGCTCTATAACATGGTGTAATTTCTGTTAACTTTCTCATCACATGCACACACGCTTGGTTTGGACCATCCGCCTTCTGTGAGTTGCTCATTCCAGTTATTTTTACATTAAAAAAAAATCCAGTTATATTTATATTCAAGGTAATTCTTACTACATTTAGTATAGCATTAGAGGGATCAATTTAGGTTGTGCTTGTTACTAACTGAAATTATATCTTGGGTGTGATAAGGTATACAAACTGTGGTTTTCTGTGAAACTCAGCCTGTCTTCTAGTTGTTAGTCTTGGTTAAAAAAAATATAGAGCTCTTGTGTTGAAAATAAGATTTTCCCAGAGGAATGGTTCATTTGACTTCAAAAGTTAAAGTTAGGTTGAAACAACCCTTAACCTTTTATCCCCGTTGAAATGCTGAAATATTTGAGAATGCCTCTGGTTTTGCCATGCTGAAAGGAAGTCTTAAACCTCTTACTGATCTGTTCCCTGACACTACGGAGAAATGGATACCTGCGTGCCAAGCAAATTGACTGGAAAGGTTGATGCATCTCAGATCAAATCAGCTTTAAAAAATCAGATTATAGCTTAAAAATTCTCAGCCACGTACATCTGGTCAATGCAGAGGCACCTACTCACAGAAATCACCTTGACAAGGTCGGTGGTGGTGGAACACCACTGCATCTGCGCATCCCAGCGTGGCAGTGACCCTGTTACCAGCCTCACGGACAAGAGGGTTTGCTTCATGTCACACCCAGTATTTCTTGCTCTTCAGTTTGTTTTTTCCTACGTGCCTTCAGCATTTTCCTTCCTACTTGTTGCTTTGCCTCTCTGTGAGAAAGATGAGCTTTGTTACTGCGAGGTTCTCCAGTATTTGTTTCATGATCTGGGAGGGCATTTTGCCCTTAGCATTTTATTCAGTAATCTTCCATGGGCTGGGTTGGGCTTTTTTGTTTGTTTTGCCTTTAAAATCTTTTTAAAAGTGGTTCTTTTCTTTATAGTTGGAAATATGTTCTTATCCAGATAAAATTGGAGTACTTCTCCCTTTCTATGTAAATACTGAGTATTTAGATACTTGTCATGGGTTGTAGGACCTGTGGGTTCTTGCCTTAGAGTTTGCTTCATAGCACAAGTGTCAATAGGGTCCTCCTCTGCGCACCTCAGCGCCTGGCTCAGACTGTCATTTACAGGAGTGTGTCTGAGTTCCACCCTCCAAGCTGACAGTTTATTTGCCAAAAAATGGTTAATCAGAACGGGCCCCATACATACAAACAGCAAATACAAAAAACATTGTCAGTGGGAGGTTAACTTACTCATATTTGGCACAGCCATGGCTAAATATGAATTTGCTTTCACGTGTAAAATTCTTCCAAGGTGGCAATATTTTTCATGGCCACCTAAAAAAAAAAACTCATTCGGTGTTACAAGGATTGAGTATTCTGCTTAAAACTTTGTATCGTGCTTTTTTTCAGAGCACTCAGCCAGCTCTGCTGTCCTCATTCTGCTTGATTTCTTTTCTGGTTTTTCCTAACATTTCAGCCTCACTTGCCCTGGCGGTGCATGGGCAAAGGCGACTGACTTGTGCCCGGGTGCGGCTCAAGGGTGTCATCCCTCTGCCCCTACAAACTGGAAGGCATCCTTAGGAAAAAAGCAGCGACCTCGGGATGTCTGACTCCAGTGAATCATCCTTTCCAGCTCTGAGGAGAAATAATAACTTGTCTATTTTCTAGGGTTTATCCTGACACAGCAGTCTCTTGTTCCTTTCCCTCTCTGTGGCACAAGGAGAGCACAGGTACGGAGGAGGACCAGCAAGTGTTCCCCCCGGGAGCTGGCCGGGTACTGTCACTGTCCAGCCTCCCGCCAAGACCGCTTCTCCCCTTGCCTGGCCAGGGCCCTGCTGCCGCCCTACCCTGCCCGGAGGATTGCTGCCGGGGACGGTCCCGCTCCTGCGCTGGGCTCCGCACGGCGGCCATCGCCTCCCGGGCTCCTGTGCCTCACCGGCACCTCCTCCTCCCCAGCGCTTTACGCCACTGAGCGTGTGGTCCATCTCTGAAGAGAGAATCTTTTGCTTTTAAATTGAAGCTCTGGAGAAGTGGCTTTTAGGCACTTATTTTTGACTTCTGAGTATATTAATGACTGGATCATTACAGTGGATGGAAAGTTTCCTGCTGACTTAAGTGGAACTTGGCTCAAGAGCCTCGTTTGTAACCCAGTGGAGCAGATGGGAAGAGCCTGGTTTCAAGGGGCCGTGGGTGAGGCTGCGAGGGGATACAGCTGCTCCCGAGAGCACCGCTCTTCCCTGGCACCCTTATTCCTCGCAGAGATGCATTCTTTCTAAAGATGTACGGGGGCTCTTCTCTGAAGTTGGCTAATGGTATTTTTTCCTTTTCTTTTCAAATCCTTCTTTGCTTGCTCAATATCACTACATTTCCTCTTTACGTGGATCTTATTCCGTGCATAACATGAAATGTGCAGTATCAATGAGCTGGGTATTTTGACTTCTTGTTTCTTCATAATGTTTATTAGCTGTGAAAAGACACTGCTCACATGCTGATTATTGGGTGAATCATGAAATAGGTGAAAACTTACAAAATCATTAGATATACAGCAGTTCATATCAACCAGTGATCTGGTGTCCCTAAGGGTACTAGTGGTAAATTCAATAGCTTTTCTGAAGTTGTGGGTTTTTTTTTTTTAAATAATCTGTTATTTTGTAGCCAAGTATATAAGCTAAACATGGCAGTTCCAATCCTAGCAAGATTTACAAATAAAGGAACGTTTGCTTTGTTTCTTTTTCTTAGTGTCTCTGATAGTAATTTTTAACAGAGGATTTGCCCAGAGCACACGGGCGAGACGCAGAGGTGCTGTGGAGGGAAGCCGGGTCTGGCTGGGCTGCTGGCCTCTGGCTGGGATGCTCCGGAGGTGCTTCTAGCTGTCATCAGCCCTCTGCCTGACTTCAGGGGTGACCCCTGGCCCCTCACATGCCGCAGATAACCTTCCGTGGGACCCAAGCTATGCATATCACTTTACAGTCAGTAAATCCTGCTGTAGCTGCCCCAGGGCAGTGGGAAGTCGCGGTTCTACAGGAGAACAATGATGACTTGCTGTTGCTGAAGTTAGTGCTACTCCAGCTTAGAACTGCTCCGCTGACTTGTGAAAACCTTGGCTTTTTGACTAAAACTGACAGTAGTAACACTCTTGTCTTTTGTACCTTTGTATATAACTTAGACCTCTTACGTGTGTGTCTCTGCAGCTCTTTCCTTTAAGAAGACAAAATCTTACATTGTTGCCTTGTCTCCCAATTTGTTGTGGGAGCTTGTACAAGTACATGGATGAACACCAATAATTAAAAAGCACTGCTCCTGCTGAATCCTGCAGAGCTTTGATGCATTGAATTGCCAGCTTCCTTCAGGAAGGAATATAAGTCTGAGTTGTTAACCCCCAGGGTACATAATAATTTCCAGAACTGTTTTTTATTTCCCTTCCGCATGCTATGACGTTATCACGTGATAGAAATCCATGCACCTAAAATAATCCAGCTAATTGTGTGACAATCCGTATAAATGACTGTTATGTTCATTACAGTTTTCCCACCCTGTTTCCAGTTCTCACACCGAGTATTCATTTAGTGCTGCCCACTTCAAATGTTAAGAAGCCCCGTTGTGTGATACTCGGCAGCAAATCTTAAGGGATGGTTAATGTGCTATTTGAACAGTTTCTCTTTTCTGAACTCGTTTGTCACATCTAAACTGGATATCTCTCTTGGCTTTATCTTCTCTAGCAATGCTCTTGCCAGAAGCGTGCCCGGTGTGAAAAGCAGCACGTTGTCTCTTCGGTCACTATAATGCAAAGGATCTCCCCTTCACCAGAACTTACCTAAAGCTCTCTTGGTCTTTCCCAGGGACCACCTTCCCATCTGAGATCATGCTGCAGGGCTCACACTTGATTCCATGAGATTTTGGACCTCCAGCCCCCACCAGGACTGCCCTCGTCAAGCAGATGTTGGTGGGAGAGGAATGGTGTTAATCCCCAGCGCTGTCGCCTTCGGTGGGTACTGCAGCGCACCCCCCTAAAGCGTCGCCACAATGAATCTCCAACAAGTCTGTTAGTTTGATCATGTGTTTGCTTTCTTTCTAAATCAGCTTATGGGCCAAGGGACCTGCTCCCTGTTAAATAAATGGGCAGAGCTGGGCTGAAATTAGGGAGGGGAGTCTCAGCAACTGTAAGGAAAGGTTATTTAAACTAAGATATTTAGTAATGAAAAACCAGATTTTAAATAATCTGATCCTCAGTTTTTTTCAGGCTGAAAGAGCAGCTTTTCATAAGTACTTGATGGACTTCTAGCAGCTTGCAGCTGTTTTCATTGGGGAGCTTAATCGACCTTCCATACATATTCTTGTCTGTTGCTGTTAAATATAAATTTTTATCTTAGTTTGGAACTGGACACGCATCTACTGAGAAATAGAACTCACTGTCAGATAGGAATATCTTTTTTGGCTAACTACGGTCAGCCTAAAGAAAAGTTCCTCCTCCTGTCAGCGTCCTTCCACACTGCCCAGTTCCTCAAAGCTGAGTTTGATGAGGATGAGTAATTCTGGAAATTAGTCTTAATTCTGAAATCTGAAATGCAATGTTTTTGTTGCCACAGTAGAGTCTGTTATTTTCAAGCTCATTTATAAATTGAATAAATCCAAGAACTGCAAATCTTTTATAACAGTGTTGCGGTTAAATACTGCCTTTTCCACTCTCAAATCCAGCTGTGTTGTGTGTTCATGCAGAAGAGGGCTGGAGAGGTAGCGTTAAATAGTTATTTAGGGATGTTAATAGCATGCTTAAAATGTTTCCATAAAGTGCTTTTGGATCATACGATGCCATCTGTGTCACAGTTGATTGTAGTTAATTATACAGGCATTAATTCCTTGGGAAAATGGATGGCATTACTCGTACAGTTTGTTTGTGATCGAGATAATGGAATGACACAATATTAAACTGACGGAGTTAAGTCTGAAATGCATTCCTCACTAATAATCCTCCACAAATCAGTGGAATTATTCTGAGTTGCTCCAGTTTAACGGAGAATTTGGATGGGTGTGCTGTTGTAATATTATTGCAGTAACTCCAGCGTATTTTTGTACCTCAAGTGTTGTGGGGTATCCAAGAAAAAAGAAAAGTTAGTTTCCTACATAATAGCCACTGTTTCTAATTAATTATTTCACTTTCTGCAATGTAGCCATAAAAGATGTAAAAGTTAAGCCGGTGGTGTGCTCAGGTGATGTAAACTTGTGGTGTTACAAAATACATGTTGAGATTTAATAGCAATTATGTCTTCCGGTACTTAAATTCTATTAATCTCTTCTGTTTTACTATAAGCCATTGACTAGTCACATAACTGACACCCAGCTATGTTTTGTGTTTTAAAAAAATACAACAAACTGTGTAAAACTTAACATGAAAAATCAGTGAATATGATTTAGATAGGGGTGTGTGTGATGCAAACAGGTACCTGTACAGACACGTGGGAAGCCTCCACATAGGAATCTGTATGAACTACATGGGTATGGCTTACGAGGCGCAGGATTTTGCCTGGGTTTTGTAAACATGGTCCACCCATCAAGGAGTTAAAGCTAACTATGATTGAAGGATTAATCTTTGTGGAAAAATTCAGGTCAGTCAGGATTTGACACGTGTCTGTTAAAGCTGTTGTTGGAATTGATCTAATCCTAAGCAAAACTTTGGCTAGACTTCCATCTGTAGAGACTCATTGCTGTATGGGGGGGTTGGGGAGAGGGGGTGTTCATTATTTTTAATTTAAATCAGCTATGATTTCATCAAAGTTCCAGAACTTAGTTCACACTAGGAAACGTTGGTTGGCTGGTTGGTTTTTTTCCCTTATGGAAACTGAGATTTGCTCTAAACCAGGCAACTGTTGGTGGAGGCGTGCATTCACTTTGCTATGTGGGTAGCCTGCGAGGGATTTGCTAGCACATGGTAGTGCGCGGTAGTTCTGCTGGGAGGGGAAATCTTCAAGACAAGACCCTATTTCCCAGTGAGCGTGGCGCTGGATTAAAAGCAGGGCCCTGACCGCAAGTCTCTCACATTCTGAATGAGTGTCCTGTGTGCTCGGGCTTTGCCTATGCTGGTGTCTTCTGCTAGTTTTGATGAGAAACTTCTCTCTTTGAGAGCAGAAACTCTCTCACCAAAAGCCTGGTCAAGACAGGTATGCTCCTTTGGAAGTTTGGGTTGAGATACCCACATTTGGTTGTATTTAAAAAAAAATGGCTTTATCAAACTAGTCTCAATTTACTTGTTATCTAAACAGCACAGAGAAGAAAAATCCTCATGGGATGTATACAGGAAACATGCAACACAACCATATGTACACGACAGTGCCTGTCTTGGCAATTATTTCTTGATCTCAGGGCTTTCAAGACTTGACACCTGCTTACTCTATTTTTCCATGTAATTTCCAACAGATTTTCTTTTCCTTATGTTGCAGCTGAGTGAATAACATACTATTTGTGACAAATGCTTGTACAGAAAAAAAAAAACCACCTCAAACCATAGAACCAGCACATGATGTGATTACATTGGCAGAGCATTTCGGCTTAGCATGAAATACCTTCCAGAGCAAAACTCATTTTCTTGCCTTCAGATCTATAGACTGCTAAAATCCTACATGAAAAATTAAGATTACTTAAGAAGGGCTTCCTCACAGGAGGAAGTGGGAACTCAGAAAATTCTATTATAACAGAAAGAGAATATTACATTTTCTTTCTATTATAATATTTTGAGATGCACCAGAGACCCAAAAGGGTCTGTCTAAACTAATTAATTATAACAATTTGTCAAAAGAAGAAAGCAACAGTGTTCACAGGGCTCATCAGACATTTGACATTTTCAGCATTTGTAAGAATAGGGTTTTGCTTAAGTTATGCTTTGCTTAAAGTATTGGTACGCTGGGTAGGGATTTATTCATTGATTTTTAAGTGCAGTGAAACATTGATTTCAGAAACTACTCTCTAGAAAACACATTTTCCAATTAGCCTTGATGTCTGAATTGCAAGTCAGGAGGCAAGAAGAGTGAGCTTCTGCTAAAGGCAGCTTATGATGCATTATTAATGCTATTTTCAATATCAATTGAAATTTTGCCAGGAATCATATGCATAATGCATTCTTCCAGAATCAAAAATATGAAGAGCTTTCTGTTCTAGTGAGGTGATGTGTCTTAGAGGTGTCCCCTTCTACAAAACTCATTGAAAAAAAAAAAAAAAGGAAAAAAAGGAAAAATCCAAAGGCACCGCAACTGGCTTTATAGGCAACGGCTTCTCTGCCCACGACTGGCCAGCCCTCCGACGCCGGCGTCCCACTGAGCTGGTCCTTAGCCGTGGGGGCCTGGGCGCTGCAGGGACCTCCGGTCGGTTTTGGCTGCGGGGCGTTGGCCTCCGGGGCTCAGCGCCCGTTAGCGTGCTGCCCGAGCAGGGCGCCGAGCAACGGGGAGCGGCGGCTTTGCACTCCCGCGCCGTTGCAGGTCGTCTCTGCCCGCGTTCTGCATCAGCACAATGATGTTGGCTTGGGAACATTTTCTGTGGAAAGTTTTTTCTCCCAGTATTTGGGAGAAATGTTCTTTTAAGACTGGCATTTGTCACCAGTCCCCAGATGGCTTTTCTGTGCACAGGCATGCACCAGCAGACACTGCTGCCTCTGTATTACAAGACCGGCACTTTTATTAATAACAAATAACTACTTTCATAGTTCCCAACAATGATGCTTCTCCCATGGCGTACACAGAAGCTCGTGGTTGTCACTAGGAAGCTGTCTTACTCTGCCCAGTCTGATTTCCCATTACTATCCCTGGGAATAACAACCCAGCGTACGTCAAGTAGACCGGCGACTCCAAACTGCAACTCCCTTTATGGTCTGCAGGACAATGAATACGGGAGGGGGCCTCTGTGCGCATCGCCAGTTCTTGAAAAGAAAACCATTGCTTTTGGGTTTTCCCCTTCAATTTGTACAGCGGCCTGGCCACCTGGTCGGGAGTCCTGGCCCAAAACGATTCCGCAGTTGCCTCCCCATGCGTCTGCTGCAGCCCGTGGCGGTGTGACGGCTACCTGCAGCCAGAGGTGCGTCTGTGGCTGGGAGAAGGGAGCTGGGATTCCCTTCTCTCTGCTTTGTGCCCATTCTTGGCAGTGTTTTCATCCTCCGTGATGCCCAGCTCTGCGAGGTGTGCCATTTAAGGGTGAGGAAGCCGCGGCCTTGGGGCTGTGCAGGAGTGCTGGGGGAGAAAGGGCTCCTGTGCCCCCGTGTCCCCTTGCACCCATCCCGCTGCTTCCTGCACCGCTGTCTTGGCCCCAAACCAGACAGGTGCTGCCTGGGGGGAGCTGGGCAGGAGGGGAGGGGGAGCGCTCGGTGCAGAGGGCCGAGGGAAGGCAGAGCAGCAGGGGAGTGATCTCACCAGAAGGAGTCTGCTCCCGGGGAGTAACTGCAGGTCGCGTGTCAGCCTGCGAGTGGGTGAGTACCTGTCTGCTACCTGCTTTTCTTCTCTTTATCCTTTCTGCGGATTTCTTCAGTGTGGAGAAAACAGCAATGAGTGAACAGTGCGTGTAACGCGTTTATTGAAGCTTTCATGCTCTGACAACAAGTCTCTGACAACAATACCAATAGCAGTTGCTTTTTGCTGGTTTTGCCTTCAAACTAACTGTCCTTGCGGGTGAACAGCAAATCTGATTATATTTCTTGGTTTACCAAGAGATAAATCAACCTGGTCAATACCAATAGGTACTGCTTACACTGCGTTTTAGTCTTTCCATACTTAGAAGTTCAAGAGCCTGTAGGTTTCATTAGTTTAGATTTTCATAATGTCTTTGAAACCAATGGAGTTTCATGAATGTAAATTATCCAGGGATCTTTGTATTGTTACTAGTCATTCATTAATTTGCATAGAATGAAGTAGAATTACAGGTAAACCGTTGAAGCGAGCATTAGGTAACACTGAAGCTCCAGTCCTAAGCTGACTTTGCTTCCCCCTCATCCCGCAGAGCGGACAGAGCCGGGTCTGTAAGCACAGAGGCGTTTGGTTCCTGCCTTGCTGGGAGGGGAAGGGGGAGCCTCCCGGGCCTCAGCTGGGACCCCAGCGAGGGCAAGGGCACCTCCTTCTCTGTCATTCTCAAGCGTGTGCCTTTTCCGCTTGCAGAGGGATGTGCAGAGCATTCTGCCAGCTGGGGCAGCTGCCAGCAGGGCCTGAGCTTTGACACATCCAGGAACAAACCCATCTGTAGCATCGCGGATGGGCGCTGCCGCTTCTTGACCAGCACTTCCATCCCCACTGGTTTCTACGTGCATGTGGAAAGGCTACCACGGCCACCACCTCCGCAGGCTCCTTCCCACTCCGCATGAGCAAACCTACAACTAACATAGCCTGGCTTTGCCTTGAGAAAGGGGAAATGCACTCCTCAGAGGAAGGCCTGCAAGAAAGAAGCCTTCCCTGCCTCCCCCACGGGTTTCTGGAAATGCGGCGTGCAGAGCAGTTTTCCGTTGTTCTGCAGATCTCTTCGCTGTTGGTACATTTGTGCAGACAGACCGCTACCAAAGCTGATCAAACTCCTACAGTCTGGATCTCTTAATCCTTGGATGTTATTCTTGGCTACATTCAAGTTTTATCATTATGTCCCTTTTCATCCTTAAAGATTTAATTGAAATAGTCCTCAGCTAATTTCTGTGTAGTTCTTTTTGAAGCAGTCTTATTACTTTAAGTACTGGCAAGGGAACTGATTTTTTGCTGGGAAAATCTCATTCAGGGTTCAGCATTCCAGTCTAGAAGGTATTTCCAATGTTGGCCCCTTCGCCCGCACTGCGCTGGTGGGAGCCTGTAGGATCTGTAAATCAGCTCTGTCCCCTTTCCTTTGCCACCTCAGGCTTACCATGGGCCATAGACATGAGCCACAGCTGAGTCTCCTGGCACTGATGGCTGGGGGAGGGACGCCAGATACAGGCAGTGCCTTTGGCTGGTGAAGCCTTAGCAAAGCTTGGCTGAGGGTGGGCAACTGCAGTCCCTGGCAGGTGTTCAGCTTACTGCGCTTGGGCTGCTTTTATGGGGCAGCAGGGAACACCTTGCTGATAATATTTCAGATTATCTTTAAAGGTTTTGCAGAGCTGTCCTGAGCACACGTTGCGATCCAAGCCTTTCTTTCTTGAAATAAGCTAACCAATTTAACATTCTATTTTTCAGTGGAGAAAAGTCAGGTTTAGGCAGTTGCTTGGCATGATGTGTGTCAACTCATACAATCAAACCTTGACAACGCTTTAAACAAAATTTAAAAGCTTAAGCACTGAAAGCATGAGGACACATAGTGCTACAAATCGCCCTCAGACAGAATACCCACCATGAAACTTGGTGGTGCTTAGAAACCCCCAGGCCCCAGCTCTGCGGGGAGGCGCCAGGGCGGTGTGCTCCTCGGCG
Organism: Phalacrocorax carbo; assembly: GCF_963921805.1. Taxonomy (NCBI): domain Eukaryota; kingdom Metazoa; phylum Chordata; class Aves; order Suliformes; family Phalacrocoracidae; genus Phalacrocorax; species Phalacrocorax carbo. The sequence continues at coordinate 22,909,740 of NC_087524.1, forward strand.
TGGTGCTCCTGAGGGGCTCTCTGAGACCCCGCCAGCACGTCCCAGCGAAATGGTTGATCTTCTGCTAGGTGGATGCACTGGGGCGCCTGGGGCGTGGGTGCGCAGGGTGTCCGACTGCTGACTGTCCGACTCGCACGCTGTTACCAGGTGCTGTCTCCCAGCAAACCAGCTGCTGGGCTCGGGCTCCTCCTGGCATGCCTCTAATAACGTTTTTGCCTTTCAGTTTACTTGTATCAGTTCCTTAGATTTATTTTCTGTAAGCAAACAAAAAAAATTTCATATAGCTCTCATCCATCAAAAATAATCCTTCTGATTTAAATTATTTTCACAAATCCCTTTATTGTTCAAGTTATTATTTGTCTGACATTCAAATGTAAGCAGTTAAAAGTTTGTATTATACAGGACTAGGGAAGCGATTGTCCCCTTTGTCATTGTTTAAGCCCAGCCAGCAGCCCAGCCCCCCAGCAGCTCTTCACTCCCCACCGGTTGGATGGGGGAGAGAATCAGAAGAGTAAAAGTGAGGAAACTCATGGGCTGAGATAAAGACAGAGTAACAGGGAAAGCAAAAGCTGCGCACGCAAGCAAAGCAAAGCAAGGAATCCCTTCACCCCTCCCCACGGGCAGGCGGGGCTCAGCCACCCCCGGGACAGCAGGGCTCCGTCGCGCCTAACGGTGCCTGGGGAAGGCAAACGCCACCACTCCCGACGTGCCCCCTTCCCCCTCCTCCCCCAGCTCCATGTGCTGAGTATGACGCCATGGGGTGTGGGACAGCCCTGGGGTCAGCTGGGGTCGCTGTCCCGGCCATGTCCCCTCCCAAACCCTTGTGCCCCCCCCGGCCCCTCGCTGGTGGGGTGGGGTGAGGGGCAGGAAAGGCCTTGGCTCTGTGCAAGCCCTGCTCGGCAGGAATGGAAACATCGCAGGGTTACCAGCACTGTTTCCAGCACAAATCCAAACCACAGCCCCGACCAGCTACTGTGAAGAAGATTAACTCTATCCCAGCCAAAACCAGCACACCCCTGTGCTCGGCACTGGTGAGGCCCCACCTCGAGTGCTGGGCTCAGGTTTGGGCCCCTCGGGACAAGAAGGGCCTGGAGGGGCTGGAGCGTGTCCAGAGAAGGGCAGCGGGGCTGGGGCAGGGTCTGGAGCACAAGTGTGCTGGGGGGCGGCTGGGGGGGCTGGGGGGGTTTAGCCTGGAGAAGGGGGGCTGAGGGGAGCTCTTCTCGCTCTCTGCAGCTGCCTGAGAGGGGCTGGGGTGAGAGGGGGGTTGGTCTCTGCTCCCAAGTCACCAGTGACAGGACGAGAGGGAACGGCCCCAAGCTGCGTCAGGGGAGGCTTAGATTGGATATGAGGAAGAATTTCTTCTCCAAAAGAGTGGTCGGGCATTGGAACAGGCTGCCCAGGGCACTGGTGGAGTTGCCATCCCTGGCACTGTTTAAGACATTTGCAGATGTGGTGCTGGGGGACATGGTTTAGTGGTGGGCTTGGCAGTGCTGGGTTTACGGGTGGACTTGATCTTAAAGGTCATTGCCGACCTAAAGGATTCTATGACTCTCATTTCCTCAGGTTGTGAAATAACCTGACTCCACCTACTGCATCTGTCATTATAATGTATCATTTAAGAAAATAACTGTAATATGCACAAATGCTTCATTCATCAGAGCAGGTAGAATTCAGTGCCTGTGGTTATAGACTGCCCCATTTTTTTGTCTGTAAAGAAAGAGGGGTTTTTTAAGACCTCCAGTCTAGAACACTGTATTGCATCTTCTTACACAAAGAAGCAAGAGTCTTAAGTGCTAAGACCATCTACTCCTGCTTATACGTTTTTCAGGCAATACCTGTAAAATTTTATTTATTTTCATTTCCTTGACCAACCAAACACATTTTTTTCATAGAAACATCAAGGCTATGAAGTCAAGCCCGACTGAGAAACAACGGAATTGGGACTTTTGTACTGCCTTGGTTTGGTCAACTCATACCAGAAATTTTATTTTTTTTCCCCCACTTTTTTCTCTAAGTCTCAGCCTCCCCACTCTTGCCCTGACCCAGTGTAGATTTGTAGCGACTGCTTCTCCTGCTTGATTTCTTTGCCTCTCAGCAGCTTTGCCCAGTTACTCCCAAACTCCAGCCACTTCTCCCGGATGCTGTCAGCCCTCTCCCAGCTTCATATCCCATTTATTTATCCCTCAGGGCAGCTGCTTCCCTCTGTTCTTTTCTCCCTAATGGATACAGGGTTTTGCTTTTAGAATTCAAATCAGGCTGTTCTATAATAATAATAATAATAATAATAATAAATAATATTATTATCACCATCATCATCTATTACTATTTACTATTATTATTATTATATTGATATTTTGCTGTTATTATTTATTGTTATTTTATTCTTACAGCTGCCCGGAACTGTTAAGCCTGTTGGACAGTTGCCCTGCTTGGACAGGGACTGGTGCCGCTCTGTTGTGGTTTTGACTGAGAGTCAGGATGAATAAACCAATGCATTGAAGGTCATCGTCCGGAAAGATTGTAATCCTCATTAATAAGGTTAGTATTAACAAGGTTGGAAATATTTTCCAAAATTTGAGCTTTCTTGTGTATTTTTTTCAGTATAACTTAAACAAATCTTTAAAACAAGGATCCCTTCAAACTCGAAATATAGTGACAGTTAAAAATTAATTCCAGTAAGCTTTTGAACTGTGAAATACATGTAATCCGTTCAGGATATAGTTTTATCTAAGCAAGTCAAAGTTTTCCAGTGAAACATTTTTCATTAGATTTTACATCCTTCTGTAAATTTACATGTTGTTGTAAAATTCCCGAACCGGTCTGCTGTTTGCTCTGAAACACCGAAACCGCGATGTCCTCGCGCCTGGGCGAGAAGCTGGCCCAAGTCTTGTCTGAGGTCTTTGTTGAAAATACCTTTACACCACTGGACTTCACACCTCATCTCCCACTACAGTCTTTGGGATCATCTAGTTCTCTGAATGTCATTTTGATCCTTCTCTTTGCTGACGGTGTGTCCCCATCTTGCATTACCCTGAGTGTGTATCTGTTGTGTGAGCTTGCTAGCTGCTCCTCGAGCAGTTTCATTCATTATTTCACTCCTGTTAGTTTTTTTCATAGACAACATTAAAATAGGCTTTGATAGTGCGTCAGCTTTGTCTAGAGAAGCAGAGGCAACGGCTTCTTTGCCTGTGTTGCTGTTTATCCTTTAAATAGGAATGAACGGGGTTTTCGCAGCCTCAGTCTTTATCCACAGATTGAAAAATTGCACAGGATAGTTACCAAGGAGCTCGTGTGGTAGCGTGGAGGTTTTCCTTCCATGGGGCTTCGACAAAGTAATGTCGTTATAAGAGAAGATCCTTCAGAAAGTATACAAAGTGTGGCAGAAACCTTGGGGAAACATCGTGTGTCGGGATAGAGCAGACAGTACCTATGTTCCATGGCTCTGGAGCTAAACAAAGCCCCCAGGACACAGAGTTTTGCCCAGAATTTCTTGCTATCCTCAGGTTTCTGTTAAATGAAACCTGTTCATGCTACTGATGAGCACAGAGCTAAATACTGGTCAGCGGAAGGATTGGCGGCAACCCGAGCGCCCTCCTACTGACTTGTCAGCACAGAGTGATCAGGTGTGTAACACTAATGGACAGCCTGTCTGCAGCAACAGCTCCAAGGAATGAATCCAATGAAGTCAGGACAAACCGTGATACCTTCAGTCAAGATCACCTCTGTGCAGACAACGCACAGCTCACAGGCATTTAATTTGATTTGACGAGTCGATTAATTATTTATTTTTACATAGAACGCTGATAGAGTTTTCTGAACCGTGGGACGGATGCAGCATAAAAATGGCATTAACAGATAAAAAAATACCATCTTTCTCCCTACTTTAATCTGTCTTTGTCTCAGATTGCAAACTCATCAAGTGAGTTTGTGTCTTGCTCTTAGGCTCCCTGTGCCTGACAGTTACACTAAGCTAGAATATGTTTTTTGCAAGGATATGAGCTTTCAATAACTCTTATACTCTTTCCTTAATCGGTTGATTATGAAGGAGCTTTGAGTTTCATTGATAATGTGATGTT